>NW_028234443.1:26324115-26341615 GCF_977035675.1 Penaeus japonicus | reverse complement strand
GGCGGGGTTAGGGGGATGAAAGGAGAGTAGAGAAGAGAGAGAAGGGGGGGAATGGATAGAGATGGAAGAAGGGAGAAAGAGAGAGAGAGAGAGAGGGAGAAAGAGAGAGAGATAAGGAGAGGAAGAGAGAGAAAGATAAAGAAAAAAAAAGAGAGAGAGAGAGAGAGAGAAAGCGGAAAAGATAAATTGAAGAGGGGGGTGGGGGGTCTGGTGATGAGTATGAAGGTCGAATAATTAACATGATGTGGCCAAGTACCCTCTGCTCCCCCCCCGTTTTCCTCTCCCCCTCCCCCTTCCCTACCACTCTCCCCTCCTGTCTCCGTCTCCCTTACCCCTTCCCCTCCTCTCACCCTCCCCCTTGCACCCCCCCCCATCCCATCTCATCCCATCTCTCCATGCACCCGTAGCCTCCTCCCTCCCCCACTCCCTTCCCCCTCTCGCCTTCCCCCTCTCCTTCTCCCTCTTTCCCCACCTCTCTACCCCCACTCCCCTGTTTCCCCTCTCCCTCTTCCTCCCCCGAAATATAAATCTAACCTCGGGGTTCATTGCGTTAAATCCTTTTTGCCCGCGCAGTTCCTGGGAAACCATTAAGAAAGAAAAACAAAAAACAAATGGAAAATAAGCAGAAAAACTTCAGTTCTTTCTCAATTTTTCCTTTTTGCTTTTATATCTTCTCTCTCTTGTATTTTTTTTTTATCTCTCTTTTATTTGTTTTTTTCTTTCTCCTCTCCTTTCTCTCTCTCTGTCTATCTATGTATTTCTCTATCTCTCTATCAATCTACCTCTCTGTCTCTTTATCTCTCTATCGGTCTTTCTATCTCTATCTCTCTCTATATCTATCTATCTGTCTGTTTATCTATATCTATCTATCTATCTATATATATATATATATATATATATATATATATATATATATATATATCTTTCTCTCTCGAACCAATCTAGAAATAATGTCCGCTAATTTAGGTCCATCTTGTATACACGAATAAAGATCGACTTTATGGCATCATTCGTTTTTGGGGGATTTTTATGTATTTTTGGCTTCCCTACAACACTGGGACATCTTTTCGTGCACGAAATGTCGGTGGCAATTTAGAACGATTCGCATTTTGTCATGCAACTGTAGTCATGAGAGTTGATACAGTGATTACTTGGCGACACGCAAGGCTAGACACATCCTCACATACACATATACTTGTACACATACGCACATATTTATATATATATATATATATATATATATATATATATATATATATATATATACGTACACATGCCCGTGCAAACACACACGCATACAATCAAACAAGCAAACAAACACACATACAAACACACAAATTAACTCACACACAAACACACAAACACACAAACAAACACACACAAACACAAACACACACACACACAAACAAACATACACACACAAACAAACAAACACACACAAACAAACACACAAACAAGCACACAAACACACACAGAGAGAAGCCATGACCATGAAATAACACTAGCCAGACGAGCCGGGCGGGCGAGAGGTCACTGGGGACGCCGATTACTACAGCGAGGAAGGTTATAGGGAGGAAGTAGGGAGGGGAGGGGGGGGAGAGGAGGGAGAGGGAGGGAGGGGAGGGGAGGGAAGAGGTAGGAAGGGAGAGAGGGAGAAGGAGGGAGGGAGAGAGAGGGAAGGAAGGGGGAGGGGGTGAGGGGTAGGAAGGGAGACGGAGGGAGGGGAGGGAAGAGGTAGGAAGGGAGAGGCACGGAGGAGGGAGGAGAAAGGGAGGCAGTTTTATGGGCGATGAATGGAATCTGACAGAGAGAGGTCAGTGGCAGTCCACAGGTGTATGGCCGTAGCTTGAGGGAGGGGAGGAGGGGAGGAGGGGAGGAGGGAGAGGAAGACGGTTCGAAAATACCAGATCAACAAAATATTTCTACCAAAGAATTACAATCAGAAGACAAAGACGTTGTATAAATGTATTCGAATTAGAATGCAACAGGAGAGAAGGACTGATCATGAACTTGGTGCAAAACTAAACATAGCCAGGATGAAGGTCAGGCGAGATCGGGTACGACTTGAATACTCCTTATAAGGAATTAGATACCTGCAGGTGTACCGTAGGATTGGGGGGGGGGGGGAGTAGGGGAGGGGGAGTAGGGGAGGGGGTGGAGCGGGGTGGAGCGGGGGGAATGCCGTTGGAAGGATGGAGGAAAGTGAGGGAAGGAAGAAAGCAGGAGGTAGGTAGGAAGGTAGAAGGAGAAGAGAGAAGAGGAGGGGAGGATGAGGTAAGAAGAAAGAGGAGGGAAGGATGGAATAAGGGAGATAGAAGAGGAGGGAAGGAAGGAAGGAAGGAAGAGGAGGTAAAAGAAGAAGAAAAGTGAAGGAAGAGGAAGAAAAGAAGAAGGAGGGAGGAAGGAGGTATCCGAAGACGCTGCCCTTGCCAAGCGCTTGGGAGACGCCCACTTTTTTCCCCGAGGAGGAGGCCGTGATGACAAGCCCGCCCACAGCTACTTTGTTTCTCTTCTGTGTTTGTTTTCTTGGCTGATATATTTTACGTCATCATTAGTATCATTATCATTTGTATCATTACTATTATCATTATCATTATCATTTTATCATTAGTATCATTATCATTAGTACCATTACTATTATCATTATCATTAGTACCATTACTATTATCATTATCATTAGGACCATTACTATTATCATTATCATTGTTATTATAATTAGTTTTATCATTATCATCATTATCCCGTCGGTTTAATTTTTCACTTATCGCCACCGCAGTGACAGTAATTGGATTATCGCCATAATTAGCCATCCAATTACCGTATGTCATCTGTGACCTATTATTTGTCTTATTTCCTTCGAGCAAAATAAAGCCTTAACGCCCTGTACCCTATAAAGGCACTTGTAATAAGAAACAAAAAGAAAGAAAGAAAAATAAAACACTTTTTGGAAAGAGAGAGAAATGGAGAGAGAGAAACGGATATGCGACTGGAGCGTATATTAATCCCTAAGCGAGGCCGATCTAAGGGTGAATTCCCCTTGCTCTCCTCCCCAGGGTGAGCTCTCTGAGGCTGCTGGAATGTCGCCACACAAAGGAGTTTTGGAAAAGTGTGGTCTGGAATGCCGATGCTATAAAGGGTACCTGGCAACCACCCTCGCCTCTGCGCCCCCCCCCCTCCTCCTACTTCTCATTCTATTTCTCGGCCTTTCTCTTCCTCTCTCTCTCTCTCTCTCTCTCTCTCTCTCTCTCTATCTATCTATCTATCTATCTCTATCTCTCTCTCTCTCTCTTTCTCTCTCTCTCCCTCTCTCTCTCTCTCTCTCTCTCTCTCTCTCTCTCTCTCTCTCTCTCTCTCTCTCTCTCACTCTCTCTCTCTCTCTCCATCTCATCTCTCTCTCTCCTCTCTCTCCTCTCTCCTTCTCCTCTCTTATTTTCTCTCTCTCTCTCTCTCCTCTCTCTCTCTCTCTCTCTCTCTCTCTCTCTCTCTCTCTCTCTCTCTCTCTCTCCCTCTCTCCCTCTCTCTCTCTCCCTCTCTCTCTCTTTTCTTTCATCGACCCGACTGTTTATCGGTTGATAATACACCAGATAATCCATTGGCTCTCTTAGATGTTAGTGTTATCTTACACATAGATCAGATTTGTGGGTTGCGGTGTGTGTGTGTGTGTGTGTGTGTGTGTGTGTGTGTGTGTGTGTGTGTGTGTGCGTATGTGCGTATGTGTGCGTTTGTGGACGGTTATTCTAGAAAAATCGATGCGACGCCACACTCTTTAGTCAGACGCGCTGCTCCCGAAGGAAAAAAAAGACGAAGAGGAAAAAAAAGTCCCTGACATTCAGCAGAAGCAAGGAACCTCAAGCAACTCAAGGTTGTTGCACAGAACGGACACGGCTCCTCCCCCCCTTGCACCCATCCCCCTCTTCCCCACTCATCCCCTCATGCACCCATACCTCTCCCCTCACTCACCCCTCATTCGCCCCCCCCCCAACCCTACCCTACCCAAATGACCTCGCCTTCAAGGCCGCCTTGTCCTAGAGAAACATATGTGCTACGTCCTTTTTCTGAACTCTTTGTGTGACAAATCTTCATCTTCATCTCTCTTTTTCTCTTTCTCTTGCTCTCTCTTTCTCTCTCTTTCTCTCTCTTTCTCTCTCTTTCTCTCTCTTTCTCTCTCATTTTATCTGTCTTTTTCTTACTCTCTCTCTCTCTCTCTCTCTTTCTCTTTCTCTTTCGTTCGCTTTCTCTCCCTTTCTCTCTCAATTTATCTGTCTCTTTCTTCCTCTCTCTCTCTCTCTCTCTCTCTCTCTCTCTCTCTCTCTCTCTCTCTCTCTCTCTCTCTCTCTCTCTCTCTCTCTCTCTCTCTCTCTCTCTCTCTCTCTCTCTCTCTCTCTTTCTCTCCCTTTCTCTCTCAATTTATCTGTCTCTTTCTTCCTCTCTTCTCTCTCGCTCTCGCTCTCTTGTCTTGCCTCCCTCTTTCCTCCTTTTCCTCCTCCCTCCCCCTAAATAATGAGGAGGAGGGAGGGGGGGAGGGGGAGGGGAGGGGAGGGAAGTTTCCTGAAGGTCTGTGATTGGTCGTTATACCGTTATGTTGCCTTATTCCGAAAGGAGCTCCATAACGTCTAAAGTCCCGTGATTATCTATGGCGAGATGACCCATGCTGTATTCCTGAGTGTCAAGATGATTTTTTTTTTTCTTATTTCAAATCTATAAAATGAGAAAATGGGAAGATTAGAAGACAGAAGTACGAATTAACAGAGAGAAGATTGGGAGAAAAGTGTCGTTGCCGGGGAAATGGAATTAGTTACAGTGTATTTAATGGCAGGGCCAGAGATGATGTGCGTGATGGCCGAGGACGTAACAGGATATGGTGGTGATTAGTTGCTGAGTAAATTGGGTGAGAGAGCGGGAGGGGGGGGTGAGGGGGGGGGGGCAGACAGAGAGACAGACAGATGGGGAGGGAGAAACGTGAGATTTGGAATCTTTTTTTTTTTTTTTTTTTGTGAAGAATATTAATAGAGACGTTCAGATGACGTAGAGAGAACTCAGTGACGTCATAACAAACAAAGAAAAAAAACATAGATTCAAGTAAGAGAAGACAAGAACAACACCCACCTCCCTCCCTCCCTCCCTCCCTCCCTCTTCCCTCTCTTGTTCCATCTCCCTTTATATTCCGTCGTGACCGCCTTTGCAACCGAACGAGCGTCTTTGCAACCAAAAAGACCCTCCCACCCGTACCCGCGTCTTTGGAGGCGAGATGCACTCCCGTTCGTCAATAGATTCATCCGGGATCCAGAATCCGCGGATCAACGTCTGCAAGAACGCCTACGCTCCCACGATCTCCGTTTGTCATTTGTTTATTCATTAGTTCCTTTATTTTCAACTTTGCTGATGTCATTAAGGAACCTGAAGATAACTATCTATGCATTTTATCTTATTACTGACGTTGTCATTGAGAAAAAAAGCTATTATTCTTGTTTCATGTCAACGAACAAGTAAGAGAGAATATGTTGTATCTGATTACACTTGATACGCAACTTGCAGTGTATCCCATTTCGCCGGACAAACTGCTACACTTTTCAAGCAGTTTTTTAAGTCTTTTCAACACAACAAAAACTTTCCAACTGTGGCAAGACCCTAAAGTAGTTTAAAAATTCGCTACACACAGCAAAAGGAGGGCTGAAAAAGAATCTAAAAATTACCAAAATATAGAAAAACAATTTTCCAATCCACATCTTTCTCAAAAAAAAGGGTCACTAAATCGTATAAATCGTATAATCTAGCGATTTTGTCTTGTGGCAAAATCGCATTGTTTAGAAAAAGAAACACGGAGACAGACAGACAATAGATTTTCATCTGAATCTCATTTGCTCTTTCAAGCACGGAGGCAGACAGTCTCAGGGATGCCAGGCATGCAAGCAGGCAGGTATTCGTGATCTGGCAAGAAATGACGGACTTGCCTGAAGCAGACCGTTCATTTGCATGTATGACTGCAGCCACACGCACGGACACACATAGGTATCTAAATAACACTCACACACACTCTCACACACACTCACACACACTTACACACACTTACACACACTTACACACACACACACACACATTCACACACACACACATAACCAAATAAACAAAAACAAACACAAACACAAATAGAGAAATAGATACCCACACAACCAAACAAACAAAACACACACACACACACAAACGAACCCGGAGGACCCCCCTACCCCCACCCGAGCCCCCACCCCCACACGTGCTAAACAAGGGACAATGCACCAGCTACATTGGCTTGCAAAACTCGCCGACCTTGAATTGCTCGCTATGACCTTGGCGAACAAGGGGCCCACGACACGAGCCAATTTCGCCGCAATGACCCTAGGACAGAGGAGCGAAAATCCCTCACAATTGGGTACAATTGCCCACCAATCTGGGACGAAGGCAGTTTCTCTCTCCCTGCCTGCCGGAAGTGGGGTAGGGGGAGGGCCACAGGGGGAGGCGAGGGGAGGGGATGTGGTGGGGGGAAGAGGGAGGGATTGGGGCATTAAGGGAGGCTGGGAAGGGATGTGAGAAGGGAGAAGGGGGAGGGACTAGGGGCAGGGGGAGATATTAAAGGGGAGAAGGGGAGGGGGGGCCAGGGTCAGGAGGTGGGGTGAGAGGGGGGAACGGGATGAGGGTGGTAGTGGGGATGGGGAAGGGGATGTCGCCCCTGTAGTCGTCCTCATGTCCTAACGAAGGAGGTGGGCGAAGGATTAAGAAGGAGAGGCGGATGCACTGGGCCGAGGGTGCTTTCGGTCAGGTGCGACGGGGAGGGGGGAGGGGTAGGGGAAGTAATCCCGTTGTATTGGGTTTGTTTCCATTGTCGTTCTTATTTCTCGTCTCTTTTTGCTCTTGCTCTTTCTTTTATACTTCCTCTGTATTTCCTTTCTCTTTTTCTCTTTCTCTCTTTCTTTCTTCCTTTCTCTCTCTCTCTCTCTCTCTCTCTCTCTCTCTCTCTCTCTCTCTCTCTCTCTCTCTCTCTCTCTCTCTCTCTCTCTCTCTCTCTCTTTCTCTTTCCCTTCTCTCCCTCCCTCCCTCCCTCCTTCTCTCCCTTCCTCCCTCCCTCCCTCCCTCCCTCCCTCCCTCCCACTGATGAGGCAAGGCTCTTCCGAAACTTCTTACTGAGCAAGTGTAACAGTCCAGCAGGTGGATGGAGAGGCAGGGGGGAGGGGGTAAAGGGACGAGTAAGGGGGGGAAACGGGTCAGCAGGTGGTGGTGGGGTAGGGGGGGTAGAGGGACGAATGGGGGGATGGGTCAGCATCGTCGGGCCAATTGGATGCGAGAAGCGGCAAGGGGGAAGAGAGAGGGGGTGGGGGGGCGTAGAGGGAGGAGGGGGAGGTGGTCGATGCTCTCCAGGCAGAGAGAGAAGATCGGCCAACGCCCCCAAAAATTTACAAGGCGTAGCGAAGGGAAAGGGAGGGAGAAGAGATAGAGAGAGAAAGAGAGGGAAGAGAGAGAGAGAGACACAGGGAGAGAGAGAGAGAGAGAGAGAGAGAGAGAGAGAGAGAGAGAGAGAGAGAGAGAGAGTAAGGGAGAGGGAGAGAGGAAAGGAGAGTGAGAGAGGAAGAAAGAGAAAGAGAGAGAGAGAGAGAAACAGGCACCGACAAAGACACAGACGCAGACAAACATAAGGAGAGACAGAGCTACACAAAGAGAGATAGAGACAGAGCCAAAAAGACTAAGGAAGACAGAGCTAGACAAAGAGAGATAGAGACAGAGCTAGAAAGACTAAGGAAGACAGAGCTAGACAAAGAGAGATAGAGACAGAGCTTAAAAAAACAAGAGAGACAGAGCTAGACAAAGAGAGATAGAGACAGAGCTGAAAAAAACAAGAGAGACAGAGCTGAAAAAAACAAGAGAGACAGAGCTAGACAAAGAGAGATAGAGACAGAGCTAAAAAGACCCAGAGAGACAGAGCTAGACAAAGAGAGATAGAGACAGAGCTAGAAAGACCCAGAGAGACAGAGATAAACAAAGAGAGATAGAGACAGAGCTAGAAAGACCCAGAGAGAGAGAGAGCGAGAGAGAGAGAGGGCGAGGGAACAAGGCATAGCTGTTCCGAAAGCAAAGCGACAGCTCTGAGGCATCAAACACAAACTCGAAAAAGAGTGTTGCCACCACTTTGTCTCTTCGGCAAATCTTGAAAGTAGCCTCAGACACAAAACCTCCTCAGTGTTATGTTTATCTTGGCTCGCAAAGATTCGGCGCAAATGGGAGTCTTTTAATGTTATCCCTTGAATAAGAAACACAATGGGCGCTAAAGCCGTGCTGCTGCTCGGAGGTTCGCTGTGAGGGAATTCGCACGCCCATCTTCAATGGTGCTGTGACTCGGACTTTAGAGTTGAGTCAGATGCATAGCGAGGGAGGGGGAGAGGGGGAGGGAGAGGGAGGGATGGAAGGAGGGAGGGAGAGGGAGGGGGAGGGGAAATGGAGGGATGGAAGGAGGTAGGGAGGAAGTGAGGGAGAGGGAGGGGAGAAGGAGAGAGGGGGAGGGGAGATGGAGGGATTGAAGGAGGGAGTGAGCGAGAGAGAGAAGAAGGGGGAGGGTAAGGGAGAAAAATGGAGGATGGGAGAGAAAAGGGGGAGAGGGAATTTACATAGAAAGAGAGCAAGAGAGAGAAAGACAGACAGACAAACAGACAAAAAGAGACAGGGACAAAAAGAGAAGAGAGGGGAGGGGTGAGAAAAAAAGAGAAAGAGAGAGAAAAAAAAAACAAGAGATAAAGAAAAGACTTAGAAAAAAAAGAAAAAAAACATCGGCATCACCACTAATTCTCTTTTCCGAGAGAAATGTTCCAGGGGCTCGTTCTCGTTCTCGTCACCCGTTCCCGATAGCTCGTTCTGGCCTCCTGTAACGACCTTTACCTTCGCCTCTGAACGCCGCCTACGGAGAAGGGAGGGGGGAGGGGGGACGAAGGAGGGGAGGGGAGATAATGGCGGAGATGTGAGTTTAATCATGATAATTTAATAACCTATTTATTTCCCCCGTGACGACATATATTGTATTTGGGGATTGGGGGGTGGGAGGGGAGGGTGGGGGGAGGGGTGAAGAGTGAGAAAGAGAGAAATGTGTGTAAAGTTTGTGTGTGTGTGAGAGAGAGAGAGAGAGAGAGAGAGAGAGAGAGAGAGAGAGAGAGAGAGAGAGAGAGAGAGAGAGAGAGAGAGAGAGAGAGAGAGAGAGAGAGAGAGAGAGAGAGAGAGAAGAGAGACAAAGAGAAAAAGAGAAAGAGAGGGAGAGAGAGAGAGAGGGAGAGAGAGAGAGAGAGAGACAGACAGACAGACAGAGAGAGAGAGAGAGAGAGAGAGAGAGAGAGAGAGAGGGAGAAAGAGAAAGAGAGGCAGAGAGAGAGAGAGATAGAAAGAGAGAAAGAGAGAGAGAAAGAAAGAAAGAGAGAGAGAGAGAGAGAGACGGAAAGGGAGAGAAAGATACAAAAGAAGAGAAGATGATAAACGTCTGGAGAAAACCGAGGACGATTGGCGAGCCTGGTGTGATTGGTGCGGCGCGATTGGAATGGCGGCGCGATTGGACGATTAGACCTGGAAACTTGATGCCGTGAATGGTTCTAGCGCCGAGATAATGGGCGGCTCGGGTCACAGGGTAAACCACAGTGATAATCAACCAGTCACTCACAACCACAACCATTGCACTATCCCTGGTTACTGTTGTTGTGTAGTTACACAGAACCACAGAACCACAACCAAATCGCAGCGAATAACCACACAATGAAGCCTGGTCCGTGATTGGGGGCGTGGGGTGGGGATGAGGGGGTTGGGGGGGAGAGGATGTGGGTGAGGATGGGTTTATTTTTAAACCCCTGCGGCGAATCTCAATTATAGGTTGAACACGGGGATTCTGTTTAGGCTGGAGATGATTTTTCGTTTTTTTTTCTTTTTTTTTATTTGCTCTCCCTCTCTCTCTCTTTCTTTCTCTTTCAGTCTCTCCTTCTCTCTCTCTCTCTGTCTCTCTCTCTCTCTCTCTCTCTCTCTCTCTCTCTCTCTCTCTCTCTCTCTCTCTCTCTCTCTCTCTCTCTCTCTCTCTCTCTCTCTCTCTCTCTCTCTCTCTCTCTTCCTCTCTCTCTCTCTCGATCTCTCGATCTCTCTCTGTCATTTACTGTTTCACCCTCAGTTAATTTATTCTCCTTTTCTTCTTCCTGCATTTTATTCTCCTCCTTCCCTCCTCCTCCTTTTCCGACTCCTTATCCTCTTTCTCCTTCTCTTCCTCTCACCCGTTACCCCCTCCCACCTACGCATTATCATATGTAAATTCATATCATGCCCCTCCTCCTCCTCCCCTCTCCCTCTCCCTCTCCCTCTCCCATCTCCTTCCTCTTCCCTTTCTCCTTCCCCTTCTTCCTCTTCTCCTCCTCCTCCTTCTTCTCCTTCATTCTCCGGCCGAGAGACAAGTTGTTTATTAAATACTTGGCTGAGAGTTCGTGTCTGCTGGCCGAGGCAACACAGCTCGCTTTATTGCTGGCCTTAGGGAACCGGATGAGAGCTAGATAGGCAAGGTAGATGAAGGGTGAAAGATAGATAGAAGGGTGGATAGAGGATAGAGAGATTGGGATAGAATGGTAGATAGAGGATAGAGAGATTGGGATAGAATGGTAGATAGAGGATAGAGAGATAGATAGAAGGGTGCATAGAGGATAGAGAGATAGGGATAGATGGGTGGATAGAGAGATAGGGATAGAGGGGTGGATAAAGGATAGACAGATAGGGATAGATGGAAAGAGATGTGTGGATAGATAGAGATGGAGGGAGAATACAGAATATGTTAGACAGTGCGTTAGACAGATGGATAGATAGACGTAGATTGATATGTCGATAGGTAGATAGATTTAGATGGATAAATAGATAAATAAAGATAGATGGAGAGACAGGTTGACTGACAGATTAATATATATAAAGAAAGATGTCTCGATAGATAGGGAAAAGAAAATAGATGAAGCAATATAAAGAAAATAGACAGAGAGATAAACATATTATATAAAGAGAGAGTGAGAGAAGAGCCAATGGGCGAAGGAAGAGGAGAAGGAAGGAAGGATAAGTGAAGAGGAGGGAATAAATCATAGGAATAAATGAAGATGAAGAGAATTGGTAAGCAGTTGCAGTTGCAGTTGGCAAGGGACCGAAGAGCCACGGTGGGTTGCGGTGGGTTGTGGTGGGTTGCGGTGGGGGTGGGTGGGGGGGGCAGAAGAGGGTGCCAGGGGTCTAATGGTGGGGGTGGGGGAGGGGGTTAGGTGTCAAGGGACGACTGAGGGGGGGGGTAGGAGAGGGTAACAGGGGTCTAATGGTGGGGTTCTGGGAGGGGGGGGGGCGTTAGGGGGCTAGTGGGGTGGGGGGGGGGGGGTTACGAGAGGATGCCAGGGGTCTAATGGTGTGGGCGGGGGAGGGGGGATGGCGTCAGGGGACTTATGGGGGGTGGGTGGGTGCCAGGGGGGAGGGGGGTAGAAGAGGGTGCTATGTGACTAATGTTGAGGATGGCGGTTAGGAGGGGGCGTTGGGGCGGTTAATAATGGGGTGGGGGTGAGGGGGTGGGAGGACTAGTTGATGGGGGGAGTGAGTGCCAAGGGGCGAATGGATGTGTGGGAAATATCTTGTCATAATTTTCACATTTCGTGTGTTTGTAACGACTTGGATTTTGTATGTTTGTAACTCTCAGTTGCTCTTGGTCTATCTTTTATCGAGCTGTCTATCCCTCCATCTATTCATCTTCCCTTATTCCTTCTTCCTCTTTCCCTCCTCCCCTCTCCTCCCCCTCCTTTTCTCTTCCTCTCTTCCTCCCCTCCTCTTCCTCCTCCCTTCCCTTCCCCTTCTTCCGTTTCTCTCCCAACTTTCCTCTTCTCCCTTTCTCTGTTCCCTCCCTCCCCTTTCCCCCCCCTCCCCTCCTTCCCTCCCTCCTCTTCTTCCTCCCTTCCCTCCCCCTTCTCCCAACTTTCCTCTTCTCCCTTTCTCTGTTCCCTCCCTCCCCGCTTCCCCCCCTCCTCTCCTCCCTCCCTCCGCCCCCTCCCTCACGTGTTAATCCGCGTGCCTTCGACTATATCTGCCACCTCTTGTGAGGCTTCGTCTAGAATCTCCCAAAGAAGCTTAGACTTAGAAAAATACGAGGAAATGAGTTATTTGGTTTCGTTCAATGCATTTAAGGAAATGAGTTGTGTTGATGAGGCTAAGAGAGGGAGGGGGGGTAAGGGAGAGAGAGAGAGAATGGGGGGGGGTTGTCAGAGGGAGAGAGAAAGAGAGAGAGAGAGATGAAAAAGAGCGAGAGAGAGAGAGAGAAGATAAGAAATAGAAAGTAAAAAGTATAAAAAGTAAATTATCAAAGGATAAAAATATAAACATATAAAATCATATCATTCAGTTAGAAAATAATGAAGATGAACATTAGAGAAATAAAAAGAAAGATGAATAAAAGCGATAGTGAGAATAGCCCCATTAAAATGATAATAAACAGTAGTAGAGAAAAAAAAATCAAGACAATAATAAAGCATAACCAACAGGGAGAAAAAGGAAAAAAATGAATCATAATAAAAGCAAGAAGATTAGTTAAAGCTGCGTATATTTGCCCATTTCCAGCCTAATCAGGGAGAGGGAAATCAAGCAAGCTAATATAATGAAGCCGGTGCCATTAAGCTGTTATGGGCGTAATTAAGCTTATGACCTATAATAAGTTTGTATGGCTCGTTCTTTTTAATCGATTCTCTTAATTCTTTTTCTCGTCATTTGCGGTTTATTTGTCTCTTTCTCTTTCCCTTTTGTCTCCTATTTGGTTGTGGTTCAGGCTGGCGTGTGTGTGTGTGTGTGTGTGTGTGTTTGTGTGTGTGCGTGTGTGTGACTACCTTCCAGGTATGAAATTGCATGAATTAACTCGTGTTTACAACATCTCTGCCTTGTTGACTTGGCTGACGAGAGTGCGAGTAAAGAGAAACCCAAATAGTGCCGGATGTTGTTCTCTCTCTCTCTTTCTCTCTCTTTCGTTCTCTCTCTCTCTTTCTCTTTCTCTATCTATCTATCAATCTATCTCTATCTCTCTCTCTCTTATTCTCTCTCTCTCTCTCTCTCTCTCTCTCTCTCTCTCTCTCTCTCTCTCTCTCTCTCTCTCTCTCTCTCTCTCTCTCTCTCTCTCTCTCTCTCTCTCTCTCTCTTTCTCTCTCTCCCTCCCTCCCTCTCTTTCTCTCTGACCTCCGGTTTGACTCGAGCGAATTCAGTGGCAGTAGCTATGGCAATACATGCAACGTGCAATGTTGCAAACATTGCACGTTGCAGGTCGACGCTGGGGTCAACCTGGCGGCCTTTGTCTGCATGATCTCATAATTTTGTTTCGTCTACTTATTTCAATCAGTCTGTTCGCTTAACTCAGTTTGCTCAGTCTATCAGATGCTTCTCTCTTGTCTATTCTCAGTCTACACAGCCACCGCCGCGTGTTCTCTCCTCAGTGTATTCTGTCTGCTCTCTCCCTGTTCAGTCTGTTCTCTCTCCCTGTTCAGTCTGCTCTCCCCCTGTTCAGTCTGCTCTCTCCCTGTTCAGTCTGCTTCATCTGGTCCCCTTTTTCTCTGTCAGAACTGCCTGGACTAGATCTGCCCTTAATGGAGGGCGTCTGAACAAAAGGTACATATGTATAGCTTCAGCGTTGCATTAACACGGCGTACTTTTCACTGCAGCGGCTCATTCAGGTGGCATCGGCTGCAGGGACAAAGGGGAGACAGAGGCACGAGAAAAGAGGGGAAAACAATCCTCGTACTCGGGCTCGACCTGCCGGCGTACTGAAGAGACACTCTCTGTGTTTGTGTGTGTGTCTGTGTGTGTGTGTGTGTGTGTGTGTGTGTTTGTGTGTGTGTGGGTGTTTGTGTGTGTGTGTCTGTGTGTGTGTGTGTGTGTGTTTGTGTGTGTGTGTCTGTGTGTGTGTGTGTCTGTGTTTGTGTGTGTGTGTGTGTGTGTTTCTGTGTGTGGGTGTGTGTGTCTGTGTGTGTGTGGGTGGGTGTGTGTGTGTGTGTGTGTGTCTGTGTGTGTGTGTGTGTGTGTCTGTGTGTGTTTGTGTGTGTGTGTCTGCGTGTAGCGTGCATGTATACGACCGCATATTGTGGCCCAACTTTTGTTATGCTCACGAAAAAAAAAGAAAAACGTTTCTCGAAAAAGCCCTTAAACTTGGGACGACCAAAGGATTTTAACAGCATTTCTCGCGAGCTGTTTTGCCGCGGAACGGAAAGTTTAATCCGCGCCATCACCGCATACTCAAAAGGGACGCTTTTAAAGGAACGATTTAAAAAGACGATATTCTAAAGGCGACGCGAAGAAGGATAGCGTCCACAGCCAATCCAAAACCATTCACAAAGACAAACAATATATAAGCGCCTCCTGAAAATAAATATATCAACAAACAAACAAAATAAAACGAAATAAAGACTTACGTAACTTTTAAAAAAATAATGATGTTGAAAATCGTGCTGATTCCGAGGAACGGATTGGATGTTGAGGAAACAAGTATGTAGGATTAGTATCAGGAGATGAGGATGAGGAGAGGATAATGGGGAGGAGGAAAGGATAACGGAGACGACTAGAGGATAATGAGGCTTATGAGGTAGTGAGTACGATGATGAGAGGATTATGTGTCCAATATTTACTTCGCCTCTCTCTCTCACTATCTATCTATCTTTCTATCTATCTATCTCTATCTCTATCAGTCTCTCTATCTACCTATTTATCTATCAATAGATCTCTCTCTCTCTATCTATCTATCTATCTATCTATCTTTTTATCTATCTGTCTATCTATCTGCCTATCTATCTTTCTATCTATCTGTCTATCTCTATCTGTCTCTCTATCTATTTATCTATCTATAGATCTCTCTCTCTCTCTCTCTCTCTCTCTCTCTCTCTCTCTCTCTCTCTCTCTCTCTCTCTCTCTCTCTCTCTCTCTCTCTCTCTCTCTCTCTCTCTCTCTCTCTCTCTCTCTCTCTCTCTCTCTCTCTCTCTCTCTCTCTCTCTTGTTTTTTGTTTTCACTTTTCATATTCCCTTTTCACATTTTACATTTCTCTTTGATTGTTATTTTGGCGTTATTATCATTCCCCTTCTTTCTCCTCTCATTTTATGTCCTTTCATTATGCAAGACGCCCTGCAAACACAATGAGAGAGGCGGGGAGGGGGTGAGGGGGGGAGGGGGGCTTCGTTCCTGGTGTGCCCTCAGCTTCTGCAACGTTGATATCGCCTCCGCTCATGGACTGCACCTTGTTGCACAGTGAGTTTTACAGTCCTTCCCCCCACCCGCCCCCTCACCGCCCCTCCCCCCCCCCAACAGTTCCTCCCCCTGCCTCCAGTGCCTCAACAAGTGTCCTGCAGGGCAACAAGTGGGGACAGACGCTCGGAGTCTCAAAGGGGAGGGTGGAGCCTTGGGGGGAGGGGGGGAGGGGCAAGGGGGCGGGGTGGACCCTTGGGGGGAGGGGGGGCAAGGGGGCGGGGTGGACCCTTGGGGGGAGGGGGGGCAAGGGGGCGGGGTGGACCCTTGGGGGGAGGGGGGCAAGGGGGGCGGGGTGGAATGGAGGCGAGGGGGTATGAGGGGGAATGTAGGGTAAAGGGGGGAGGGGGGGTAAGGGTGGGAGGGTGGGAGGTGAGGGAAGGCACAGAGCGCCATGGGGGAATTTCACGCGAATACACAACTGCAATTGCAGGCGTGACAAGGAGAAGGGGTGGGGGGGAGGGTACAACGAGAGGGGGGAGACATATAAAGGGTGACTCAGCAAAGGGGGGGGGAAGAAAGGGGGGGGGGGAAGGGGGTGTGGGGGTAAAAAGTGTGATTCACCTGGGGGAGAGGAGGAGGGGAAACGTAAGGAGGGGTATGGATGGGATAGGATGATTGGGAGGGGGGGGGAGGGTGGGAGAGGGGGCTAAGGACATATCGGATCTGCATTTTGCATGTTGCAATTTGTATGCCGATTATTGACAATCATTCTCAGCAACCATTACCAAATGACATCCAATTATCGGCGAATGTGTAATGAAGTCAATCGGGAGGCAGCGGTAACGGTAATGGCGACGGCGGCGCGGGCGGGAAGCAGAGGTTGAGTGGGAAGCAAAGGAAAATCGATCTTATGTCCAAAGAAAATACCATCCTAATAGACCCCGCGCACGCACACACACACACGCACACGCACACGCACACACACACATACACACATACACACACACACACACACACACACACACACACACACACACACACACACACACACACACACACACACACACACACACACACACACACACACACACACACACACACACACACACACACACACACACACACACACACGCACACGGATGTATGAATGTATTGCTTCAAATATTCATTAATAATCTAATATTGTTTTTCTTTTCTTTACAGAAAATGGAATTATCTGCCTCCAGCGGCAAGACCTTCTCCGTTCACGTCCAGGTAAGGAAAAAAATAAACAAAAAGAGGCAAAGAAGAGAAAAGATGATAAAAGAAGAAACGAAGTAGAGAAAAGACAAAATAGTGGAGATGAAAAAGGAGAAAAAAAACATAATTCACAATTTAATTAGGATCATTATTTGTTAATTTAGTTTGAACAGTAGATACATATGTATAGATATACATAGATATCGATAGATCAATAGATTGCTTGATCGATTGATAGCTTACAGATTAGACTTCTAAATGATAATGATATCCCGATTTTATTATCAAGAAGGAAGTCACTGAAAATTAATTAAATCAAATGGTTGATAAAAAGAAAAGTGTTTACATGAATTGACTAGTTAAGGTACAGGCATATGAATATAGTCAGGTATCAGATAGATAAAAAAATGGGCATAGTGTTGAATGATAGATAAATTAATAGATATGTTACCCTGACGGATAGACAAGGGAGATAACACGCACTGTTAAAGTCTTTATAAGTAAGCTAATTTATTGAAAATAGATGGAGAGTAGGTTGATAAAGTAAACAAGCAGTAAACAACACAGATTAGATTCACGTCACTCTGAAAGTCAGTCCAATAGCAAGCTAATAATCAAAACAGGGAAAATGAGAAGGAGAAAAATGAAAAGTCCATTCTTCATACGAAATTCCGAAATCTTGCAAAATCTTTAACGGAGGTCGTAAGAGCCGCGAGCGCCTCCCAAGGCAGCGGCAGTTCTTAAATATTCCATCTGTTGAAAATAAGAGAGAGAGAAAATGATTGGGTTTTAAAGGCTCCGGTTTCGGTTTTGATTTTGTAACCGTCTGGATGTTTGTCAGAAGGAGGGGAGAGAGAGAAAGAGAGAAAGAGAGAGAGAGAGAGAGAGAGAAAGAGAGAGAGAGAGAGAGAGAGAGAGAGAGAGAGAGAGAAAGAGAGACAGAAAGAGAGAGAGATGGAAGGAGAGACAGAGCCAGAGACAGAGAAAGTAATATGAGCTATATCTAACTCTGAAAAAGTAAGGAAAATATAAAATTTCTCCTATTTTAAGAACTAG
>NW_028234443.1:26305907-26313407 GCF_977035675.1 Penaeus japonicus | reverse complement strand
ATGAGGTTCTGTTAGGGTGAAGGGTGTGTGGTTGTGGGAGACCTTGTGGATGAGAGAGCGTGTGGGTATAGCTCTGTGTGGATAGAAGGCTGTGTGGATGAGGTTCTGTTTGGGTGAAGGGCTGTGTGGTTATGGAAGTCCTTGTGGATGAGGTTCTGTTAGGGTGAAGGGCTGTGTGGGTGTGGAAGACCTTGTGGATGAAGGAGTGTGTGGGTATAGGTCTGTGTGGATGAGGTTCTGTTTGGGTGAAGGGCTGTGTGGTTGTGGAAGACCTTGTGGATGAAAGAGTATGTGGGTATAGGTCTGTGTGGATGAGGTTCTGTTAGGGTGAAGGGTGTGTGGTTGTGGAAGACCTTGTGGATGAGGTTCTGTTTGGGCGAAGGGCTGTGTGGTTGTGGGAGACCTTGTGGATGAGGGAGTATGTGGTGAAACAATACCCGCTATGAGATGAAAGACCTATAAATAGGCAAGTTGTCTAGGGTGATGCAGAATAGTTGCACCAAGAGGAAGCTGCTCAGTAAATAACTTTGTTCCAAGAATGATCTCTTTAACATTTCAAATTCTTTATCTAATTTAGTTGCACTTTTGGATTCTTATTCATATGCTTCTTGTTTCAAAGTTTTGATCTAACATATTTCAAAATTACTAATAAGCTTTGATTATTATTCAGCTTTCTACAGCTTAGGATAATGTATATATAGCAAAAAGAAATATCTAATAAACAATATAATTCAGTAATTTACTTGATATAGCAAAATATAATTAGTAATCTGCAAAAAACACAAAAGTTTATAAAACAAATCGTAAATCTAAAACACAGACTAACATCTTCCCCTTCAGTATTTGATGCTACCTATAATAATTACAATAACACAAGAAATCACCAGAATACATGGCAGAGCTCAACACCATCACATCCCTTTTCCCTAAATTTTTCACCATCATAATCAATATATTCACAATAAATGATCCTCATACTTCACCAATGGATGTGGATGGGGGCTTGTGTGGATGAGGGCCTGTGTGGATGAGGGCCTGTGTGGATGAGGGCCTGTGTGGATGAGGGCCTGTGTGGATGAGGGCCTGTGTGGATGAGGGCCTGTGTGGATGAGGGCCTGTGTGGATGAGGGCCTGTGTGGATGAGGGCCTGTGTGGATGAGGGCCTGTGTGGATGAGGGCGTGTGTGGATGAGGGCGTGTGTGGATGAGGGTCTATGTTAATGAGGGTCTGTGTTGATGAACGTCTGTATGAGTGCAGATAGTAGGAAGAGAATCCAGCTGTAAAAAAAGGTAGAAAAATCTTGCTTGACAACTCATTTGCAAGTAATAAAATGTGCTTAGGACAAAAAAAAAAAAGAAAAAAAAAAAGAAAGAAAATCTAAAATCAGAAAACGATTAGCTGTGGCAGAAAAAAAAAACTTCAGATGAACTGCAATCTGGTGCAAGCATGATACTTCAGTTGAAAGTATTACGTTCCTGTATTTTCTCAGCTGCAACATGCGTATATGAGATGCGGTCTCCAAAGAAAGACTGCACTCCAAAGATGTCATGGGAACACACGAGTGCCGTGTGTGTGTGTGACTGTGATTGTGTGTATGTGAATGTGTGCTGCAGTGTGTGTGTGTGTGTGTGTGTGTATGTGTGTGTATGTGTGTGTGTGTGTGTGTGTGTGTTTGTGTGTGTGTGTCTGTGTGCTTGTTTGTGCGTCTCTTGTGCTCTCTGGTGTTCTCTCTCTCTCTCTCTCTCTCTCTCTCTCTCTCTCTCATTTTCACACATTTTTATCGTTTTTTCATCAAATTAGAAACTTACATTTTCTTCCAATAAACGTATTATTTTTCAATCCTTTTATAAACACCATATTTTATACTCAGCATAAACCAAGAATCGAAGAGTAAAGTGTGTAGCTAAGGCACTCCATGCATAATTGATGAGTGAATATGATGAATAACATCATTTTCTTCGAAGTAAAACCTATTGATTCAACGAACTCACGCCAAGGCTATATCAGGAGACTTGTATCACGCCTCTGTTTTGGTTCATCTATTCTATTAATGTATCCATATCAGTGTCTATCCATCTATTTATGTATCATTCTTTCTTTCTTTCTCTCTCTCTCTCTCTCTCTCTCTCTCTCTCTCTCTCTCTCTCTCTCTCTCTCTCTCTCTGTCTATCTATTTGTATGTATGTATTAGTGTATGTGCGTATGTATGTATGTATGCATGTATGTAGATATGTATGCATGCATGTATGTAGATATGTATGTATGCATGTGTGTATATATGTATATATCTGTCTATCTTTCTATATATTTACCCATCCATCTATTTATCTAATTATATATCTATCCATCTATATATTTATCTATATATATATATTTTTTTCTTTTTTTTCTTTTTTTTGGGGGTCTTTTCGATAACGTTAAATATTCCCGTAGTGTGAGGTTATGTTTCTATTTAATTAAGGGATACAACGGTTTGAGTGACTTGTTCTCTAGATGAGTTTTCTCTTTACATTTGAAGTTAATAAATGGCTCAAGTTGCTTTGACATGGTTACTGTTGCAACAACTACTTTCAAGGTTATCTGATTGATATACATATAATATTTATTAACTATTTAGTAGATGATATAGAATGATACAGGATTTAGAACAGTCTTATTCTCTGTTTGTGTAAAAAATAAATGGCAGAGAAGATAATATTAATAACATAGTTACCCTTACAACCTACTGATTTACGTTTTTATGAGAGCTTTGAAGTACAAAGAAAACGTGTATTTTGGACTAACTAAACTAATAATAATCTATTGGTGTTGGGGATTCATAAATGCATTAATAATGAAGATATTAATAATGGTTGTGCATTAAATTATGACGATCTTGCCTAGAGTAATGAGTAATAAATGACAATACAGTACATTGCAAAATAACGATAATAACCTTAACAATGTTGATTAATTTCACAACGTAGTGTTACGTGACGCAGCCTAAGTAAACATGGCAATTCATTTATACAATGTACCTATGTTATTGTAAGCAGAAATTACCAAATCGAATCGGTAATAATCTATTGGCCAAATGGGAAATGACGAAAGGGGGACTACGAAATCTAGCATTGAATATAGAGATAAACGGAAACCATGAATAAACGAACGAATAATGAAATAAAAAGAGCTGAAGAAACGGGGTTCAACTAGTGGCGTAGTCTACGGTTGTGTATGGGGGGGGGGGTCATGATTCTCTAAATGTCTAAAAATATGGTTCATGTAATTACCCCAAAAAAGGGAAAAAGGAGAGGAGTTCAAAAGAGAGATTGTGTTTACAAGATAAAACAGTACTAATAGATTATGGAAAGTATGGCGACTGCACACACGATATTTTTGAGGTTGTTCATTGCATATCTGAATGATTTATGTACAACTAATGGCGTGACCAGCAGATGATGGTTGGCATTCTGTGTAGTTAGAAAGTAAACAGCAATTGCGTGCAATACAGTATTCCTGAAATAAGCAATATTCTTAACAGACCTTACAAAGAAAATCTTAATTGTTATAACTAATTCAAGAATTTATAAGTTAATAATTGAAGTGCATATTTGTTAATTATTGCACACTTCAGCTATCTTTTAGCACTAGAGATCTAAGCGAAAATTACAGCACTCTCCATACGAGCTGAACACTTTTTTCCCTCTTCTATTCCGACGAACTACACAACCTGAAACAGACGGAAGATCAGCAGTGGTGCAACCGGACCAAGGATCTATGTATAATGCAAAATCGCGCTGCAACATGGCCCTACATAAGATAAGAAGTCAAAGAAGAAGCCGCTAGCGAACTGGACAACAATCTCGGTGCAGCCTCTGTAACCTCTCAGCGCCATCTCGCCCCCCCCCCACCGCTCTCTCTCTCTCTCTCTCTCTCTCTCTCTCGAACCACCACTATTACTGGCTTGCCTGCGAACGACTCCTGCAACCATTCACAGACGTCCGGTCTATCAAAACAGCCATTCCAGTGGCTCGGGTGCAGGGACTGGCGGTGGAGCGCGCGCTGACCCTCGAATGTACGCCATCGCAGCGTTATGAGAATGCATTTGTATGTATTTTTGTGAGTTTGCATGTGTGTGCGAGAGGAATGGAAGAGGAGAGAGGGAAGGAGGGAAGGAGGGTAGGAGGGAGGGAGGGAGGGAGGGAGGGAGGGAGAGAGAGAGAGAGAGAGAGAGAGAGAGAGAGAGAGAGAGAGAGAGAGAGAGAGAAAGAAAGAAAGAGAGAGAGAGAGGGAGGGAGAAAGAGAGAGAGACAGACAGACAGAGAGAGAAAAAAAGAGAGAGAGAGAGAGAGATAATAATAATAATAATAATCTTTATTTCCAATTTACATTGGTTATTCAGTACATTTGTATTCACATAAAATAAAAGTTTACAGTACAAAATACACAATATAATAATACAATTCAGTCTGAATTGTATAACATTAGAAACTTATAAGGATATATATTATATATAGCACTATAGAATAAATGTAAAGATATAAGTTACACATTTTAGCCTTGCTATATGTAAGGTATTGCACAAATTTCAATTTGTAATGTACATAATCATATTAAAACATTCTTATTTACAATATAATTCCATAAGGGCTGAGATAATAGAGATTAAACGATAACATTCATCTATGTTATTTAAATAATGTACAAAAGAATAAAGTAATTAAACATCTTAGAGTATTATATAAAGCATATTTCATTGTGCGAACCATTAGACATTTTTTTTACAGAAATTAGAACAATATTAGTTGTCATATCTAAATTGGCAGAAATCGTTTTATACTGAAGAGTCATTCTGTTTTGATAGCAGATATTTCTGCAGCCTGCCTTTAAAAACAGAAAGGGAGCTTGTATCCTTAACCTGAAGTGGAATGTTGTTCCAAATTATTGGGCCTCTCACTGATATATAAGCGTGCCCATTACTTTTCTACACATTTCATCTATATGAATATTAAAATGCATATGTTGATCAAAGTATACTCCCAAGTTCTTAACAACGTTACAAGGTATTAAAGGATATTCATTATAATTTATAACAATATCATTATGCAATTGTGAAATATAATGTCGTGAGCCAATAAACATACACTGAGTTTTCTTCTCATTTAATAATAAGCCATTCCTCTGAAAGTATGATTTAGCAGTCGATAAGAGATTCTCTGCTCTTTCTACTAATTCTAATATGCATTCAATATTTCCGTCCAGGAGAAGCTGCGTGTCGTCTGCATATTGAACTACACAGCTACTTGGCAAACACTCTGATAGATCATTGACGTAAATTGAAAAAAGAATCGGGCCTAGTACCGATCCTTGAGGAACACCAAAGGAGACATTACTAGATGAGGACACAACGTTCTGAAGTCTTACAGACTGAGATCTGTTTACCAGATAATCTCGAAACCAACGAGGATCTATGTTGAGCTTCATGCATTTTTTATGAGGATATCATGATTTACACTGTCAAAGAGAGAGAGAAAGAGAGAGAGAGAGAGAAAGAGAAAGATAGATAGATAGAGAGAGAGAGAGAAAGAGAGAGAGAGAGAGAGAGAGAAACAGAGACAGAGAAAGAGAAAGAGAGAGAAAGAGAGAAAGAGAGAGAGAGAGAGAGAGAGAGAGAGAGAGAGAGAGAGAGAGAGAGAGAGGAGAGATTAAATTTGGGCAGATTATTTAGAATGCATTCAAGTTGTCCACTTAAGAAAATGTCTATAGGCCTAAGGCATCACTACCACACAATTGGGTCAAATTTTCAGAGCAATATGTTTTTTGTTCATACTCGAGTCTTGAATATGTTTATATCTAACGTTTTCTATATGGATTTTACATTAATTTTAGCAAACATGTGAACTGTATTAGAACACTAATGCATGTATACTGTTTTTGATAGTTTTAAAGTAGTAATCACAATGAAATACACATACTAATTCTTACATAATTCTTTAAAATATCAATGATGATAAAAACAACACAAAAACAACATGCTTTCCAGCACAGTGAACCGAAATAAATCTAGTACAACATCGCAACGTTCAGAAGTGACGTTCTGTGATGTTTCTGAATTTTTTATATGCTCTGTTTCATGATATACCAGACAGAAAATATCACAAAAGTTGATTAGGTTATTTTGGTTGGATGTGTTGAAGTTTAAATCAGGTTCACTAAACTTTCATTTGTCTATTGAAGCGAATATACGGGTAAAAGTTTATAAACATGTTGTTTTCCACCTTAAAAGATCATAATTTTCACCTTATCTAGAATTAGAATGGTTTAATTTACTCTATAAAGAAAGAAAGCAAACGGGAAATGAGACTGGAATAATTATAAAGTTACCCTTAAAAAATACTGGCTAACGTTTTTAATGAACTCTTAGAGGAAAAGAAAATGTATTTCTTGGGTGACTACACTAGTTATTTCCAGATATTTATGATTACGAATTGTATTTTTGGATGTTATACTGTTTGTATTATTTTAATTTCAAAACTATGATAGTAATATTCAACCGGAAACAAAGATATAGCACTATGATGATAGTAAGATACATATAGAATGCTCGGAAAAATGATACAATAGTAGTGACTTGTGGCGTTTAATGTATATATAGTGTCTCTGTTAGTATTAATAGAAAACGCTTAGCCGACCTAGGGACAACTGTGATATTTAAAAAGAAATATTGCAAAGCCGAACTGGGGTGAATCAAGGGCTGGGAGGACATGACCTCTCATTTTTTTCTGAAACTTTGGTTATTATTATTATTGAAAAAAACAAAAAAAACAAGGTGATATTCAGAGGAGGAGAGAGGACACTCCTAAAAAGATCTTTGAAAATTAAAAAGAAAAATTGTACCATTCTGTATAACGTACAGTGACGGTTCTCCTATAGAATCTACGACGCATTCTATTGATGTTCATGCTTGAGGGTTCCGAATCTCAGAAATCATTTCCATTTAAAGAGCGAAATTTTCAACAAAATATATGTTTCTCTAGTTTCGCTATTAAACTGTGGCTATTTTATTAATAGAGTCATAGGACAAAGGGTTGCACTACTTATTGAGCATCGAATATGCTCTCATACCTATTTCATGTGGCCTCAACAGTTCAGACTTCAAGGCCCAAAAATGTAGGTCCGCCCCTGATAAAATGATAACCAGATAACTATCTTCAAAACCCGAAGGGCCACCGCTGACACACACAAAAGACCCTCGTTCCTACCACAACACCCGACACTTCATGGGAATACTTTTATACTCACTTGGGATTTAAAAGAATAGTTTGTAATAAAGTTGAATGCAATATGTGGAAAAGATATAAACAGATGGTTTCATTGCTTTTGTTGTTGTTTTTGTACTTGGATATTGTCCATGAGAAAATAAAACAATTCTACTCAAAACTATGGTGAGCTTGTAGTATCTAAAATAAACATAAAGTAAGAATGAAAGCATATTAACTTAAGTGGAGAGGTCGTTCAATG
>NW_028234443.1:26288407-26290907 GCF_977035675.1 Penaeus japonicus | reverse complement strand
ACATGGCAGAGGTACACATTGGCCATAAGGTACGACATGCAGAGGGTTTCGAACATGGCAGAAGGTACGACATGGCAGAGTTCGACATGCAAGAAGCCAGGGTTCGACATGGCAGAGGGTTTCGACATGGCAGAGGTTCGACATGGCAGAGGTACGACAAGGCAGAGGGTTCGACATGGCAAAGGTACGACATGCAGAGGGTTCGACATGGCATAGGGTACGACAGGCAGAGGGGTCTACATGGCAGAAGGTACGACATGGCAGAAAGGGTCGACATGGCAAAAGTTCGACATGGCTGAGGTTCGAACATGACAGAGGGTACAACGGGCAGAAGTACGACATGGCAGAGGGTAACGACATGGCAGAGGGTACGACTTGGCAGAGGTACGACATGGCAGAGAGTAGTTCGACATGGCAGAGGTTCGACATGGCAGAGGGTTCGACATGGCAGAGGGTTCGACATGGCAGAGGTTCGACATGGCAGAGGGTTCGACATGGCAATGGGTTCGACTGCAGAATTTCGACATGGGCAGAAGGTACTGACATGGCAGAAAGGGTTCGACAAGCAAAGGTCGACATGCAGAAGGTTCGACATGGCAGAAGTTCGACATGGCAGACCAGGTTTCGACATGGCAGAAGGGTTCGACATGGCAGAAGGTTCGACATTGGCAGAGGGTTCGACATGGCAGGTTCGACATGGCAGAAGGTTCGAATGCTGAAGGGTTATCGAACATGTGCAGAGGGTTCGACATGGCAGAAGGGTACGACATGGCAGAGGGTTACGACATGGCAGGAAAGGGTACGATGCATGGCAAGGTACTACATGGAAAGAGACGACTTGGAGAGGTTCGACATGGCAGAAGGTTCGACAGGCAAAGGTGGCTTGGGGGGGGGGGGTGGGGGGGGGGGGGGTGGGGGGGGGGGGGGAAGCTGAGGGTTCGACATGGCAGAGGGTTCGACATGGCAGAGAGTTTCGACATGGCAAGAGGTTCGACATGGAAAGAGGGTCGAATGGCAGAGGTTCGAACATGGGGCAGAAGGTTCGACATGGCAATGGTGGCAGAAGGTTAACGACAGATGGCAGAGGGTACGACATGGCAGAAGGTCGACATGCAAGGGTTCGAACATGCAGAGGGGGTTGCACATGGCAAAGTTTCGACATGGCAAAGGTTCGACATGGCAAGGTTCGACATGGCAGAAGGTCGAGCATATGGGCAGAAGTAGGGTTGTACGACATGGCAGAAGGTTCGACGATGGCAGAAGGGTTCGACATGCAGATAGGTTCGAGGGTTCGATGGCAGAGGGTTCGAACAAATCAGAAGGTTCGACTTGGCGAAAGGTCGCGACATGGCAGAAGAAAGGATCACATGGCAGAAGGTTCGACATGGCAGAAGGTTCGACATGGCAGAGGTTCGAGTCGAGCATGCAATGGCAGAGGTTCGACATGGCAAGTTCGACATGGCAGAAGGTACGACATGGCAGAGAAGAGTTCGTTCGTGACATGGCAGAAGGTTCGACATGGCGAGAAAGAAGGTTCGACACAAGTGGCAGAAGTTCGACATGGCAGAAGGTAGCTAAAAAGCCTATGGCCAGGGTTTCGACAAAATGCAAAGTTCGAACATGTCAGAAGGTTCGACATGGCAGAGGGTTCGACATTGGGGCAGAAGGGTTTCGACATGGCAGAAGATCGGACATGGCAGGAGGGTTTCACATGGCAGAAGGTTCGACATGGGACAGATGAGAGAGGGTTCGACATGGCAAGAAGTTTGGGGGTCGACATGGCAGAGGTTCGACATTGGCCAATGTTCGACATGCAGAAGGTTCGACATGGCAGAAGGTTCCGAACATGGCGGGGGGGGGAGAAGGTTCGACCCATGGCAAGGGTTCGACATGCAGAGGGTTCGACATGCAGAGCTTCGACATGGCAGAAGGTACGACTGGCAAGACGAGGGTTCGACAATAGGGCAGAAGGTTCGACATGGCAGAGGTTTCAGAAGTTAGACATGGCAGAGAAGGTTCGACATGGCAGAAGGTTCGACATGGCAGAGGGTTCGACATGGCAGAAGGTTCGACATGGCAGAAGGTTCGACATGGCAGAGGGTTCGACATGGCAGAAGGTTCGACATGGCAGAAGGTTCCACATGGCAGAGGGTTCCGACATGGCATAAGGTTCACCAGGCGTAGGGTTCCGACATGGCTGAGGGTTCGACTGCAGAAGGTTCGACAGGCAGAGGGTTTCGACATGGCAGACGGTTTCGACATGGCATAAGTTCGACAATGGGCAGAGTTTCGACATGGCAGAAGGTTCGACATGGCAGAGGTTCGACATGGCTAGAAGTTCGACATGGCCCGAAGACAGCAAAGTTCGACATGGCAGAAGGTTCGACAGAGGATGGCAGAAGGTTCGACATGGCAGAAAGGTTCGACATGGCGAAGAGGTGTCGACATGGCAGAGGGGTTCGACATGGCAGAGGGGTTCGACATGGCAGAGGGTTCGACA
>NW_028234443.1:26270907-26273407 GCF_977035675.1 Penaeus japonicus | reverse complement strand
GCCCCCTGCCCCTCCCTTCCCTTTCCTACTCCCACTCCCCCTCCCTCTCCCCCTCCCCCGCTCACTGAGTCTCTTTCTTCCCCCTTCCTTTGCCTCCTCTTATCTTTCTCTCTCCCTCTTCTCCCTTTCCTCCACTCTACATATCTCGCTTTTTCTCCTTTTCTCTTCTCCCTCTCATCCTTTTCCCCTCCCCCATCTCCTTTTCTCTCTCTCCCTCCTCCCCTGTTCCTCTCCCTCTTTCCTCTCCCCTCCTTACCCATCCTTCCTTTCCTTCTCACTCTTCCTCTCATTTCTTCTCCCTCTCATCCCTTCTCTCTCACTCTCCCTCCCCCCTCTCTCCCCCTCTCCCTCCCCCTTTCCCTCTCCCTCCCCCTCCCCCTTTCCCTCCCCTTCTCCCTCCCCCTCTCCCTCCTACCCAATCTCCTCAGCCCTAAACTCCTCCGGTTCCGTGCGCTGTGACGTCACCACCTGGTCACGACTTCGCCTTAGGCCACGCATTCGGACACGCCCCTCGCCTCTCCCGGCGTGCGATATGACGGTGCTTACAATTACCTTTTTTTTTCTTTTTTCTTTTTTTGATTTTTGTTTTTATCCTTTTTTCTCTTTTTCTTGTTTATTTATCTATTTTCTTCAAGGTTTTTATGTTTGTTTATTTGATTTTTTGTCTTGTTTGTGTGTTTGCTTTTAGTAATAACAATAATATAATGATAAACGTAATAGTATTAGTACTACAATTACTACTTTTAACAATGATAATAATAATGATAATGATAATAATGATACAACTGATAAAACAAACAATGAGACAAATACAAACAATGAAAATGATTACGATAATAATGAAAATTATAGTATTGCTAATGATTGCATGGATAACATGACTATCATCATTATCATCATCATCAAAATTATTCCTAATTATAGTATCAATATGAGTAGTAATAGTAATGATAATAATAATGATAATGATGATATTTATCACAGTGATAACCAAAACAATAGAAGGATAGTAATGAAAATCACGATAAAAGTAATGATAACAAAAATAATCATAGTAGCAAAAATAGTAATAATAATAAAAATGATGATGATGATAATGATTATAATGATGACAGTGATAATGATATTAACAATGATTTCATGATGACCATTCCTATTATTACACCTCCCGCCAATGATGATAATGATGATAGTGATGATAATGATGGCAGTTGTGATAACGGTAATTTTGATAATATTATCAAAAAGACCGTTATCACAACTGTCATCATTATCATCACTATAACAACAATGACGATAATGATCATGATGATGATGATAGTAATCTTAATGATAACAATTACGATGATGATGGTAATCCTGATAATCGCAGTGATAAAAATGATAATGATGATTATAAAGATAATAAGATAGCAATGATAATGATAATGATCATGATAGTGATAATGATAATTTTAATAATTATGATAATCATAATGATGATAACACCAATGGTAATAAGGATAATGGGGATGATTATAATGATAATGATAAATATAGTAACAATTATCACACTGATAATGATAAAATGATAATTATTATATTAGGATGATCATAATGATAACAATGACCATTGATAACAACAGTAATTATGATTTATAATGATGATGACCGTAATAATACTGATAGTGATAACTGAAATGATAATAACGATAAGAACGATAATGATGATAACAGTAATACTGCTACTAGTACGAATGATGATAATAATGACAGCACCAAGAATGATAATGGTGATCATAAAAATAGATAGTAATGACGATAATAGTATTATTAGCAAAGATATTAGTGATGATAATAATGATGATAATGATCCTCTTACCTATAATGTATTCATAATGATAATGATGATGAAATCAATAGTGCAACTAGTGATAATAATGATGATAACGACAATAACAGGGATAAAATGATGATAATGATAATAGCAATAATATCAATGATAATAGTAATAGCAAGAACGATGATAATAATAATAGTAATAACAACAACAATGATGGTGAAAATAACGATAATGATTATAAATGATGATAATAATGATGATCATAAAAATGGTAATAATAATAATCATGATGATCATGATAATGATAGCAATAGTAATAATGACAATACTACTAAATATGATAACAATAATGACAAGGATGATAATAATGATAATGATAATAGTAATGATGATGATTATGAAAATAATAATGATGATAATAATAATAATGATAATATCAATGATAATGATAATGATATTGACAATGATGATACTAATGATAACTAATGATGAAAGTGATAAAGATGATAGTAGTAATAATAGTAGTGATAATAGTTATGATAATACTGATAAAAGCAATAATGATTATAATGATATTATTGATAATGATAACACTAGTAAAGATGAAGATAATGACAATAGCAATAAACAAATATAAATGAACTTGTTTCCTTGAATTGCAAATCTGCAAAGGAAAAT
>NW_028234443.1:26245907-26260907 GCF_977035675.1 Penaeus japonicus | reverse complement strand
CCTCCCCCCCGCCCCTCTCTTCACTCTCTCCCACCACTCATCTTCGCTCGGCCCTCTCCTCGTCCTCCCTCCACACTCACTCCCCATCTCCCCCCACCCCCCACCCCACTTACCATGCCCTTGCAAGCCCTCTGGTCACCTGCTAACCTCTCGTGACCTAGTTACACATACACAACCACTGGCTAAACACTTTCTCGATTCGAAGAGGAGGTGGAGGGGGAGGGGAGAAAGGTGGGGTGGAGGGGAGGGGGGGGAGGTGTAGGTGGAGGGGGGGTAGGGGGGAGTGGGGAGGAGGAGGGGAGTTGATGTTGAGGGTGAGGGTTGAGTGGAGAGAGGGTGGAGGTTGGAGGGAGGAGATGTTGAAGGTGGAGGTGGAGGTGGAGGTGGAGGTGGAGGGGGGTGGAGGTGGGGGAGGTGGGGTGGAGGGAGGTGGAGGGGGAGGTGAGGTGGAGTAAAGAGAGAAGGAGGGGGGGGGGGAGGGGGTAAAGAGAGAGAGGGGAGGTGGAGGTGGAGGGGGAGGGGAGGTGGTGGGGTGGAGGGGAGGGGGGTGGAGGTGGAGGGTGGAGGGTGAGGTGGAGGGGGAGAGGTGGAGGGGGAGAGGGAAGGCGGAGGTAAAATTAGTGGGAGGAATTTGATTGGAGTGGAGGTGGAGGTGGAGGAAAAAGTAAGGTAGAAGTGGTATTGGAGTTGAGTGGAGGGGAGGTGGAGGTGGAGTGAGGGGGAGGAGTAGGTCGGTGGAGGCGAGAGTCGAGATGGAGGTGTGGAGGAGTGGTAGGTGGAGGTGGAGGGAGGTGGTGTGGAGGTGGAGGTGGAGGGTGAGTCTGCAGAGGGGAGCTGGCAGTGGAGGTGGAGGGGGAAGGGGGGGAGGGCGGGGGAAGCGGAGAGTAGGAAGGGAGGCGGAGTTCTTGTTCTTGAGGGGATATGGGAGGGGAGGTGGCGGAGAGGTAGTTGCGTAGCGGTTGTTGGAGAGGAGTAGGCGGGGATATTGATGAGGAGGGGGAGTATGGAGAGGAAGGCGAGGAGGTGGAGGTGCGAGGAGAGCGAGATGGAGAGGAGAGGGGGCGGAGGTGGAGGTGAGGGGGAGGTGGAGGGTGGGAGTGAGAAAAATGATTGAAAGGACATGCATCCCCGCCCAGACGAAAAGGAAGATGACAAAGCAGAACGAAGATGAAGATGAGGAAAGAAGATGAGGAAAGTGATGAGGCGAGATAATGAGGAGCAACAGAGAGGGTCCGACTAGTTGTGAGTGTAATCTCCCTCCCCCTCCCTTCCCCCCCACCCACCCACCCACCCCTCTGACGCTACTGACTCATTAACAGCAATAGAGGCCACCCCTCCACGTTAACCTAAGGGGAATTTCGACCTTACAACGCGAGCCACGAGTGGTTTAGCTCGTTCTTGGGGCATCGAACTTAATCAGTAGCTCACCTTCAAAAGATGGTCAGGGGTGGGGGGTGGAATAGGGGGGTAGGGGGTAGGGGAGGTGAGGGGGGCAAGGGTACTAGTGGGGGGAGGGGTGGGGGAGGGTGAAGAAGTCCAAAGTGGGGCACTGTGCCGCCGTTCAAGAGGAAAAATAAACAAGTAAAAAAACAAGAAACGCAACCAATGAATAAGTAAGTGGAGGCGTAGAACATGAATCAATTTTTTAGTAGATGAATAAATTACGAATGAATAAGCATGTTCCACATTAGTGTTATGTCTAAATCAGAATTACATGAGATGTTATGTAAGTTATAGCGCCGTTTATCAATATTCTGAGGAGTATTAAACCTGGAGAGACAATTAATTATATATCTTGCTTTGTGAAGCTGTTTCTTCTCATTTATACTTTTTCTGCTTACATTCTCTCTCTATCTCTCCCTTCCTCACCCCCATCTCTCTCTCTCTCTCTCTCACTCTCTATCTCTTTCTCTATCTCTCCTCTTCTCACCCCCATCTCTCTCTCTCTCTCTATCTATCTCACCCCCTCTCTCTCCCTCTCCCTCTCCCTTTCTCTCCCCAATTTCTCTCTCTCTCTCTTTCTCTCTCTCTTTCTCTCCCCCCCCTCTCTCTCTCCCTCTCTCTTTCTCTCCCTCTATCTCTCTCCCCCCCCCTCTCTCTCTCTTTCTCCCCATCCCCCTCTCTCTCCCCATTTCTCTCACTCTCTTGAACAAAAAGAAAAGAAGAAGAAGAAAAAAAAATACACACACACACATCACTATATATTTATTACTTAAAAACAGCCTCCCTTTCCTTCATCTTAGTTTTTTATCGCTCTCTCTTTCTCTCTTTCTCTTCCCCCCTATCCCCCCCTCTCTCTCTCTCCCTCTCTCTTTATCTCCCCCTATCTCTCTCTCTCTCCCTCCCTCTATCTCTCTCTTTCGCTCTTTCTTTCTCTCTCTCTATCCCCCCCCAGCTCTCTCTCTCTCTCTCTCCATTTATCTCTCTCTCTCTCTCTCTCCCCATCTCCCCCCCCTCTCTCTCTCTCCCCACCTCTCTCACTCTCTTGAACAAAAAGCAAAAAAGCAAAAAAAAAAAAAAAAAAAAAAAAAAAGTATAAATGATAAATTATACATCACTGATATACTTGTTACTTAAAAACAGCCTTCCTTTTCATCATCTTAGCTTTTTTTTCTAATGTTGTAATAGCAAGAAATACAGACAACTTTCTTAATGCAAGATCTTACTTTGAGTTTCATCTAACCTAACTAGGAAAAAAAATACTCGTTTATTTCACAACGAACTTCGTGAGAATTTAAAAGAATTATTAGAAAAAAAAGGCTAAATTGGGGTTAATGGTGGTGATTTGTAATGAGGTTTCTGATGGTGATGATGATGGTGATGCTGATGAGGATGATGGTGATGATTTTATTGGTATTAATGATGATAATGATTATGGTGATGATGATGGTGAAGCTGATAAGGATGATGGTGATGATTTTAGTGGTATTAATGATGATGGTGATGATGATGAGGATAATGATGATAACACTAATGATATTATGAAGAACATTGATAATGATAATGATACTGATAATAATAATTATGATAATGACATTAATGATAGTGATGATGATAGCAATAAGAAATAATAGTAATGACAATAATGATAACAATAACAGAAGCAATAATTATATAATTAATAATTATAATATCAATAACAATAATAATAGTGATAATGATAACAATAACAGCAATGATGATAATGATAAAAATTACGACAGTGATAATGGTGATAACAATGATAACGTTGATAACAATGATAATATTGATAATAAAAATTTTCATAATACTAATCTTGACAGAAATAACGACAATGATAACGTTAATGGTAGTAATTATTACAATGAGACATCTACATATACATGATAATACTACTATCATTAAATATATTTGCAATAATATTATGTGATAATCGTTGCATGCATTAATCAATAACTTTGATTTCATTAAAAAAAAAAAAACCTGATAACTGGTAAATAACAATGCAAGTAAACAAGTAAATGCAGAAATCAACATATACATAAATAAATTAATGAATAACTGGAAATATGTGTGATAGATAGAGTAATAAATAGTATGTATATTGAATAAATTGATGGATTAATGAATCAATGCATGTAACAGAGAGATGGAATTGAAAATAAACCAGCGAGTGAATGGAAGGAAGTGGTAATAATAACTGGATACTTGAGTGAAAATGCAAATTGTTGGTCAGATGAAAAAGGTCATGAGAGGTTGTATATACATAGTTTAGTACAGGGAGTGAAGTAGGTAGGTGGACATAGAGAGAGAGAGAGAGAGAGAGAGAGAGAGAGAGAGAGAGAGAGAGAGAGAGAGAGAGAGAGAGAGAGAGAGAGAGAGAGAGAGAGAGAGAGAGAGAGAGAGAGAGAGAGAGAGAGAGAGAGAGGGAGAGGGGGGGGGGGGAGAGAGAGAGAGAGGGAGAGGGAGAGAGTGAACGGTAAAGGCAAATAGATAGATAATGGATAGATAATAGATAGATGAAATATAGATATATCTACAGAAATATATGTAGATACATACATGTAAACATATATACATACATACATACATATATGCATATATATACATACATAGATAGGTAGCAGATAAAAAAAACATACAGACAAGGAAAAAAATATAAAGATAAACAAATGGGTAAGAAAAGATTAGAAAAATAGGTAGATAAAGTAAAAAGATACAAAGATAGATGGATAAAAAGATAGATATAGATATAGATAAATAACCAAAGGGGTAGACAGACAGATAGATAAAATGAATAAAAGGAGAGAGAAAGAGCCAGAGAGAAAGAGTTAAAAAGCAAATTTATCAAACAAGGCACTTTGCAAATTAGCTCATTACTGTTAGATTTTCTTCTTATATATTTTTGAAAAAAATAAAACTTTACTTATCTCTTTGGGAGAAAAGAAAAAATCTTTACTTCCCCTTTTTGGACATTTTTTTTTTACTTATCTCACTTTGAAAAAAAAAAAAAATCTTATCTCTTTTGGAGAAATCTTTGACCTCTCGGACAACATATACCTACCCCCCCCCACCTGCCCTCCCCTCCCCTCATTACCAACCCCTCCCCCCTCCCCCCTGCCCTCCTCTCCCCTCATTACCAACCCCTCCCCTCTCCCTGCCCTCCCCTCCCCTCATTACCAACCCCTCCCCCCTGTCCTCCCCTCCCCTCATTACCAACCCCTCCCCCCTGCCCTCCCCTCCCCTCCCCTCATTACCAACCCCTCCCCCTCCACCCGTTCCCCAGGATCATTACCTAAGTACCTGCCGAAGGCCCCTGCAACACAGTGCAGTCTCCGAAGTACTTGAAACCGATGATTTTCCCACAGTAGCTTGGCGGGCCAGAACTCTCTCTTTCTCTTTGTCTTTGCGCCTCTTCTCTCGGTGCATTGGTCTCTCTCTCTCTCTCTCATTCTCTCTTTTAATCTTTCTTTCTCTCTTTTAGTCTTTCTTTCTCTCTTTTAATTTCTATCTCTATCTCTCTCTCGCTATCTTTTCTAACTAGTCTCTATTTCCCCACTCGCACCCTCCTAACCTCCAGACATAGCATCGAAGAAGATATTATAATAAGACCCCGCCCTCATTCTCTCTTTCAAAATCTCTCTCTCTCTCTCTCTTGGTCTCTTTCAATCTTTCTTTCTCTCTTTCAATCTTTCTTTCTCTATTTCAATCTGTCTCTCTCTCTCTCTCTCTCTCCCTCTCTCTCTCTCTCTCTCCCTCATTCTCTCTCTCTTTATCTTTTTCAATCTCTCTCTCTCTCTCATTCTCTCTTGGTCTCTTTCATTTTTCTCTCTCTCTCTTTCTCTCCCTCCCTCCGCCAATCACTTACGCTGCTCTACTCTTGACAACCCTCCCTCTCCTCCTCCCTCTTTTTTCCCTCTCCTCCTCCCTCTTTTTTCCTTCTCCTCCCTCTTTTCTCCTCTGCTCTCTCTCACTCTCTCCCTCCCTCCCTCCCACTTCCACCCTCCCTCTTTCCCAACCTCCCTCTTCCCTCTCACTCCGCACCTACCACCTCGCTCCCTCCCTACCCCCTCACCCTCCAGCCACCCACTCTCTCTCCACTCTCTCCTTTTTCTTCTCATCCTTCCCTCCCCTCTACAGACACGTCCCAACCCTGCCCCCTTCTCCCCCCTGCCCCCTCTCCCCCCTACCCCCCTACCCCCCTCTCCCCCGCAGCCTATCAACGAGTGTCCCCTGGCTAAACGTGGCCGGCATATGCAGATTATTTGCCCTCGCTCCGTCCCGAGAAAAAAATATAGTTCAGACTACTTGCAAGAGAGAAGTGAGGCGGGAGGAGGAGGAGGAGGTGGTGAGATAGATAGATAGATAGATAGATAGATAGATGGATAGATAGATAGATAGATAGATAGATAGATAGATAGATAGATGGATAGATAGATAGATAGATAGATAGATAGATAGATAGATAGATAGATAGATAGATAGATAGATGGATAGATAGATAGATAGATAGAGAGATGGACAGAGAGAGAGTGAGGTTGAGAGAGAGAGATAGAGAAAGAGAGAGAGAGAGAGAGATTGAAAGAAAGAATGAAGGAGGGAGAGAGAGAGAAATTGAGAGATAGATAGATAGATAGATAGATAGATAGAGATAGAGAGAGAGAGAGAGAGGGGGGGTTGGGTGGGGGAGGGAGAATAATTACATTAAATAATGTAATTTGGTGTGTTGCGTGATCTCATAGACTGTTGTCGTGCGTTAAATTATAACGATAATGATATTAGTAATGATTTTAATTATGTTATGTTTAGGTCAATGTTAGTGACATCTTTTAAGATCCTAAAACTGAAGGTTAAATGATACTGATAAGTCAAATTGTTTGAATAAATATTTGGGTGAACCAAAAAAATGTATGAAGAAGAATAAAAAAAGAAATTTCAAACAAGAAAAATGAAAAAAAAGGAGGAGAGGAAAACGAAAGAATAAAAGAAAAATAATAAAAATGATAAGAAGCAAATATAAAATAAGAAAAACTAAAAGAAAAAGAAGGTAGAGCAGAAGAAGAAAATGAAAAATAAGAAAAACGAAGAGAAAAAGAAGTTAAAGCCTGGAGTGAAAATGAAAATATAAGAAATCGAATTAGAATAATGTAAATGAAGAAAAAAGTTGAAAAGGAATGAAAAATGTTGATTAGAAAATTAATTTAATAGTTTGTATCTTTTAGACCTCCCCCACTCCCCTCCCCCCTCCATGACTTCTCCTGTCTCCTCCCCCTGCCGCCCTCCCGTCCCCCCCCCCTCCTCCCCCTGTCTACTCCAGAAAGATTTATAGTTCTAGTCTAGGATGCGTATTGCGTGAGAGCAAAAGGCCTCCCAATCAGCTGTTACGGGGCTTCTCCAGCGAACCGTAATTATCCGGATATGACAGCGCGAGTCCCTGATCCATCCGGCCGTTACTTGACCCTTGACAGGATGACTTGACACGCGCCCTCTCCCTTGCCACCTTGCGGATCTCGGCTTGACTGGATTAGATTGGCTCTTGATATAAATTGTGCATTAGGATGAACAAGTGGTACGTTAAGTGATCCGTCAAGGTGTTTCATTAAGGATAATTATCGCCTTAATGAATGAACACTATTAAGGCAAGACTCGAAGGAGGAGATGTAAGGGAAAGTGTGTATGTTTTTTTTTGTTTTTTTTTTAATACTTTTTGGACGATGTTGTTTAGATTGTTCTAAGATATGAAAGATTATGTTATATTTATTTTTCTTAGATTGCTCTTTTAATAAATCTGTTTAGAAGGAAGATGTATTTTTTGTTGCGCGAAGAAGGCTTTGTTGCAGACGTCAACGCATGCAAGAGAAAAAGATAAAAGGAAAATAGGACTTATAGCCTTATAGAGATACAGAATAGCAATACTTAGAGGATAGATTAGTTTTCTTTATAATTTACTTAGCATAAGCATAAAGGAATAGCAGAGCACTGAACCGTATTGATAAGATACCCACACGAAACAAACAAACAAACAAACATAATCCTTTAATCAATCCTTATGACAGCCCCCCTCCCCTCCCACCCCCCCTCCCCCTCTCTCCCTCCTCCCCCCCTCCCTCTCTCCAGTCCACATCTCTTTCCTGAACTCTCTCACCCTCTTCCTCTCGCCATCCCTCTCTCCCTCTTTTCTCTCCTCTCTCTCCCCTCTTCCCCTCTCCTCTTCTATCTCCTTCCCTCTCAATCCTCGCACATCTCTCTATCTCCACTCCTCTCACTCCTTCACTCTGCCTTCTCCTTCCTCTTCTTCAACTATGCTCTTCATTCTCTAGTCTCCTCTTCTCTCCCGTATCACCGCACGGTCCCTCTCCTCTCTTGCTCTCCTCTCATCTCTCCCCCCTCTCCCACTCCTCTTCCCCTCTCTTCTTTCACTACTCTCTCGCTATCTCAGTCTTCCTTCTCATACCTATTCCTCCTCCCTCTTCCTCTCTCCCCCCCTCCTCTCTCTCTTCTCACTCGGTTTCTACCTCTTCTCTTATACTCCCATTCATCTCTCTCTTCCCCCCCCTCTCAACAGCCTCATACGCATACGATTCTCTCTCTAACACACCTCAACCCCTCTCCCTCCTCTCTCATCCCTCATTTATCTTCACTCTCCTTACTCTACTCTCCCCTCCTCATCCTCTCTTATCTCCTCCCCCTCACTCATGTCACCCAGCTACCTCTCCGCTCTCTCCTCCTCTCTTCTACCTCCTTCTTCTCGATCCTTCTCTCAATCCTCTCTCGTTATCTCTCTGCTCGCTCCCTAACTCTGATCGTCCTGCGTTACTCTCACGTCTCCTCTTATCCTATTCTCTCCTTCTCCTTCTCTTCCTCTCTCTTATTCGTCTTCACAGAATATCAGATTTTAATCTCTCCTTCACTCAGCCTCTCCTCCCGTACCTGTCCTCCCACACTCTTCTCTCTCCACTCTACTACTCCTGCCCTCTCTTCTCTCTATTCTATCCTCTCTCTCATCTTCTCCCAATTTATCTCCGGTCTCTCACTCTCCTCTACTCTCTTCATCACACCTGTGGGCTCTCACTCTTCTCCGGTTGCCTCTCCTCTCGCAGCTCTCCTCTCCCTCACTCCCTCTCCCGCTCTAATCTCTCTCTCCGCACTCATGGCCTTCTCTTCTCTCTTCCCCCATCTCTCCTCTCCCTTCTCCTTTATCTCTTCCTCTCTCCTCCTTCTACACTTCCTCTCATCCCTCCATCGCTCCTTCGCCCTCTCCTCTTCCTTCAATCTCTCTCTCATCCCTTCCTCTCGCTATCGGCCATTTCCTAATTCTCGCCTCCTTCCCCTCTCATCTGCTCCCCCCCTCTCCCTCTAATCATCTCTCCTCCGCAATCTCCACCTCTCCTACTCTCACTCATTCTCAACTCTTCACACACCTCCTCTTCTCTGCTCTCCCTCTCCCTGCACTCTCTCCGTCTTCTTCCTCCCCCTCTCACTCTCGCATATCTCCGGACTCCTCGCTCAACTCTCCGCACACTCTCCCTCCTCTATCTCTCTCCTACACCGTTCCTTCTCGCCTCCTAATCTCTAACTCTTCTCTTCCCTCCTCTCTATTCTCTCCTCCCACTTCTCTATCTCGATTACTCTCACTTCTCTCTTCTCTTCCTCTCTCTGTTCTCTCATCTATCTCTCCCTCTCACTCCTCTCACTTTCTCCCCTACCTCCATAATCCCTTCTCTCCTCTTCTCCTCCTCTCTCACTCCTCTCTCATCTCCCCTCTCTCTCTCCCGCTCCCCTCTTTCTCTATATCTCCACTCCTCCCTCTCCCCTCCCCTTCTCCTATCTCCCTTCCTCCAACTCCTCTCTTCTGATCTCTCCATCTCTCCCCCCCATTCCTTCCATCTCCTCTCTCGTCACCTCCCCTCACTTCTTCTCTTCTCCATCTCTGTCTCTCATCCACTCTCCTCTCTGCATTGTTCTCTCTCAAATCTATCCCTCTCTCATCCGCACGTCTCTTCTCTTCTCCTCCCTCTCTCTCTTCTCTCTCCTTCTCACATCTCTCCCTCTCCTCCTTAATCATCGTCTGCCTGCCCCTCTTCTCCTCCTTCTTCTCCCCTCCTCCATTAATCTCCTCTCTTCCCTCTTCTCTAATCTCTTTTCTCTCACTTCCTAATCTAGCTATCCACCTCCATGACCCCAAATGACCTCAGGCACCAGGTCATCGGCGTCCCACGGACACCACTTAGAAATCGGCGCTGACCTAAGACACCTATGGTCACTCCCTGGCCTGACCCGCCCCTTTCATCAATCTGCCACGCCCCCTCAGTCTAGCACACTCACGACCCCTCGATTTGGTTCTAATGGTGAGGGGATGGTGGATTGCTTTTCGGAATCGTTTTGTTTTGAATTTTATTAGCGGAGGGGGGGGGGGTTCTTTTGTTTTCTGTCTGTTTGTTTGTCTGTTTGTCTCTCTCTCTTTCTCTTTTTTCATTCTCTCTCTCTCTCTCTCTCTCTCTCTCTCTCTCTCTCACACACACTCACTCACTTTCTATCTATCTCTATCTCTCTCTCCTTCTCTCTTTATCTCCACTCCGTCTCTCTTCCCAGTAAATCACACGCGCTGTACTCGTGCAGTTTGATTGGCATGTGTGAATTCGATATCCGAGAGATAGTTTCCCTCCCCTTGTTTCTGGTCTTGGCGCCCGCGCCCCCCCCCCGACGGATTAGACTTTGATTTACTGCGCCCCATATAAGTCGACTCAAGCTAATATCTTCTTTTTAAAGTATAAAGTATGCTGGGGAAAAAAAACAAGTAACCAAAAAAAGTACCAAAAAAAAGGGAAAAGTACAAAGTCACACGTAAGTACCACTTACACGTACACACGAGCACGCACACACTGACACACATAAAGAACAACACAGCACCTTCTTCTCCGATCCATGACTTCCCTCCCTCCCCCCCCCTCCCCCTCCTCCTGCCACTTCCCCACTCCCCCCCCACCCCTTATCCCCCGCCCTTCGCAATCACTCACTCACCCTCCTCCTCCACCCCCCCTGCCCCCTCACGCCTCCCCCAGGGGCAAGAGATGTTCCTGGGAAGATGAAAGCTGGACGGTAAGACACGGTGTCTAAGACGACCGCGGGCTTCATCGTGTTACGGTGGGATCTTTCTTCTTCCTTCTTCCCTCCCTCCCTCCCTCCCTCCCCCCTTCTTCCCTCCCTCCTGCCATTTCTTACCCTTCCTCCCTCCTTCCCTCTCTCCCTACCTTCCCTCCCTCCCTAGGGACCCTTCCCCTCCTCCTAATCTCATTCCTAACCCTCCCTCCCTCCCCCCTTCTTCCCTCCCTCCTGCCATTCCTTACCCTTCCTTCCCCCTCACCTACACCTTTCCTACTCTTCCTTCCCCCTCCCCTACCCTATTCCTACGCCCCCCCCCCCCGTTATCTCCCTCTAGGCACGCGCAAGAAGAAAGCAGAACGGAGTTAGTCTCTTTCTCTCTCGCCTTTTTTTGAGTTCTCGTATTTTTTAAAACTCTATTTGTGATTTTTTCTCTCTTTTCACCTTTCTCTCTCTCTCTCTCTCTCTCTCTCTCTCTCTCTCTCTCTCTCTCTCTCTCTCTCTCTCTCTCTCTCTCTCTCTCTCTCTCTCTCTCTCTCTTTATGATTTTTTATTTCCTCATCTCTTTTTCTTGTTATTTGTATTACTGTTATCATATCTGTTGCGTGACCGTGGAGATGAAAAGAAAGAAAGAAATAGGAATGAAACCAAAGAGGGAAAGTCTTTGATAAAGAGGAAGAGAAATATGAGAAAAGAATACCTGCTTCTTTATATCCGTCTCTTACTCTCTCTCTCTCTCTCCCCTTTCGTAACATAACTCTCTCTCCCTTTCAATATTATCGACTTAAAAAAAAAAACCTCGGAATTTTCGTCCCCCCGTTTTCCCTTCCCTACCCCTGAGGGAAAAAAAAAGAAGAAAAAGGGGAAAAAGAAAAAGAAAAGGAAGGGGAAAACCCCCGGTAAGAAAGGAAAAGAAATAGGGGGTAAATAGGAAGAAAGAAATAATGAGGAGGGAAGAGAAAACCGAAGAAAACTCGGCCGCTTACGTCTTTAAGGGGAAAAAAAAAATAGGAAAAGGTGAAAATAAAAGTTGTAGAAAAAAAAAAAAAAAGAAAAAAAAAAAAAAAAATGGAAATAAAAAGAAAATTGGAAAAACAAAAAAAAAATAGAGTTTAAACCTAAAAAAGGGGAAAAAAAATAAAAAAGTTCTAAAAAATAAAAAAGGATAAAAAAGATTTTATACTATTTTCCACCGCAGCTTCGGGCTGGGGGGCTATTGTTTTTTATAGAAAGGAAGTGAAAAAAAGATTTCTACTTTCGTTTTGATTATAGAAGACCCACGCCTCTCCGATGACCTTCGTAGATGACCTTACACGGAAAGGAAAAAAAAAATGACCAAGGAAATCAAGAAAGTAAGGTTTCTGGCTATTTGCACAAACAAGCGAAGTTTTTTTTTAAACTCATTTTTATTTTTTTTTGGGCAGACTTGTTGCTGCAACAAACCGCAAGCGTTACGGCTTCGATGTGTGATAATTCCTGGTGACGCGTTCACACTGGGTCGTGACCTAACTGGGTCAGGGTGTTGTGTACATATTCATGTCTGTTGTTGCTGTTATTGTTGCTGTTTTTATTATTATTGTCATTCTTCTTCTTGTCATTATTATCATTATTATTATTGTTATCATTATCATTATTATTATTTTTATCATTATCATCATTATTATTATTATCATTATTATTATTATTATTATTATTATTATTATTATTATAACAATTATTATGATTATTATTGTTATTGTTACTGTTATTATCATCGCTATTATCATTATCATTATCAACATTGTTACTATGATTATCATCATCATTATCGTTATCATAATTATTATTACAATTTTCATTATCGTTACTATCTTTATCATAATTATTATTACAATTTTCATTACTATTACTACTATTATTATTATTATCATTATCATTTTCATTATCATTAACATAATCATCACTATCATTATCATTATCATCCTTGTTGTTGTTATCATTAATGGTGTGTTATGTTTTTTTTTTTTTTTTTTTTTTTTTGTTTTTTTTTTTTTTTTTATTTCATTCAATGGCGTCAGTTTTTTATGGAAATTTCTGTGTTTTTTTTTGTTGTTTATTGGTTTGGGATGTTATTGTATTATGTTATTAAAGCAGCCGTCGTGTTCTTCGTTTTTCGTTACACTCATTTTCTAATGAGGATTCCAACCAAGACATATTATAAGGTAGGGAGACTTTGAGAAAAGACTTGCGTTTTAATTTTACGTTCAAGTTTAGTCAGTTAATTTTCATCATACTGGAGAAGAAAAGACCTCAGACAGGGAGGAAGAAAGGAGAAGGGGAGCTCTAAAGAAGAGACTTAGGAAGACTAGGAGAGAGGAGACTAGAGACCTCTTGAGGGAGTGAGAGACTCTGAGACTCTCTTGCGGCGTATATATTTCATCAATCATGCCTTACGGGAGAAGGGTGTGTGTGTGTGTGAGCGTGGATCAAGCTAGTGATGACGGCATTTGTGATGACGGCAGAGACGCTGATGATAGAGGTGATGACAGGCGCGGCACAGAAGGGCAGTGGTGATGTCTGGTGGTGGTGAACGTGGCGTCGGGGAGGTGAAAGTAGGCTCAGACTCTTCCCACGCCCCACATCGGCTATCAACAGCAGCATCACATCTTCCTCCTGACGCTCGGGCTTCACCTTTGACCTGTGCCCACGCCCATACCCGCCCACGTGGTCTATGGTCCGTTGCCCGCGCCCTCAGCGCCCCCCACGATCGAGGGCACAGGGGGTATAGGAGTTGTGCGCAGGGAAGATTGTGACGAAGGAGTGGTGTTAGTGGGGTGTGGAGGGGGGAGTAGGGGCGTTGGAGGTATAAGGAAGCTGGGGGGGGGTTCAGATGGGGGTGGGGGATGTGGGGTGGGGGGATGTAGGCGGGATAGGGGAAGGTGGAATGAGGTATAGATGAGACACTAAGATTTAATGGCCTAGATTTTTGGCTCGCTTCTTCTTTCTTTCTTTCTTTGCTTTATCTTGGTTTCCTCTCTCTCTCCTTCATTTTTTTTCACTCTCTCCTTGAACTCACCCCTTTGTACCTTATTTCCTTTTTTTTTATCTTACTTTTTGTTTCTCAGTTTTAGTTTTTTTCCTTGTTCACTTTTTTTTTCTTTTTTTTTCATTCCGTCTCCTTCCTATTCGCATCTTCATTTACATATTTTTCTTCTCTCTTTCACGCTCTTTCTTATCTTTTTCTCTCCTCCTTCCCTCCTCCCCCGACCCTCACTCTTCACTTTCCTGTACTCTTTGTTTCTCTTCTTCCCTTCTTGATCTATTTCTCTTTCGCTTCTCTCTTCTCTCTCGTCTCTGCTTCTTCCCTCGCCATTTGCTTCTCTTTATTTTATCCTCCTCTCCGGTCTCACATTTCACTACCTTATTTTCCATTCTTTGTCTCGTTAGTTTATTTTCTCTGATAAACAATATTGCTTATATATATATATTTATATATATATATATATATATGTTTATATTATATATATACGATATATTATATTATATACTGTGTGTTTATGCTATTTATATATAAGTAGATATATACTACTTTATAATACATATATATCTATTTATTTATTTTGATATATTATATTATTTATATATCTATAGTATGTATTTATAGTATATATAATATATATATATATATATATATCACATACCATACATATATGTTTATTATATATTTTATATATATAGTATATTATATATTTATAATTATACTTATATATATACATATATAGAGATAAATTAATATAGATATAATAAGTTATATATATATATATAATATATATATATATATTATATGTATAGTGATGTATATATAGATATAGAAATATAGTATTATATATATATATATATATTAATATATGAATAATACCATATATATATATATATCTATATATATATATATATATGTATATATATATTATATAGATATATATATATGCATATATATATATCGCTGTATATATATATATACAGATATAATTGATTTATATTTATATATATTTATATATTATATATATATATATATATATTATTATAGATACAATAATTATATATATACACACACACCACAACACACACTCACACATCACAGACACAACTCAAAAACAATCAACCACACACACACTCACATATATATATATATATATATTTATAGACATAGATATTATATATGATATATATATATATATATATTTTATATAATATACATATAACGATACATATTATATTAATATATATATTTTATAATATATATATACTATATATTATATAAATACAATACATACATATTTATATATATATATATATATATATAGAAAGAGAGAGAGAGAGATGGAGAGTGAAGAGAGAGAGAGAGAGAATGATAAATAACAACAAAAAAGCGGAAACGATCAGAGCATCAGGAAGAAG
>NW_028234443.1:26227518-26232518 GCF_977035675.1 Penaeus japonicus | reverse complement strand
GGTAGGAGTTTTATCAATATGTTTTATTCCCTTTTTTTGTAGCCTAGGAAGGAATGCAAGATCCATTTAAATGCACATACATTTGTATACATATGCACTGTGTGCGTGTGTATGTGTATGCATATGTGCGTGTGTGTGTATATATATATAAAACTATATATATATATATATATATATATATATATATATATATATATATATATATATATATATGTAAATATATATAACAATATATATATACATATATATATAACAATATATATATATATAGTTATATATATAGTTATATATATATATATATATATATATATATATATATAAACACACACATCCCCATTTTGCATTAGACAGGCAAGAACTCTTATGGATGAGAGGAATGACTTCACAAGGCATTATGAAACACTGCATATGTTTATTTGATTTTCTTCCGTCTTCCTTCATACATCAGACACCCTGTTATGTAACACAGTGTGTAAGAGATCTGCCTCTTAAAGGATAGAGTCTTACACTTTTTTTTCTTTTTTGGATAGTACCCTTTGCAATAGCTATTTGCACAATATTTTTTTTCTCTTGTCTAAATAAGTAATTTCTTTACAATTTTTTAACCATTTTCAAAATCCAGAATCATTTCCCCCATGGAGACTTGAAATAGCCAAATTAAAACACCATGGCATCACATTTATACAATAATACAATTTATACAATAATACAATTTATACAATAATACAATTTATACAATTTAATCCTGGGTTCACTGAGGTCTAAGACTAAACTACTAACATCTTCAACACGGGACTGATTAATGATTACATTACACTAGAGATAACAAGTATGAATTAACATAGACGTACATCAAAAACACTCAATTGGAGTCTTTAACACACCACGTTTGGATGGAATGATTACTCGTTACACTACTCTAGTTTAGCCAAAATACATTAACGTGCTTATTATTACCTCAAAGTTTATAACCCTTGCGAGTTCACGCGTTAGAATAGTATATTTAACACAAGCTTTCACATTGACTTTGGATAACATTCAGACATCGCTGTAACTTGGTATATATATTAACACTCAAGCTTTTTTCATTTTACATTTATTAGTGCTGATACATATATACATTTATTAGTGCTGATACATATATACATATATTAGAGTTAACTTGCCATACATTTTATTCAAAGAAATTGAATGATAATAGTCAGTATGAAACCACACAACAAAAGACAGCAACAATGAAGTCTAGATTGAGAATGAATCGCCTGAACCCAAAAGTCTCCCACAGTTTTCTCTCTTAAAAGCACACACGCACACTCTTTCTTCCCCCACACTCGAGTGCCGCGACGCCCCTCTCTGGCTCACTCTCTAACGCCACCCTCGCTTCCCACAGCAACTGGACACCGCCGAGAACAAGGAGCGCCTCATCAAGGAGTACCAGGACCGCCTCCAGAGCAAGATCAACCCCAAGAACCTCCGCAAATACGTCGAGGCTTTCCTCAAGTGAGTGTCTGGGTGGCGGGGCGGGGGCTGGGGGACATGGGGGGGTCGGCGTAGGCTCTGTGGAGGACGCTGTGGCAGAGGGGGTTGTGTGGTTCTGTTTCGTTTGTCGACTTTGGTCATGGTTTTAGCTCGATTAAATGTTACTATATATAATATGTTGATTTTAATAATTAGATTAAAATTTTAGAGTCTTGCTAATTATCTTTTACATCTGTCACACTATAAAAATGACATATCAGTACCCACAGTATTACTTATTTGTTACTCACCATAATACATCACACATATAAACTTACATTTTACTAAAAAATACCAACTTCTTGCAGGCGCTCCGACCTCTCCGGAAAGCTCGAGTCCAAGCTGACTGTGGAGACTCTCCTGGTGACCGGAGCCAAGGCGTCCCACGTCCACACCGTGCACACAATGCACCAGAGCTGCAACAAGCAGAAGGCTTCCCTCCTCAAGATCGACGACGTCGGAGATGTGCTGGCTGAATGCGTAAGTCAGAGACCTCGCTGTTTTCTTTTAGTTCCCTCGAACAATCTCACTGAAGTGTAGCGTTTAGATATCCTCGCAGCCTCGTATTATAAGAATGAAATACCAAAAGCATTGCCAGAAAAAAAATAAACGTTATACACAATAAAGTATTCTTTCTGCCATTGTGTCAACACGGTGGAGTCTCTTGCCTTCCTGATTAGCATCAGCAGAGCCAGACTTTTCTGACCGGCCTCTCTCCCGCACAGCCTGAGAAGTTCGCGCAGTCGCTGCAGCTGTTCTGCAAGGGCCTGGGAGTGCTGACGTCGCTGCCCCTGAGCGGCGTGGAGCGCCAGCGCACCTTCAGCGGCTCCTCCACCGACGAAGAGAACCGCCCCCGGCGCCAGCGCACCATGAGCATGGAGGAGTACGACACCCCCAACCTGAGGCGGTTCTCGTTCTCGTCCTCCCCCCAGACGGCCGCCAACTAAGCTGCTCGCCAGTCGCACCCGACGGCAGAGAGAGAGAGAGAGAGCTAGTTATAAATACTTTTTGGTAGCGATGGTCCTAACGTGAATGAGCTAGTTGTTATTTTTTCTTGTTTTATGTTAGTACAGTAAACACATGCACGCATGCACAGACATACACGGTTAAATGCTACACATTGGTTGAAGCAGATGAAGTCAAGGTTGCGAAAGGATTCTCTTGGACGAAGCAATGAATCAAGACTTGTACATCTGCAGTTGTGATGCCACACTTCAAAGACCATCTGACACGGACAACACAAAGAGGCCTTCTATATATTCTGCCTGAAAGGTCTTGACCCGAAGCCCCGCACCTGTTCCCCCTGCGCATGCGTGCGTCGGAGTCCCGCGGCGCCTCCTGCTGCGTGCGGGGGCGTCCTGCTCTCCCCTGGGCGGGGCGCGGGACCGACCGGCACTGGCACTCGAGGAACAGGATGTGCTTCGGGGACGCCGTCCTTGCGCGCGTTCCCCGAAGGGAGGGGGGGAGGGGAGGGCCACCGTCATCCTGGGAGCCAAGATCAACGACTATCTACCCGGTTGTCTCGAGGAAAGAAGAAAAGAGCGAAAAGGACACAAAAAGGAAGATGTATGATGATCTCTTACAGGAAAAAATGCCGAGACTGATTTCAAGGTGTTAATTTCGTTTAGCATTCACTAGTGATGAACACAGGCCTTGTGTTTCACTTTCCACCGACTGCCGAGGGTGAGGGTTAGTGGGCTTGAGTCTGATTAGAGTCCCAAAAGATTAGCCAGTCATCCCAATCAGCTTTCTTTCAGTCAGTTAGTATGTTAGCGTCTTGCACTATGCTTCAGTACAGTATGTCAAAAAAATAAAAACAAAATAAAAAAGAGATTGAACTACTGTAGACTAGTGATAGTCAACTCTGAAGCTCAACATGGCATGATGGTTACTATGTATATATACTAAAGGCAATAGAATTATTGTACTAGCTGAGTTTGATACCAAATAAGGGCACGTTTGTCAGAACTTTAGGATATTCATTTAGTAAGATTTTTTTTTTCTCCACATAATCAGGAGCCAGGGGGGGGACAACCGCACTATCATGTTACTCATGTCATCACCTCAGCCAGCATGACATCCTTTTGCTTCGGAAGACTAGAATTATCATCCACGGGTGATATAGGTCAGGATTTCGCTGACAGCTGGAGTGGAAAAAAAGAAAGTTCTGGAGAGGCCTTTTCATGTTTGTCTTTGAGAGAAAGAGGAAGAGGAAGAGAGCATTGCAGGATTCTCCTTTTTAACAACTTGATTTGCATGAATTTGCTCAGTAGTTAATTGCTCACGTGCCTAATGCACCTACATCTCATTAATTCACACATTAATATCCACAGTGTATAATGAAAGAACGTCATCAAAGTTAAACATTAATGATCTGAAGTGCAGTTGTCCGCCGTCTGGTTTCTGAACGTGGAAATAAACACACTAGGTAATGTTATAGCATCTGTCTCTTTAAAAACAAGTACCTCCGATATTATTTTCTCCTGTGTTTAATAAGGCCATTCCACTGATATGACCAAAAGTATATAAAATATAAAAAAAGGATAACAGAACTACAAGAAAGAGCGAATCTTGTGATCCAACTTGTTTCTAAACAGACGGAAGTGAAGAGTACTCTTTAAGTAACAATCAGCTGATCTAGACGCGTTGTTGACACGTTTTTTTTTCGACGAGGCAACCGGATTGTCTCAAAAAAGGAACACCAGATGTCACCTCATGCTGCTCCTTCAGCTGCTTAATTAAAGACACATTCAGACGTTTATGTCACCTTGCCAGAAGACACCAGTTTCTTGTTACTTACATTAGGTTGACCATACTTTGTGCATTGGTAAAGGTTAAGCAAAAAACAAAAATATAAAAAAGGTTTTTCTTTTATTTCGTTCACTCGGTTCTGTTTTTGTATTAGCTTTGTCATTTTTACGAGAGGTATCAAACAATGTTATTTATCATAATGTGTTTCAAATGAAATGTACAATAATCACATGTAATACATATTAATACAGTATTTTTAATAAAGTACATAGATGATGATTTCATTTCGACCATCCCCACATTTGGAAAAAAAAAATCATGACATCAGCATTCTGTTACTGGTAAAAAAATAGTGAAAAAAACAAACAGAAAAGGTAGACAAAATAATGCACTCCTAAGGATAAAGTAACAGTAATAAATAGTAAAGGAATAAACACGCCTAAAACGTTTACCAATCTAGAAGAAAAAAGCAGAAAAGAGGACCTCTTCTTATACATACCTAAATATGTATATATGTGTATATATATACATGTGTATATATATATATATATATATATATATTATATAATATATATATATATATATATATATATATATATATATATATGAATATATATTGTATATACATATATATATGTATATATTATATATATATACACACACACACACACAAAACACACATAATACTATATATATATATATATATATATATATATATATATTTGTATATA
>NW_028234443.1:26210018-26225018 GCF_977035675.1 Penaeus japonicus | reverse complement strand
AAGTAACCTAAGTGCGGATACGTTTTCGCGGATCCAACATATTTGGCGAATGCTTTGCTTGTCCTATGGGTGAAGTCAAGCCCTCATTTACTGCAATAGGCCCTACATGGCACCACTGTTTATACCACAGGGAGAGGAGTGCCAGCATCCCATCTGTCCGCAGCTTCCAAATGTCCTGTTGTTAGTGAGGCGCTGGACACTGCTGGTATCGATCATACCAAGCACACGAAAAGGCTCGGAGGTTCGGCGGCATTTAGGCACCAATCACCTATTTGAATGACTACTGATCAATGGGGAGCCTCAAGATATCTCGCACACACTCACCGAAGAAAAATAGAAATCAATCAATCAGTTTTCTTTTTAAGAAAAACAGTTCGACAGCTTGTTCTTACTTCCCCAATTCGCTCATTCTACATGCACATTACAAGAAATCAGTTCCGAGGTTTCAAATTGTTAAATTTTAAAAAACACACATTCGTTGTTGATACTGCCGATTTAAGCTTTAGTTTCTCATGCCCAAGTGTAACCATCCTGGCATAGTTCTTTAGCTCATTCTATGATCATAAAATACACACGCCAAAGTCTGTGTTGCTGAAGCCATTAATGATTGGCAAAGAATCTTTAACCTATAAGTGATGTTCTTGATACTGAGTGTACTACAGGATCTTTCTTATCTCGCAAGATAGTCAAATGAGGACAAATTAACGAAAACGAAAGTAAAAGCTGTTTCTCATTTGCAAGGGTGACTCTACCTGTCATCTCAGGTCAAGAGACTTTCCGAATGATCTGGATATGTGGTGGAAAAACATTACGCAATATAGGTTTATTTTCTGTACAGTGGGTCATTAATCATTGTATCAACACGGTAGAGTGTTTTGCCAGTCATTCTTATATTATATACATTAAATGAATGAAAAAAATTGCTTATATATATTTTTTTACTTGATGTTCTTTTTTTCATCATCCTATAATAAGACGTCGATTGCCATTATAAACTTCCAAATATGCGTACAAAAATATTAGAAGTTAAGCCTAATATCAGATATTTGAAACTTTCATAACGTTTGAACACTAACTGCTCACCAAATACAAAAGAAATAATTAACACCCGAAAAGATACATACATATTTTTTATTTTATATATATAACCAATTAAAAGCCATGAACAACATACCTTTAGATATATAGCAGACTGTAATAAATTGATTCCATCAACCTAGATACCTAGTTTGATCCATAACAATATACAATATTATCCTTTATATTTAGCCCAATCAAAGTGCCCTTTGATTCCCTAAAGATGAAAGTTGCAACTAATAATATCCGTGTCAACAATGCAAGTAAACAACATCATGCAATGCGTCAATATCACCTTGTGTATCCTATTTATTGTTTTCAAAGTTGAAGTAAGATATAACGGTCCGTAAGATATGTTTTCTTATCTTTACTTGAGAGCGTATCGGTTCACATAGTCATTGATATGATGCCAAGGATTTCCGAAATGTTGCTGGATAAATACGTCAGGTCAGAAGTTGCAACACTTTAGCTATTGGATCTCAGGAGAAAGAGAGAGAGAGGGAGAGAAGAGAGAAAGAGAGAGAGAGAGAGAGAAAGAGAGAGAGAGAGAGAGAGAGAGAGAGAGAGAGAGAGAGGAAGAGAGAGAGAGAGAGAGAGAGGAGGAGAGGAGAGAGGAGAGAGGAAAGAGGAGAAAGGAGAGAGAGAGAGAAGAGAGAGAGGAGAGGAAAGAGAGAGAGAGAGAGAGGAGAGAGAGAGAAAGAGAGAGAGAGAGAGAGAGAGAGAAGAGAGAGAGAGACAGAAGGAGAGAGAAAGAGAGAGAGAAGGAGAGGAAGAGAGAGAGGAGAGAAGAGAGAGAGAGAGAGAGAGAGAGAGAGAGAGAGAGAGAGAGAGAGAGAGAGAGAGAGAGAGAGAGAGAGAGAGAGAGAGAGAGAGAGTGAAAGAGAACAAATCGATATAGTTACATCTAATAGCACTTCTAGAGATTATAGTTTCCCAGGCGGCACCTGCGCGTGTTTCAATACTTGGAACTTTAGGCCTAACGGTATCGGTTCCTATGTCATACTCTTCTTTGTTTATAGTTTCCAGGCCGTTTTCCTCTTACTGCTTAGTAACTCTTTCCTCTCTCTCTCTCTCTCTCTCTCTCTCTCTCTCTCTCTCTCTCTCTCTATCTCTCTCTTCTCTCTCTCTCTCTCTCTCTCTCTCTCTCTCTCTCTCTCTCTCTCTCTCTCTCTCTCTCTCTCTCTCTCTCTCTCTCTCTCTCTCTCTCTCTCTCTCTCTCTCTCTCTCTCTCTCTCTCTCTCTCTTTCTCTCTCTCTCTCTCTATTCCATAACAATGTATCCACTTGCAAATTTTCATTATTCCTCGTTGATTTTCTACTATAGTCGTGTATTCTTTGGTCGCAAAATAATTGCGGCTAAAAAAAAGTTGAAATATAGATTGATATAGTCATATATTGTATGGATAATTGGATATGTTATAAGATATGGGACTGTTATACACGTACGTGTGTATATCTGTATCTATCTATCTATCTATCTCCCTAACTATCTGTGTGACCATCTCTTTCTCGGACTATTTGTCTGTGTATACATGTTTTTCTTTTTATCTATATGATAATATATATATATATATATATATATATATATATATATATATATATATATATATATATATATATATATATATCTTAACATGATGTATACTATACATTTTTTGTTGTTGTTTTGTTTTGTTTTGTTTTAAATAGAACATCTTGATTCTCTCATTAATTATTTTATTCGACGTCCTTGCAATATATATATATATATATTATATATATATATATATATATATATATATATATATATATATACATATATATATATAATATATATATATATATATATATATATATATATGTGTGAGTGTGTGTGTGTGTGTGTATGCGTTTCTCTCTCTCTCTCTCTCTCTCTTTTCTCTCCTCTTTATATATAATATATATATATATATATATATTATATTATATATTATATATATATATATATATATATATATTATATATATATATATATATATATATATATATAATCACTTGTTTCAATGAACTTGCCAAAATAAAAAACTCTCTCTCTCTCGCTCTCTCTCTTTATTTCTCTCTCTCTCTCTCCCTCTATTATTCACGCCCCCAGTTTAAGACCTTCTGACAAACCCAAATCAAACAAGATAGCTTTTGTTGATGTTTCCATCCTCAATTCAAACCTAATCTCGAAAAAGAAGAAAAGAAGTTTGATCCCCGATGACCGCTGTCAAGGAAAATGAAGTTGGCCAAAAATGACACAAGAAACAACAAGGCGCCATGGGTTTTCTCACGAGAACACAACCAGCTGTTGGAGTCACGTGAACCCAACACCACCTCCTCTGATAACAGATTCGCTTCGACCCTTAAAAGACGGGGAGCGCCTTCCCACCCGAACGTGTATTGGGGCGACGGAGTCAGCATGCACGCTAGGGCTGTTTTACTCGGGGTTCTGGGCTCCCTCGCCCTATTTCGGGGTAGGTATTGGGGCCCTTGGCTGGTGGACCTTCCCTGTGGAGGAGGATGTCTGTTGTTGTTTTTTTTTTTTTTTTTTTTTTTTTTTGAGGAAGGTATAATTTTCGTTTCTCTCTCGCGCTTTCTCTTTCTCTCTCTCTCTCTCTTTCTCTCTCTCTCTCGCGCTTTCTCTTTCTCTCTCTTTCTCTCTCTCTCTCTCTCTCTCTCTCTCTCTCTCTCCCTCTCTCTGTCAGTCTGCTTTATGATATTGACTTTCTCATGTGTTTTTTCTCTGATGTTTTAGAAATAATGTTTCTGATAATCGTCTATGCTTTACGGTTCCGAGTTTATTTATATTCCTTATCTATTGCTTTGATTATTTATGTTTTCTTAGCTCTTTGGTTTTGACTGATTGCCATTTGTTTCTTTTTGCTTTTTGGTTTTGACTTTTTTTCTTTTCTTTTTTCTTTTATATTTCTCTTGATTTCTTTTTTGTTTTTGTTTAGATTTTTTCCTATTTTTTTAGTCTTGACTTATTTCATTGCTTTATTTTCCTTCTCTGTTTATATCTATTTCTTTATCCGGACACATTGATCCCTGGTGGATGTGACTCGACCATTCCTGAGCTGGGACAAGGATTTTGTAGGCCATTTCCCAGTAAATGACTTTCGTCCCGTCTATCAAGTCCTGAGAAAGCGGAACTGAAGGTCTCTCCACAGATACCTGTAGACTAAGTTGATGCTCAGATCATCTCACGTCACATTTGGATGCGATGGACATGGGTGCAGTCGTGATCTCAGTGAAGTCTGGTAAAGCAGCGTAGCATCATTGATGAATTCTGCTGGCGTGCCTTAACTCGTGGATTGCTTGCTGTTCTGACTACAATCTTTTTGTCTGGTGCCATTTGCCCAGACCGCTTGATGAGTGTGGTCATCCCTTTCTGGAGGGAAAATGGAACTGTCGGGAATGCGGAAATGATCAAGGCATTACTCTGCAATGCAAGGTGCTCACTCTTAGCCTTCTGAGACGCATCAGAGACCACGTACTGAGCGAGATGAATAAACTGGCATATATACCATACCCTTGTGCCTCGAGGTCGACACGAGTTCAGCCGTGTGTTGCTTGCAGCATGAATCATTCTGGGAGATCCTGGGACTTTGAGGAATCTCAATATAGATTATTGGATTGATAGTAAGTAGCAATATTATCAAAATACTCTAAAGTACAGGGGTCTAGTTTCTTTCCTTTCAAATAAGTGAGGCAGCACTGTATTTTTGCACCAATGCGTCTCAACACTTGCATGGACTGGATAATAGGTAGAACTGTTAGCCAAATCCAATACAGAGCAACACGATGATATCAACCTTGACTTTGCTTATGAAGTCGTCACCTCACTCTCTAGAGTGAGGTAGTCCCTGGATCTAGAGATCCACTGGACCATGACCAAAATCCAGAGGTTTGCTCATCTGGTATATGCTTGGGGCGAAGAGCTTTACTAAGAACTAAGCGGAATGTCTCTCAGGCTTTTTTTACTGTATGACAGCGCAATCTGGGCCCCATCCTATGTATCAGGGTCTTGTCTTGACACCTTTGGAAACAAATGGCTGCACCAGGCCATGGGTACCAAACGACTGCATCATGAGCCTGTTACTTGCACAATCCAGGAGGTTGGGTCAACTCCCTGAGGGTGATGGCCGTCCTGAGTGGAAGTGGCCCGGGGGACGACCAAGAGTGTTGGGTATATCTACCAAGCAGAGATGGGTCGTGCCCCTGACTGGCGGCTCACCGAAAAGGACCTTCGAGGCTGGACACGAAGGGCAGCTGCGATAAGGCGACCTCCTCGGTGACAACTCCATTTTGGCTCTTTCTTTTTTTTTTAAGTTTTACGTTCTTTTCTCTTTGTTTTTGTTTTGTTTTTGTGTTGTAACTATTTTTTCAGTTTCCATCTCTACCTCATTCTTTCCTTTTTTATTCATTATATTTTAGTCATAACAATTAGCAACAAGATTAATGTCAAAATCACATTTTCTATACGACTAATCTGGCATTTTTTTTCATCTCTCCCCCACTTCCTCCCCTCCCTCCTTCTCTTTCCTTTCCTCTTCTCTCTCCCTCCCCTTCTCTCTCCCTCTCCTCCTCTCTTTTCTCCTCTCCTTCTCTCTCCTCTCCCCTCCTTCCTCTCCCTCTCTTCTCTTTTCTTCTCCCTCTTCTCCTCTCTCTCTCTCTCTCTCTTCTCTCCCGCCCTCTCTTCTCCTTTCTTCCTCTTCCTCCCTCTCTCTCTTCTCCCTCTCCTCTTCTCTCCCTCCTCCTTCTCCCCTCTCTTTCTCCTTTTCCCCCTCCTTTCTCCCTCTCTCTTCTCCTCTCCCTCTCTCCTCTCCCTCTTCTCCCCTCTCCTCCCGCCCTCTCTATTCTCCTTTCTTCCCTCTTCTCCCTCCCTCTCTCTCCTCTTTTCCCTCCTTCCCTCTCCTCTTCTCCCTCCCTCTCTCTCCCTCTCCTCCCGCCCTCTCTATTCTCCTTTCCCCCCACTTCTCCCTCCCTCCCTCTCTCTCTCCTCTTCTCCCTCCCTCTCTCTCCCTCTCCTCTTCTCCCTCCCTCTCCTCCCGCCCTCTCTATTCTCCTTGCCTCCCTCTCCTCTTCTCCCTCCCTCTCCTCCCGCCCTCTCTATTCTCCTTGCCTCCCTCTCCTCTTCTCCCTCCCTCTCTCTCTCCGCCCCCCCCCTTCCCCAGGATCGGAGGCACAATGCACCTCCGTGACCATCACGAGCGAATCGGGAGGCAGCTACATGGCCCAGTTTTCCGTGACTTCCGGCAGCACCTTCGATGGCTTGACCGTCGAACTCACCTTCGACCAGTCCGTGAGCAACCTGGAGGTGGGTGAAGGAATGCGATGTGGATTGAAGGATCTTCGTCTATTTCTTTTTCTTTTCTTTTCTTTTTTTTTTTTTTTTTTTCTTCTTTTTTTTTCTTTTGTGTTTTTTTTTTTTCATTGTCCTTCTCTTACTCTTCTTCTTCTTTGTTTTCTTCTTCTTTTCCTTTGTGTCTTTTTGTTCTTCATTGTCCTTCTCCTACTCTTCTTCTTTTTCTTTTTCTTTTTCTTCTTCTCCTCTTTCTTGTTTTGCGGATTATTTGTATTTTCATCCACAATTCACATTATTATTTACCTGACTTTAGTTATTTTATATGTTTCTTTATTCATCTACTTTTTCAACAAGCCATTAACTTTATTTACATATTCATTCATTTGCCTGTGTATTCTTTCGTTTATCTATTATCAATCATGTGTTTATTCTGATAGATATTAAGGTATCATATTACCACACCATAAAGGGATGAAGCTTATTGATTAACAGCGGTAATAAGAAGACAGTAATTATAACAATAATGGTGGTAATGATAAGAACAGTAATGGTGCTACTGATATGGGGACAATAATACCTATTATTGTCTGTTATCATTACCATTATTATATCATTACCTTTTTCTAGAGAGAGAGGCAGACAGACAGACATAACAGTGTGGAAGGGCAGATGGTAAGGGGAATAAAAAGAGCATAATGACCGCAAAATGAAATAGATATAGAAACAATATATTAAGAGAAAAAAAATCGTCTTGAAGAACTCATAGTCTGACAAATGCGTTTCAAAATAAGTGGAGTAACACCGGTAAATCGCCATGGTGATTGAATTATTTGCGATATTAACGCATTTATGTTCAAAGGGACATTACAGATTTAATAACGGAGTATCGTGTGAAGGATGAGCTTTCATGTTCAGGGGAAGCACCAGCTTTAACCTAGACGTCAGGGCAGGGCTGAGTCAGAGTTCTTCTCTCTCTCTCTCTCTCTCTCTCTCTCTCTCTCTTTCTCTCTCTTCCCTCCCTCCCCTCTCATTACCTCCCTCCCTTCTTCTCTTACCCTCCCTCTCTCTCTATCTCTCTCTCTCTCTATCTATCTATCTATCTATCTATCTATCTATCTATCTATCTATCTATCTATCTCTCTCTCTCTCTCTCTCTCTCTCTCTCTCTCTCTCTCTCTCTCACCCTCCCTCCCTCTCTCATCCCTCCTCCCTCCTCCCTCCCTCTCGCTCTCTCATCCCCCCCCCCCTTCCTCCCCTGCAGTTCTACGCGGGCGTGGTTGAATGGCACGACGACAAGTACTTCAAGCTGGTGTCTTCGGGTTGGCACGCGGAGCCAGGCTATTCCGTGGCCTTCGAGATCAAGGTCGACTACAACGGCGCTAAGCCCTTGGTCGTCGGGGCGCTCATGAACGGCGCTGACGTGTGCGGTGAGTAGGGGGGTGGAGAGGGAGGGAGGGAGGGAGAGGGGGGAGGGGGGAGCTAGTGTATGAGTGGGAGGGATTGTTTGTCAGTATTAAGGGATCGTGTGTGTGTGCTTAATGGGGAAGATTATTATTTGATAGCGTTAGTGGGGGTGTTGGTGTGGGCAATTTGTGTGTTAATAGGGGAATGAGGGTTCATACTCATAAAGATTATCCATATCATTACTATCATTATCACTAATATCATCATCTTTCCCCCAGGTGGCGGCGGGGGGGTCGTGACCCAGCCCCCCATGGACAGCCCCTGCGACCCCACCGGCATGGGACCTTACGATTACAGCCAGGTAGGGAAGGCACTTGACTGGAGGAGGAAAAGGGAAAAGAAAACGCTGATGTGATATATAGGATGATGTGATACGATGTGCTATGATGTGCTGTGAAGCTTGATGTAATATAATAACGCGAGAGTGTTGGTTTGGCTTCATTTCTTAAAAAAAAAATGGTTTCCCAATGACGAAGGGACCTGTAGATTTTTTTTCTAATAGGAAAGATTTTTTTTTCTCTGAAAACCAGACTCATCAAGGAGTAGATGTTTAAAAAGGTGTGGTTACTCTAGCGTCTAGTGTGTTTTCTTTTTTTTGAAGTGGGATAGCTTTGCTTTACGTCCCATTAGATAGGAGATTGTATCCTATACGGAAAGATTAAGAACTTATATTCTAACGTTCAAAACAAGTGAAAAAAAAACAGTAAACCTTTATGATAATGATAATGGAGAATCTATATTCAAAGATACGGTATACATTAGAAAAAATATATATAAAACAGATACATATATAATGACTAACTATCTGAATATGACCAAAGATACCTCATCTACATAAGCCCTCATGAAACGCAACATCACACAACCTCGCCCTTTCTCTCTTCGCCCAGGCTCTGTGCATGTCCTACCTGTTCTACGAGGCGCAGCGCTCAGGTCCTCTCCCAGCTGATCAGAGGGTGACCTGGAGAGGAGACTCGGCTGTCAGTGACGGGTCGGATGTCGGCCGTGACCTGTCGGGAGGATATTATGATGGTGAGAAAGGGAAGGAGAGAGAGGGAGGGAGGGGAGAGAGAGAGGGAGGACGGGTGGGCACTGGGCAGGCAGACAGACATAGAGAGATAGAGTGACAGACAGAAAGAAATATGAAGACAAACAGACATAACAGTGGGGAAGGGCGGATACTAAAGGGAATAAGAAGAGCATGCTGACTGCAAAATGAAATAGATATTGAAGCAATCTATTAAGAACAAAAACACCAACTTCAGAACGAGTAACCCAAAATCTCGGATATACACACACATACACACACAAATACACACACACAACCCCCCCCCACACACACAAACACACTAACCCCCCCCCCCTCCCCATTCACACACACACACAAACACACTACCCACCCACCCACCCCCCATTCACACACATACACACACACACACTACCCACCCACCCACCCACCCCCCATTCACACACACACACACACACAAACACACCACCCACCCACCCACCCCCCATTCACACACACACACACACACACTACCCACCCACCCACCCACCCCCCATTCACACACACACACACACACATTACCCACCCACCCACCCACCCCCCATTCACACACACACACACAAACACACTACCCCCCCTACCCACCCACCCACCCCTCCCCACACACGCACGCAAGCACTCACGCACAGTCCCTTCGCCCCACAGCTGGCGATTTCGTGAAGTTCGGCTTCCCGATGGCCTTCACGGCGACGCTGCTTGCTTGGGGCCTCGTCGACTTCCCCGCCGGACACGAGGCCGCTGGTAAGGCGCGTCGTGGAGCATGAGATTTGGCCTTGATTGATTGATTGGTTGTTTGGTTGTTTGGTTGTTTGGTTGCTTGGTTGTTTGGTTGCTTAATTGATTGATTGATTGATTGATTGTTTGGTTGCTTGGTTGTTTGATTGCTTAATTGCTTGGTTGTTTGGTTGTTTGGTTGTGTGCTTGCTTAATTGATTGATTGTTTGATTGCTTGGTTGCTTGGTTATTTGGTTGCTTGGTTGTGTGCTTGCTTAATTGATTGATTGATTGATTGATTGATTGTTTGGTTGCTTGGTTGTTTGATTGCTTAATTGCTTGATTGCTTAATTGCTTAATTGTGTGCTTGCTTAATTGATAGATTGATTGACTGCTTGATTGCTTAATTGCTTGATTGTGGGCTTGCTTAATTGATTGATTGATTGACTGCTTGATTGTTTGATTGCTTGGTTCAGTCTTTCTTGATTGATGAATGAATTTAGATTGGTATGATTGTCGTTGTAATTTTTTGGTTATAATTGTTATCATTATTATTATCATTATTATTATTATTATTATTATTACTATTACTATTATCATTATTATCATTATCATTATCAAAACTACTATCATCATTTTTATCATTACTAATATTATCATTTTCAATATCCTCATAGTTATTATCATCATAAATGTTATTATCATTATCATCATTATCATTTTGATGCACACACATTAACATCGTCCTATCTATTAATCTATATATCTAACAATGGCATTTTTTTTTTTTTTTTTTTTTTTTTTTGTCTCGCATATTGTCATTTATTTCCAATTGAAATTGCAGGTCAAACCGAGTATGGCAGAGCGGCTGTGAAATGGGCCACCGATTACTTCCTCAAGGCTCACACTTCACACTTTGAATTCTACGGTCAGGTATGTTAGAGTGTGTTATGGGCTGGTGTATATCTTCTGCCATGGAAGATGTGCTGGTGTTGTTTATCTCCTCCGTGGTGTTGTATTTTTTTTTTTTTTTTTTTAGTGTGTGAGTATATTGTGAGTATGAAATCAATAGATAATTAAGGCAATTGTGTTACTGCATAAATAAAACCACGAAAATAGAAGAGTCAAATAATTTTAAAAGGAAGGACAAGAAGAAGAAAAAAACACACACAAAAATCAGCTTTATCTCCATTTTCTATCTTCTACCACTCTTTATTTCATCCATCTTCCTATTCCACATACTAATAAGAAACACAATTGCACTACATCGCAAATAAAACCACGAAAATAAAAGAGACGAATGAGATGAAAAAGAGCAACAAAAATAAGAATACAAGAATAAATAAAAGACATAAAAATCAACTTTCTCTCCATTTCCTACCTACTCCTACCATCTACATCGTCCATCCCCCTCTTCTTTTTCTCGTCCTCAACCATCCCTCTTCTTCTTCTTCTTCTTCTTCTTCTTCTTCTTCTTCTTCTTCCCCTTCAGGTAGGAGATGGTTACGCCGACCACGCTTATTGGGGAAGGCCAGAGGACATGACCATGGGCCGACCCTCCATGAAGATTGATAATGATCACCCTGGTAAGGTTTCGCTTGATAGAACTAGAGTTCGTTATGGTATGAATGAGAATGAATGAATGAATGAGAGGGAATAACTTCGCTACGCTGGCGATGTGATTGCTGTGTTTCGATTATCTTGTTCTCGAAATTACATGATGTGTGTGTGTGTCATTTTTAATATTTTTCTACAATCGCTTGATATCTTTTTTTTTTTTTTTTTTTACTTTCATCATTCTTTTTCTTTTTTTTCTCCTCTTTGATTTTTCTTCTTCTTTTCTTGTTTTAGATCTTTGTTTTTCTTCTTATCTTCTTTATCTTCGAATTTCCTTTATCTCATTATTTTCTTATCTTTGATCTTTCTTTCTTTTATATTTTCGATCTTTTTTCCTTTTTTTTCTTGCTCTTCTTTTTTCTGTCGAGGTGATGATACATTTGACATTTCGGTGATGACTGGTGACAGTTGACAGATTGGTGAGGATAATTGTTGGATGATTGACAGGTTTGGCTATAGTGATTATTAGAAAAACAACAATTCTATTCGTATATGTCACTAAGGCTCTTATGTGCATCTTCCCCTTGATATGAAAAGGCATAATAGTGCTACGTAATAGACGTCGTTTTTTATATATCAACTGATTCACTGACTTTTATATAAAATGAAAAAGAATGACGTAGGGAAAAAAAATGAAAAAAACGGAAATAGTCAAACAGAACATGATATTACGAATCGAAATCAGATTATGTGAGTCAGTGAGCACAATGACGTGCTCAGACTTTTAAAAGGACGGGACTCTGTTTGAAAAAAAGACTAACAAGGACCAATTTTTCCCCTGATCTTGACTAGAATAGCAATTTTGACATGTGGAAGCAGAAAGGCAGACCCATCTAGATATATTGGAAAATTCACATATGAAATAGTTTTACACTGAAATTCTCCATCAACAGGTTTTTCCATTTTGACACTGAAATTAATCAAAATCATTAATCAGGGCGAGAAAGTATACTCAGAATGATATTGTAGAAAAAGGAGATTGAAATGACATTGCAACAGTGAAGGCTTCGCGTTCCGAGTTTTGCATTGCACTCTTTCAATGAACTTTTTGTTCCTCAGGCACAGAACTGGCAGGAGAGACAGCCGCCGCCCTTGCTGCCGCCTCTATGGCCTTCCAGGTTTGTCAGTTTGATCTGTAGAGGTTGTCATGGAATTTTCTGAAGAAAACGAGGGGTGAAATGATCTCACTAGGAAATAATTACGGTTATTTGATTCCGAAATAAAAAAGGGATAAGTTGCATTGTCTCTTGAAACTAATTCTTCTTCATCGGTCTTTGAATTATCATCTTCCTTATCAACATGATTTGTACACTTGATGTTTATTACGCTCATACCCTTCTTGTAGGATTCGGACCCGACCTACGCCAGCCAGATGCTAGATGTGGCGAAGGAACTGTATGATTTCGCTGACCAACGTCGTCAGAACTACGATGTGTCCATCCCTGGCGCCGCGGACTTCTACAAGTGAGTGGGTTGGGAAGGGTTGCAGTTAGGAAGAAAAATAAGGGGAGGATCTTTCGAGGGAATGGGTTGAAGGGCTGAGATTATAAAAGAGGAGGGACGACTTGATAGGAAAGGTTGAAGGAAAAAAATATCGTAAAATCGAGGAATGGAAGAAAACGGGCGTGAAGATTGGATTCTAATAAGAGAAAACGAAAATATGGGATAACTAAAAGAAAACTCATCAGTCATCCCCTTGCAAAACGATAACGAGTACCGGGCACCATCAGATCATGGAGCGGCTACGGCGACGAGCTGTGCTGGGCTGCGCTGTGGCTGGCTCGCGCGACGGGTGACTCGAGCTACATGACGAAGGCCAGGCAGCACTGGGACGAGTTCGGAATCCAAAACGGCGCTGACGGATTTAACTGGGACGACAAGAAGGGCGGCGTCTATGTAAGTCGCGCGGACGACGGATATCGATGATGTATTTTGTTTGACATGGTATATTCATTAGAATTAATATTGATTTTTTTATAAAGTGATCTTATTTGATATTTTTTAATCCCCGTCGTCCTTACAAGTAGAAAGATGATTAATTTAAGTAGATTGTGCCCATAAGGAAATTATGTATCTAATCACAGAGTGCAAATCATTCCAACAGCACATCACTTAATACTCTCTATAGACTTTAAACATACTTGCTCCTTATCTAATTTCTCTCTCTCTCTCTCTCTCTCTCTCTCTCTCTCTCTCTCTCTCTCTCTCTCTCTCTCTCTCTCTCTTCTTTTTTATTCTTTTCGCTCCTCCCAAAGGCCTTGTACGCCCTCATGGATTCCGACCCGATGTTCAGCGGCGCCCTTTCCGGCTTCGTCGAGCACATCCGCAACGACAAGCCCTACACGCCCGGCGGCCTCGTCTTCCTGGATCCCTGGGGCGCCAACAGGCATGCAGCTAACGTCGCCTATATCGCTCTCATGGTAGGTCGCGCAAACAAAAACGCACACACATTCACACATACAAGCACACACATTCACACACACGCATTTCTCTCGTCCATCCACGCCCAATTACGCATGGACACACACACGCACACACACACACACACACACACACACACACACACACACACACACACACACACACACACACACACACACACACACACACACACACACACACACACACACACACACACACACACACACACACACACACACACACACACACACCTTTACCTCGCCCATTCACCTCCGCCGTCCCCCCAGGCCGCCAAACTGGGCATCGACGTGGACGCGAATCGGCAGTGGGCGCAGAGCCAGGTCGACTGCCTCCTGGGCTCCACAGGACGCTCCTTCGTCGTCGGCTTCGGCACCAACCCGCCGCAGCGCCCCCACCACCGAGCCAGGTACGGAGGGATGTGGAGGGAGGGAGGGAAGGGAGAAAAAGAAAGGGGGAGAGAGGGAGGGGGGAATAAAAGGGAGGAGGGAGAAGGGAATAAAAGAGGAGAGGGAGAGGGGAATTAAGGGGGGGGAGGGAAAGGAAAAGGACGGATGTGGGAGAGGGAGAGGGAGGGAAAGAAAGGATAAGGGAGAATGAAGGAGGGAGAAAAAGGAAGGGAGGAAATGGGAGAGGGACGGAGGGAGGTAAAGTCGGGGAAAGGGAGAAAAAGGAAGGAGGGAGGGAAAAGAAAAAAGGAAGGGAAAGAAGATGGAGGAACGGGGGAGGGAAGAGAAAGGAGAAAGAGGGATTGAAGGAGAGGGAGAGGAAAAAGTGAGGAGAGGGAGGGAAAGGGAAAGGGAAGGATGAAGGAAAGGGAGGGGGAAGGAGAAGGACGAAAGAGGGTGACGAAGAGGGACGGAGAGAAGGAGAGGGAAAAGGAGACGGACAGGGAGAGAAGGGGTGGAAGAGAGATAGGGACGGAGGAGGAAGGAAATAGGAGTAAGATGGCAAAGGGAGAAAATAGAGAAGGGCAGGAACAGAGAGAGAGAGAGAGAGAGAGAGAGAGAGAGAGAGAGAGAGAGAGAGAGAGAGAGAGAGAGAGAGAGTGTGAGAGTGTGAGAGAGAGAGAGAGTGTGAGTGTGAGTGAGAGTGAGAGTGTGAGTGAGAGAGAGAGTGTGAGAGTGTGAGAGAGAGAGAGAGAGTGTGAGAGTGTGAGAGAGAGAGAGAGAGAGAGAGAGAGAGAGAGAGAGAGAGAGAGAGAGAGAGAGAGAGGGAGAGAGAGAGAGAGAGAGTGAGTGAGTGAGAGTGTGAGTGAGAGAGAGAGAGAGAGAGAGAGAGAGAGAGAGAGAGAGAGAGAGAAAGTGAGAGAGAGA
>NW_028234443.1:26197518-26205018 GCF_977035675.1 Penaeus japonicus | reverse complement strand
ATGAGAAGAATATTGTAGAAGGTTGCTTGAGAGAACGAGCTGGAGATGAGCCAAGAGAGATAGAGTGCCTATTCAGATGTCATTAAATCTTCATATGCTATTTTTCAAAATTCAAAATTTGTTACATGGCAGGGCCATGTAGGGGTGGATGTCATCAAAACTACTTGTCAGATTTGATTCATTTATTGACTGAATTTATCATATGACAACAAGAGAAAGTTTTGGCAAAAGTGGCAGATTAACCCACTCACGACAGGGGCATTCCAGTCTTGAATGTCACAATGTCGGGGCTTTCGAGCGCTTAGGCCTAAATCAATTAAATGGCTGGCACAATATTGTGCCGCCCGGCCACTGGGCTTTTGAATGAGCGGTACAATAATATACCACCCGTCCAGAAAGGGTTAATGGGAATTGTCTCTCAGTTCTGACCATCGCTTTTAAGACCGAAAAACAATGGAAACCACCTGACCTCTGGTTACCCAGGGTGGAATGCATGTATGATGTACACTGCACACCATCAGCATAATAGAAACAGGTTTTGATAAGTATATTTAAAATCAAGTCTGGGAAAAATGCAGAGGAAGTCATGGGCAGCAAAGAGAATTACAGACATTTTAGTTGAAGCTGAACTACAAACAAAGAAATCCTATGGTAAATAGTGACACCTTCATGAATTTACTTTCAGCAGGAATCCCTATTGTTTTGTCTAGAAATCTAGAAATCTGTGCTGTCCTTTTTAAAATCTTTCTGTCCTCATAGGAATTTAATGTACTTTCTGCTTTTGGAGGGAGTTAAATACTGTTTGACACTCTAATGTAAGAGTTGTACAAATTTATCATTGCTCATCATAGAATCTTATATCACTTGGCAATTTCTTTGTTGTTTGTCTTTTGCAAAAAGAACAAGGAAATGACAAGCACTGAAAACACATTGCACTAAGATGTAGAAAAATGCTAATCTCATGGCAGCACCTACTCAGAGTGTGAGTCCATGGCAGAGATCTTGAGTGCAACATGTAAGGATTTCAACCTGGATGATGAAAGACTGATTACTACAAATGGTGAATTCATAGATGTATATTCATTTTTTTTTTCTTCTATGTATATTCCCCTATTCCATTAGTTCCTTTTTTATCTCACATGTCCTCTTCAGATATCATATGATGTAACTGTATGAGTCACAGTTTCAATGAACAATTTTAATACTGCCTATGCTATCAAGATATATAATTGTTGTAAGAATTGTTCTTGTGATAAGATGCACCTAGATTCTTCCATCAGTTTTGTTTCTAGCCCCACCTCAACAATCTGTATTTACACCAGAATATCATGGTAGCTGATAATGAGCAGATGTAACATTTGTGAAGAGAAATAGCATGTTATTTGCAAAGTATACCCTATCTCTTGTTGCTAGATTATCTCCCTGAAGCCTAACAGATTCTTTTTTTTTTGCATAGTAATTATGTGTTCACAAGAATTGGCATGGTGAGACTTCTAAGATTGATGACCTGCTTTTGCATACTGGTTCTGACTTTTTCAGCATAATTACCAGTAAATGTTGCCACCAAAAAGAACCACTCCTAAAATGTAACATAAAGAATGTATGACAGTTTTAATTTTCTGAAAGTAGTGCAGTCTTAACACTTCTAGCAATTTCAGCTTGCTGCCCAGCTGGCAAAAATGAAGAAGCAGCTAAGAAAAAAGGAACGGCAGCTCAGAAAGTACAACAAAGCTCTAGAAGTAAAGAAATATGTTCAGGAGACAATAAAGAGACAAAACATTCAGTTATCTTCTCAGGGTAAGAGTGATTCACATATACAAAGTTTATTATTTTCTTTAATTCTATTTCCTATCTTTCTTATTGTCGTTGTCTTCATAATCATCACCATCATCTATACTCTATTTTTTTTTCTCCCTTTTCTTCCACTTCATACTATTTTGTCACCTCCACCATCTCTTTCTCCACTTTCTTCTTCACTTCCACTTCTTCATCTTCATCCTTCTCTTTCTCTACTTTCTCTGCATTTTTCTCCTTCTCCTCTTCCAATTGTTTCTCATATGTTGAAAAGGGAAATGTTTGTAGTTTTACATAAGTGAGAAAAGTCAATTTCCCTTATATACTTGCTTATATAGTTTAAGCTAAAATGATAAGGTAATCTTGTAGAATAAAGAAATTTATTGATTTATTTTTGTTTTGAAAGTCTACAAAAATTGTCTTATATTAGAAGAAGAAAGATAAAAATAAAAGACTTTTAGTTCTTTTTTGTGTACAATTGCACATGTCCTGGGCATTTACTTAGAATTCCAATATTTTTTACCATTACAGATGCAGTTCCTAATGGAGATTTGGTAGAAGCTAGAGAGGAGAGGGAAGGAAGAAGCAATGATTCAAGAATAGTAACATTTAGTGAGAAGGAACCAGAGGTGATTTATATGAGTCCATCTGATCAAAATGCAAAAAAAATAAAAGGTAAAAAAAAGGCAAAGAGGGAAGTACTGAATCATGATATCCAAGAGGAAGAAGAGAAGCAGATGGATCTCACGGAAGAGAAAGTTGGAAGGAATGTGTCTCCTCTGATTTCATCACCTACAGAGAACAGTGGAGGCACATTAAGTGTCAATCATTTGAGTGCAACCTCTGGCGACGAAGTTAAAGATTTAGTTAACAGAAGAGAGATAATCACTTCCAGAGAAGAAGGCATCATGATAGACTGTAATGGAGAGGACAGCAGTTATGATAGCCAAAACAGTGCAGATGTCAAGAATATCCCAGATGTTAATGACCAACTCAAAGATATGAATGATTATTTAACTTCTGACTTGACTGAAGTCTTTGAAGAAGAGGAGGCCAAATTATGTCCTGCCATAATTAAAGAAAAAGGCAAAGATTCTTCACTTGTTGACTCAGCTCTGAAAGATAGCAGTGCTACTCCCTCCATTCCAAATAAAGTGCCTATAATGGACCAATCTGATAGCATGCCTTGCCCTACAACAACTTGCACATCAGATTTGAATGCCCATAAAAACACAGACACATTGCTCAAACAGAGTGCTGTTCCAAAATGCCCTACTTTCAAGGCTGTAGTTGAGTCACAAGATCTCTTTGAAACCCCTCAAAATAACAGCTCATCTTTGCAGGATAATATTGATATCAAAAGAAGATGTAAGCCTATTGCCAAGCATGCGCTACGCAGATTGACGCCAGAGAGTTGGGAAGGTAAATCAGGACCAAGCATAGGAGTTTCTGACAAGAAGATAGGAAAGTGTTTGGAGAATGACTCTGTATCAGTTAAAATTAATAAATCTAGAACTGTAGAAAGTGACTCAAAATTCGTCATGGATACTTACAATGTGACCACAGAGAGCAAATTTAATTCTGCATCTGTTTCAGAAAAACAGACAAAAGGAATGAATTTACCAGAAGGTAGACATATACACAAGAATGAGGAAAAAGTTTGCGAAAACAGAAGTCTTGTTGAAATGTTTGAGTCGTCTCTTGAAAATGAAGAATTGGAAGAGGAAATGATGGTTGCTGCCATAAGTGCTGAGGAAGGAGTCATGAGTGGCGTGGAAAGATATTCTGAAACTGAACCCAATTGTGGATATAAAAAAAGCCCTGAAATAAGCATGACAGAAACCAAAGAATACGAGGATACAGTAAATTTTGCAGATGAAGATAACAAATTTTTTGAAAACATTAGTACGGATGTACCACAGCCGGCATTATCAATATGTGCCACAGGCTCCAGAGCTCCACCAAGTGATGAAAAAGTTATTTACCAAACTCTTGTCTCAAGGGAAAAGTTTGGCAAGATACTCACATCATCAGTAATGGTCGTGAAGGGAAAAGACAGGGAAGTCGCACGTGTTCTGCTCGTCCATGAGTTCGGCTTCACACAGTGGGAGACGAGTGACAAGGAAGGAAATACCGATGACCTCACTCAAAATATCCACCAGAATACATCTAGCCATAAGTGGAGCTTGACTGACGAAATAGACTACCATGTTGGATACGTACCTGAAATGAGGTAAAGCATCAACATCAACATTATTGTATTATCCATATCTACATTATCACAAACCTCACCACCACTATATGAACTAATAAGCCTGATTACAGGAGATGTAGACAGTTGATGTTGCAGAGATGATATTGATGATGATATTATTTACATTAATATATATATATATTTTTCCTTATGAATTGATCTTTTTGTTCTTTTGAGTATCAGTGTTATTCATCCTAGCAGAAGAAGTAATGATAGGTACTAGTAGTAGCAGTACTACTACAATTATTACCATATCTACTGCTACTAATTTTACTCTTTAATGGTACATCATCTACAACTGAAGTTTTGCATAACTAGTATCACCTTTGATAGTATTACTGTTACTAAGATAAAGCTAAAACAATACTGACACTTCTATTGCTATTGCTATGGCTTTTACTAGCAGTACTAATGCATTTATGACTACTGCTTCTGCCACCACCACCATTGCCACTAGTATAAATCACTGAGTTTTTCATGATATTGATAACCATAGATTAGCAACTCATTAAAGAGTAGATCAACTTTATGTATGCATAATGCTTACCTTTGTTATTCAGTATGCACAAAGCTTACCTTTTTTATTCAAAATTATTATGATATCTTTATGCTTAGGTCCAAGCACCGCATTTTCATGCTTACTACCACTCTTCTTTAAAACATTAATAATTCATACATTCAGTCTTGCTTTTTATTTATCTATAGAAAAAGTATATTAGAGTAAGAGCAGTATTTACACTTATTTAGAAATAATATTTCTCATGTTTGTCTGTAACCTATAGCTGTATTGCAATATTTTTCATAGTATTTTTATTTCTTTGCATGATTATTATAGGTATATTTAGTACTTCTGCTGTATCACTTATTATGTATACTGTGTTTAGCATTTGCTTTGAGTTTTATTCTGAAAATAAGAACACTAAAGCTCTTAATTTAAAATATTTGATTTTTGTATTCAACATTCCAGAAATATTGCAGTGATAGGTCTCCCATCAGAAGATGAGGCCAGATACCTTATGATTTTAGAAAAGTTTTTGGAAAGGGAATTAGTAATGATATATGTTCAGTTAACATCTAACAGAACAATAGAAACAGCTGTTGTTCCTGTACAATGGTAAGTCTTTATTTTGCTGTTTGTGTTCTTAGATGTTTAAGATTTAATTTCTGAATTATCATTTTCTCTTTCACTTCCTACTCATCTTTAACTTCTTCCCCTTCCTTCACCCCAAACTTCTCATTCTTTTCCTCCTCCTCTCTTTTTTTTCTCTTTCTCTTTTCCCTTTCTTATCTTTCTCTTCACACTAGATGCATTATATCCTTATTAAGCAACCTCTTATTTTCTTGAGTCTTACATTTGATAATTTCCACGTGTTCTGAGGAGAGTCTGACAATATTCTAATTACATGCAAATAAAATAACCTCTTTCAGTAAAATGTATGATAAGATGCTGTGCTGTTCCCTTGGAGAATGGAGTGTCATCATGTATTGGAGACCAGAGGTAGCCAGTAAAGAGGGGTCATTAATGGTCACAGATTTCGATGTTACTTACTCTAAACGTAGCAAGAAGTGGCTTCTGCAGAGCCATTCAGACGTTGCGTATCCGCAGTGGGACGATTCTCTTGTGAGTCTTGTACCAGTGAATGGCCCAGGTAATTTTTCTCTTTTTTTCTCTTCTTTTCTTCCTTGTCTTCGTCTTTAATTAGTTTTAGGATGTTATTTTTTCTGAAAATGCTGTATGAGTATTTTTTCTTTAATAATTGGTTAATCTGTAATGAAATTAAAGATTGTATTATACAAATCTTTGTATGAATTACAGGTTCAGAAGGCATTGTACTGTGTACAACCTCAACTGAGATGTATGTTTATGATGCATTGCAAGATGTGATCCTAATGCAGATTCCTTGGCATATGTCAGTGATCTGCTGGGCAGTTAGCATAAAGGTGAGTTTCCTTTTTCTTTTTCTTTTTCTTTGTCTTTTCTTTTCTTTTTTTTCATCCAAATATATTTTTTAAAACACTTTCAAAAGAAAAATGCAATTTGTATTGAAAACAAGTCAGTTTCAAAATATTTTACTGTTGCTTGCAGGTCAGCAAAATAAGTAATCTTTAGCAACACAGTCTCAAGTTTGTGTTTAATTATATTATATCATCTCATTTCAGGAATATTTGTTCATTACTTCCATCACAGCAGAAGAGGCTCAGGTATCTGTGGTTAATCCAATAAATGGAGAGAGTGAAACATTCTGCAGTTGTCCTGTCAAGTAAGGCTCAAATTTTTTATAGTAGTTTTTATCATTATTCATATTGTATGACCTCATTCTTTTCATCAGATTGTATATTTGAAAAGCTGCAAAAATGAATAAGAATGAGTGGTGAGTTTATTTTATAAGTTCCCATCACTCTAAAAGAATCAAGAAGAAAGATGTGAATCTAAAAGACTAATTCAGATTTCGTACATTTTCAGGCTAAAGAGCGATGAAGTAGAAGAACCAAGCAAACTGAAATTAACAGGGGCATGCTACTTGCAGGAACTTGTACTTGCTTACAGTAATGGAACTGTAGCATGTATTCCTCTGAGAGAATAGGAATTCATTTTGATATAACTGTGATATTATATTATGTGATTCTTCATATTATTTTTAATTATTGTCTTGCATAGAAGTGTTTCCTTACCTTTTTTTTCTGTCTTTCTCACTTTCTTTTACGAATGTCTACTTCTGCTGCTGTCTGATCAGTGTATGGTACAAACATCAAGTGTTATATCAGATGTTATGTTATCTGCATGATATAGTTTGAATATGGATGTTTTTTTGTTTTTTTTAAGATGTGTAAAGATTGATGTATGATCAAAGAAATTGTTATGAGTATGTATATAGATGTACTTTTATTGTTGCACATCCATTTGTATAAAGCTTAAAGAATTTACTTGTATATTTCCATAAAAAAAATGTTTTATATTTTTGAATATAAATTTAGGATAAATTGTTCTTTATTCTTTTATTATAAACCTTGCAGTTATAATCTATAAATTGGCAGAATCAGATATCACATTTGGGAATATTGTTACTATTTTATAAATGTTATTATCCAACCATTTTTCAAAAAGAATACCATTACATTGATATCTAAAATCCATTTACTCGTTGAATCTATATGCTAACATTAAACATTTTACTATTGAAGAGGGCAAACAAATATGGCATCTGCATTATGTAAGTTCCAATCTCTGTTGCTTAAGATCAATAAACATTGCACAGGTGGACTACATTAGGGGAATGTAGCAAGCAGTTTTGGCTGATAAAGTTTCATAGATCATATGTGGTAGTTTTCATCAATAAACTTTGGGTGACAAAAACATTTTAGAATAAGGTCATTTAAGAAATGCCAGACAAGAAATCCTACAGCATTGCACTTTTGTTGATCAATGTAAATATTTCAGGAACAGAATTGAA
>NW_028234443.1:26185018-26187518 GCF_977035675.1 Penaeus japonicus | reverse complement strand
AGGTCTCCTCCCGTGTTTCTGTTCTGCTTCGGTGGGGTCCAAAGAGGAGGCGGGGAGAAGAGGAGAGAAGGGGAAATACGAGAGAGAAATGAGAGAAAATGCGAGTGAGAAAAGGAGGAGGAGGAGGAGGAGGAGGAGGGGAGGGGAGGGGGTGAAGTTTTTTTTTTCTTATTTTTTTTTCTTTTCCTTTTTTTTGTTTATTTAGGTGTGAGGTTGATTGTGAATTTCCTGAAATCTTTTTCGGGAAAATGTCTTCCCTTTTTATATAATTTCCTTTGGTTGTTATTCTGTATGTTTTTTTTCTTCTTCTCATTTCTCTCATTTCTTGGATTATCATCATCTTCTTTTGCCTCTTTTTCTCATTCTTTTTCTCCCCCTCTCCTCTCCCTCATTTTGCTTTATTTCCCTTAGTTTCGCTTTCACCAAACCCCAGACAAGAGGGAGGGACATTAATCGGCGGAAAGATACCCCAGAGATGATGACGATTGTCGGGATGACTAAGAGATGAGAGAAAAAAAAGGAATAGTGACTTGACGGAAGACTGACACTTTTGCCGATCAAGTGTCGTTTATGTGTTGCGGAGAAAGCGTCCTTGTGGATTATGAGTTTATTATTTTGTGCGTTATCCAGTAGTGTTGAACGGAAAATGATGATAATAATAATTTTTTTCTTGTTTTACGTCTGGGAATTCCTCCTGGTTAGAATTTGTCGAAACGCCCACAGTGATCTGCAAAATATATATTTTTTTCTTGTAATTATACTGGAAGTGTTCAATCTGTATCAACTTTCATTGTAAGCATAAAGAAAAAAAGATTAAAAATAGAAAATTTATTATACATCATTATGAAGTGTTACATATGAAAATTGTAAAACAAGCTCTACAATTCCTGTAATTTGTGAAAAAAAAAAATCACTAAATGCGCCTGGCCATTGCTCGTCAAGGGGCTAGTTGCCGCAGGTGGATCTGTATGCTTTGTCCTCCCGTATTTGGGGCCAAGGCAGTGCCCTTGTGGGACTCTGATTTGGGCAGTGCCACCCATGCCCTTCTTAACCACAGCGATAGTGCTCAGCCTCTGAACTGAGCAACACAAACTCATTGAGTAAGGGCGACATTGGAAAATGGCAGAGTAACTGGCGGCAGTGAGTGTGATTCAGTACCAAGTCAAGAACATCTTGTTTTTGTCTTCTTTTTGAGCCACAGTGAAACAGACTATTATTTTTTTGTGAACATGGAATTGAAATGAATTGTTATTCATTTATTTAGTTTATGATGTTGGAAGAAATATAATAATTTATGTGGACTTACGATGCTGAGCTCTGATGTCTGATATTTAATGTATGGTTCAAATTAAGCTAAAGGCCAAAAGTTTCTTAGTGTAATATGGAAAAATTTATATGAAGTAAGGTTATCTAACTGAAGTGGACTTTTTGAATGAAACTCATTATTGTGAGGTATAAAGTGTATGTAAATCATGGGTGTTCATTACAAGGAAAATTTGCAAAACTTTGATAAAACATAGCCTTCATAGTCTTTGTTGCAGCAAGTTATTTCACAAGCTTCTTATCATTAGAACTTTTGATAAAATGGAGCATGGTCTTATCTATATTATTGGGTATTGCTCACAAATCTTTTATCTTTGATCGTGGTAGAAATTCTCAGCAATGCTGCAACAACATAACTTGATGAATGATTAGTAAGAAATTGGGAATGATCATTTTTTTTCTCTATAAGATTGATTTAATGATGATTCTTATTGTTATTATATATTGTTTTAATTTTTTAAATTCAATGTGGAAGAGATTCAGACAAGCAGAACAAAAATCCATATGTCAAATACAGGATTGCAGAAGCTGGTACCAATCAGAGCTCTAATCTTGCTACAATATGTATGATTGAGGTGTGTTGGCTTTTGCTAGAATATAAATCGTAGAGTCCATTGTGACGACTTGAAAGGTTTTGAATGGATTTGGAAAGAACGCAGCCAGTATGATTATGAGGAAGAAGTGTTAATCACTGTGGCTGTCTCCTAAATATACCTATTCTACAAGAATGTTAACATGCGGTCTTCATTGTGGTAGAGCTGTATGAGTGAAGGATTTCATCTACATTGTTTGAGGGCATGAGTGATAATGGGAAAATTATGGGTTTGAAAAGGAATATAGAGACCACATTTTATTTTTCTGAAATGTGGGACAAAAGTATTTGTATCTCATTCACTTTGATTCAGCTGATTGCCAGGGTTGGAGTCTTGCACAACAGCAAAAGATAATAGTTAGCTAATATGTATTCCATTGAGGTAGGGCTTGTACCGCTTGCAGCAGGTCACCAATATTCATATAAAGATTGTAGTGTTATATTAGAGTTGTATTGTTTTGTATGTCCTTTTGTTTATTTTTCATGTAGTAACTGCTACCTTTTCCTGCCCATTAGTGAGATTAAAAGTTGTTTACGCTGAATTGTGGGGATTCTTGGGGTAAGATATAACAGTGATTCTGTTGA
>NW_028234443.1:26175018-26180018 GCF_977035675.1 Penaeus japonicus | reverse complement strand
TCCCAACCTCAGGCCACTATAGACCTGCTCAATCCAAGAGAGCGTAAGAGGCAGCCAGGTGTACCAGTAGGCTTGAAGAACATAGGTAATTCATGTTGGTTCAATGTTATAATTCAGCCTCTCTTCCATATCCCTGCATTCCGTGACATGATCCTTAACTTCTCCCAAGATGTGGACATCGATGAACAGATGGAGGAGACCCAAAAGTCTTCAAGGCAGCTTGTTCCAGCACTGAGAAAGTTATTTGCCCTTATGATTGGCTCCAACAGGAAATACATTGATCCTAGTCATGCAGTTCATATATTTCAGGGACAGGAAATGAGGAAAAATGCCCAGCAAGATGTTTGTGAATTTACACACAAGCTTCTAGAAAGGTTAGAAGAGGAATATCAGCAGCTTCTCAGAAGGCAGGGTGTAGAGAAGGAGAGTTCAGGATGTCATGTTTCCAAAGATGCAGATTTTGATAATCCAATTATGAAACTTTTTTATGGTCAATCAAAGAAAGAGGCAAACGAAGAGGAGGATGGACCCAAACTTGAGGCCTTTGGACAGTATCCTCTTCATGTGATGAAGTATGAGGATAGCTATATGAGACTGAAATCCTTGCATAACACCCCCCCCTCTATGGCATCCACTATGCCCAACATGACAGGAGAGACAGTGGAACCAGTACAACAGGAAACTTGGTTCAAGATGCTTCCCCCTGTCTTAATATTCTCTCTCTCTAGGTATGAATATTCACTTGAAAAAAAGAGAGCAGAAAAAGTGCACAACAAATTTGAGTTTCCAGAGTTCCTATACATGGATCGCTACATGGAGATCAACAAAAAGCTGATTAAAGAGAAACACATAAAAGTTGCAAAGATAAAGGGTGAACTAAACAGCCTAACAGCAACACTTGATAGATATCTAAAGTATGGGAAGGGGGATGCAAAGTACCCAATAGGAGACATTCTCAAATACACCCTTGACTTTGCTCAGACTGGTCTCAACCCAAGTCAAGAAGTTGAATCAAATAATGTTCTCTCTCCTTCTATCATGGAGGTGGATGGCATTGAAAGTTGCGAAAATGATGTGGAAATGGCCGAAGATCCAGAGGTAAGAAGAGTTCAGGAAAAAGCTGTCCTGGATAGGGAAAACGAGAAGATTGAAGACAGAGGAGAGGAACTAGAAAATAGTGAAGGGATAAAATCTGAGGATACTGAAAGCAACTTGTCAGTCAAGGAAGATTCTATTCAGGAGGCTCAGACCGCAAAGGAAGAGATCATGACCAATTGTGTAGAAGAAGGCAATCCCAGACCCGTAGATGATGAGCCTCAGCAGCTGCCTTCTCCTTCCAAACGGATGCGAATACTTCCTCCAGCCCCGAGAAACATCACCCCTTCAGAATTGAACATCTTGCAGTCCTGCCTCTCTCGCTGGCTTCAGGACATCAATTCTCAAGTAGCTGAGCTAAAGAGATGCATCAGTGAACTTGAAGTGAAGTGCACAAAGAATTCCTAAGCTGGGTGTGTTTTGAGGCAGATATCCCATGTGTGGGGTGGCACGGGACACGGTCGGCGAGAGTGACTTTGTGCCCCCATTGGAGGCAGCCATGCCCCCATCCATCACCTTGGGGTCTGAGCCTCCCAAGCCAGCGTCGGGGCCTGGGGAACACCCTCCTCTTCAGCAGCCTCCAGCCAACAAGGACATCCCCACTATTGACCTTTCCTGCGATGAAAACGATGATCTACAGAAAGCCATCGCACTTAGTCTCCAGGATCAGCAGGAGACTCCGACGCTCCAGGGAATCTCAGCCGAAGACCAGGAGGTGTCCAGGGCTTTGGAGGCAAGCCTTAAGGACTCCCAACCTCAGGCCACTATAGACCTGCTCAATCCAAGAGAGCGTAAGAGGCAGCCAGGTGTACCAGTAGGCTTGAAGAACATAGGTAATTCATGTTGGTTCAATGTTATAATTCAGCCTCTCTTCCATATCCCTGCATTCCGTGACATGATCCTTAACTTCTCCCAAGATGTGGACATCGATGAACAGATGGAGGAGACCCAAAAGTCTTCAAGGCAGCTTGTTCCAGCACTGACTTACTTAGTTATATATAGAATTATGATTGGCTCCAATACCTCAAGAGAAATATATTAGACTACATCCTAGCATATTGCAGTGGTTATGATTTCAGGACAGGAAATGATGAAAATGCCCAGCAAGATGTTTGTGAATTTACACACAAGCTTCTAGAAAGGTTAGAAGAGGAATATCAGCAGCTTCTCAGAAGGCAGGGTGTAGAGAAGGAGAGTTCAGGATGTCATGTTTCCAAATCATGGGTCATTATGGGTGTATATATCCAATATATGAAGACTTAAACGTGGGTAAAATTCAATCAATATACAGGTTGTTGATTCAACTGGGAGGAGTTATTACAAGGAAGTTGTAGGTGTCAAAATAATGCCAGAGCATACGGCCTACTTTACACGATGAGGGCCGATATGCAACGAAGAGGAGGATGGACCCAAACTTGAGGCCTTTGGACAGTATCCTCTTCATGTGATGAAGTATGAGGATATTCATGAGAGCATCCTTGCCTCTATGGCATCCACTATGCCCAACATGACAGGAGAGACTGTGGAACCAGTACAACAGGAAACTTGGTTCAAGATGCTTCCCCCTGTCTTAATATTCTCTCTCTCTAGGTATGAATATTCACTTGAAAAAAAGAGAGCAGAAAAAGTGCACAACAAATTTGAGTTTCCAGAGTTCCTATACATGGATCGCTACATGGAGATCAACAAAAAGCTGATTAAAGAGAAACACATAAAAGTTGCAAAGATAAAGGGTGAACTAAACAGCCTAACAGCAACACTTGATAGATATCTAAAGTATGGGAAGGGGGATGCAAAGTACCCAATAGGAGACATTCTCAAATACACCCTTGACTTTGCTCAGACTGGTCTCAACCCAAGTCAAGAAGTTGAATCAAATAATGTTCTCTCTCCTTCTATCATGGAGGTGGATGGCATTGAAAGTTGCGAAAGAGTGAAATGGCCCGACAGATCCAAGGTAAGAAGATTAATCAGGAAAAAGTGTCTGGATAGAGAAACGAAAATTAAGCCAGAGGAAGCGAACTAGAAAATAGTGAAGGGATAAAATCTGAGGATACTGAAAGCAACTTGTCAGTCAAGGAAGATTCTATTCAGGAGGCTCAGACCGCAAAGGAAGAGATCATGACCAATTGTGTAGAAGAAGGCAATCCCAGACCCGTAGATGATGAGCCTCAGCAGCTGCCTTCTCCTTCCAAACGGATGCGAATACTTCCTCCAGCCCCGAGAAACATCACCCCTTCAGAATTGAACATCTTGCAGTCCTGCCTCTCTCGCTGGCTTCAGGACATCAATTCTCAAGTAGCTGAGCTAAAGAGATGCATCAGTGAACTTGAACAACAACTACGACAAATGTATGATGAACCATACCTCAAGAGAATCCCATATAGACTACATGCAGTTGTGGTTCATGAGGGTCAGGCATCAGGGGGTCATTATTGGGTGTACACATTTAATGGTGTAAGAAAAACGTGGGTAAAATTCAATGATATACAGGTTGTTGATTCCAACTGGGAGGAGTTATTACAGGACAGTGTAGGTGGTCAAAATAATGCCAGTGCATACTGCCTACTTTACATCGATGAGAGCCGCTATAATGTGCTTTTCCCACAACCACCAGAGAGCATGGAGAACATGCTAGCAAACCTAGCAATTGACTTACAGGAATATTTGAAAAATGATAACATGGCATTTGCAAAAGAATTAGAAGAGTGGGACTTGAAGAATGAAAAAGTAGAACAGGGGAAAGTTGCTGTCAGACCTCACCAGGAACAGCAAGGTACAGCTAGTACTTGGGACAACAATTGACACTATGGCTCAGGAATATTTGAAAAATGATAACATGGCATTTGCAAAAGAATTAGAAGAGTGGGACTTGAAGAATGAAAAAGTAGAACAGGGGAAAGTTGCTGTCAGACCTCACCAGGAACAGCAAGGTACAGCTAGTACTTGGGACAACAGTATGGCTCTAGCACCCACAACCGCTCCAAATTCTCCTGATGTCATCTGTGTTGAGGATTCTGAGGAGGCTAGCTTCTTCACTGATGTGCAGACCATGCTTTCTCAGACTGTGCTGGATGCTTTGAAGAAGAAAGATGATATTTCCTTGCAGAAAGATCATGGAAACATTTTAACTCATATCTTACGAAATGAATTTTTACGGCTGCAGAGTTTTGCAGATGTTAATGCTGATAGTAGTCCCTATGGTGAACCATCAATTTTAGACTTTGGTGTATATCTCATAAGAAATAACCAAAGTGTAGAGCCACTGCTACATTGGTATGGTTGTGAGGTTGTTTGGCAAGTAGCCCAGAGTTGTAGTGAAAGAACCCCACTTATTGAACGAGTGGCAATGGAAGCAGCACAGCGGCTACACCAGCTACGAGAGCAGCACCAGCGTACAGCAGGTGCTGAATATCGGGGTTGGAGACGCCACTATCGCACTCTGATCAACTGTGCCTGGCATTTAGTATATGGACATAGGCAATATGAGAAAGGTTGCCTGGAACGTGCCTTGCCACTTTTACTTCAAGCTTGCAAAATTCACACAGATTTAGCTGAACGGCCACCTGCAGGCACAAGGAAGACTCTGGATAGGCAAGTCCTCTGGAAGTGTCGCCGCGCTTGTCTGCTGTCCCTTAACAGACAGCTTGTAGAAACATTTCTGAATGGGGAGGGCGAACAAGTGAGTGATATTCCAATTAGCGTCTCAACATTAGTGGTTCCTGCTATATCACAGCTCTCCTCAGTGGAGGAGGATAGTTCTACTGCAGCAGAAGTCAGAGCTCAGTGGTGCTCTCTGCTAGAGCGGCAGCCGGGTTCCCCAGTCAAATCTAAAATGATTGAACAGATATTGGAGGGAGTCTTAAGCGGTGGAGGAGAAACTAAAGGCGGACTGCCACTACAGA
>NW_028234443.1:26165018-26170018 GCF_977035675.1 Penaeus japonicus | reverse complement strand
CGTAATCTGATCTAGAATTATTTCCTAATACATACTGACTATTCTTTTCGCTTCCATCATTTTTTAACATCACTACTACTACTTAAGTTTTATCCTTATCATCATAATTTAATGGGTGTATATGCGTCACTTGGCAACTTTGTCACAGCGAGCCACGCCTGTAGCTCCTCCTCCTCATTCAGCCCGCGAACATCTGTGGTGGTGGGTGGACAAGTGTGTGCTCTGTGGCTATTTTTGGTTTATGTGCTCTGTGGCTATTTTTGGTTAATGATATAGGGCGTTGTGTATGTTGGTGGAGTTTGCGTGTGTGTGTGGAAGTTGGTAGGTGGTTTGTGTTGTGTGTATGTGTGGAAGAGGGATTATGGTTGGGTGATAGGTGGATTTTGCTTTTGAGTTTGTGTGTTTGTGCGCGCGCGCTTGTTGCATATGTGTGTGTGTTTTTGTTAAATTTTTATTCTTAAATTTGCAGTCTCCCATTAAGTAACGTTTCTTCGCACGTTTTCTATGAGCTCCCTCAGTTTTTCATTTGCTTGTTTCTTTGCCTTCAGTTCAGCCTTTATAGCTTCATAACCTTAAAGCAATTGATTTTCAACGACCACAACAATCTCACTTCTTTTCTTGCCGTCTGCCGACATAATTTCCTTCGTCTGCCTGAAATCCTCAACAAAAACAAGTTCAAATGTTAGGTTGCCCCGACTCCGCCAGGTTAGCTATCGCATTCTGTTTGAACCATTTCCTCTCCTTTCTCTCTACATGTCATAGGTGGCTTTTGACTCACCTTTCCCCCTTCAGAATGAACTATAAACTTTTACAAGACGAGTGGCAAGTAGGTTAGGTTCCTCCCGTCACGGTTCTTCTGTATTTCTGGCATGGAACCGATAACTTGACCTGTGTTGCGCAATCGAATGCAAACGGGGAGGCGGGAGGGTATGGTTAGGTAGAGGGCTCTGTGTGTGTGTGTGTGTGTGTGTGTGTGTGTGTGTGTGTGTGTGTGTGTGTGTGTGTGTGTGTGTGTGTGTGTGTGTGTGTGTGTGTGTGTGTGTGTGTGTGTGTGTGTGTGTGTGTGTGTGTGTGTGTGTGTGTGTGTGTGTGTGTATATTTGTATGCGCCCACACATTTTTGTGTATCTAAGCACGTGTTGCGTGTGCGTGCGGGCAGTCTGGCGGGTGCGCGGGCGCGCGTATGTCTGTGCGTAAGCATGTGTGTGTGTGTGTGCTTGTGCATGTTTGCATGTGCTTGAATAGTTGGATGGATGAAAGGTATGGAATGATTTCAATCATATTGATTTGAAGTGTAAGTTAAATTACACACGCACACGCACGTACAGGCATATGCACACGCACATACACACGTACAGGCATATGCACATGCACATGCACATGCACATGCACATGCACATGCACATGCACACGTACAGGCATATGCACATGCACATGCACACGTACATGCACACGCACATGCACACGCACATGCACATGCACATGCACATGCACACGCACACACACGCAATACATATATACATTTACATATATATATATATATATATATATATATATATATATATATATATATATATAAAGATATATATATGTATATATTTATGTATGTGTGATTTATGTATGTATTCTCTATCAAACACTTGATGTGTTTTGCAATGATTATTAAAACTTCTGGTTATGTGATATTACATATTAATAACATTTATAACTCATATATATAGAGAGAGATAGATAGATATAGATATGTATATTATATGTTTTTTTATATTTATATGTATATTATATACATATTATATATATATATATATATATATATATATATATATATATATATATATATATATAAATATATTTATGTATGTATATTATGTTATATTATATTATATATATATATTTATATTCCTTATTTTATTATTATTATTATCATAGTACTGTTTATTTGTCTCTTGATTTAAAGAAGTGCAATATATAAATACCTTTGTGTGTCTGCTATTGTTACTTTTCTATTGTCTTGTTTATAACTCATAGTTTGATGTGCTTAACATCATGATATGTAAGCAAGGTATCCTTCATATGATTTTTTATCTCCCAACAAGAACTCATACTACAAAATGGCTTGGGTGAAACGGCGACAGCTCATGTCCGAGGAGAGAAGAAAGTCGGCCAGGGGACGCGCGGCCAGAAACCCTCTCCTGGACCCTTGGAATCCATCGACAGACCAGCCTCCGGATCAGCCTCAGCAGCCGAGCATAGGAAGGCAGAGAGATGGACCATTGCGGGGCAGTGAGGCTACGAGGCAGATCCAGCCCATTTCCACATTTTCACCCATAGCTGGTAAGAGCGAGGGAGCGTTTGCGTGTTTGTGTTTGGCTTTTTCTTTTTTTTCTATTTGAAATGTGAAGACATTAAATATGTGACTGGCTTACAACTATTGCGAAATTTTATGTTATGTGCTACTTGGGAAATACTTGAATGATTAGGTATGTTTTCATTTTTATATTTCAAGAAGATGTTTTAGGTGAAATGCATGCGTGATATCAGGAGGTACAATTTTTTTCTTTCTATTTTTTTTTTGCGCAGTTATATATGATAGTTTGATGTATATTAACCCTTTTGTGACCAGCATTTTTCATGAGGTTGTATCACTTTTGCACTGCGTTTTGACTTGTTTAATTAAGCTATCATACCAAACGCTGAATAGAACCATTTTGGTTATATATCAAACCATAGGTCTAGAAAATGATAGAAAACACAGTTCTTACGTCATAATAGATGTAGTTGTGACCATGGATAATTTGAAGCGGCCTGACATGGTGATCATGTTCTCATCTGTCACAATGTATGCAGCTTCCATTGTTTTCCTCTTTAATTGGTTTAATCCTTCATGGATCACTTCATGGATCAACTGGCGCGAATGGGTTAAAGTAGCTTTTGATGCCACAAATAGACCTCTGGAATTGTACCTTAGATGCAAAATCTACTTAGAAATGAACCAAAAATCCTAAACATTTTTAGGTCAGCAAATTTATAGGAGTTTTAATTTTTTTTTAGATGGTCTTATCAATATTTTTGATGGACCCAAAAAAGTCAATTGTTCTATAAGTCTGTCAGACAAGCCATAACTCTTCTAATTAAGATCCTCCTTTGTTAAGATGTATATTTCTTTCTATCTATACCACTTGTACTATTATTCTTAGACTCTGAATGAGCACGTATTTTTCAAACTTCTGGTTATGGTATACAGCAAAAGGCCACAACCATCCCCAGTAGCATCATATAAATCCTGTTATTTTCTTGGTCAGAACTCAACATATTTTGGGAGGGTTGTCCTCCTCATACTATGCTCAGGGTTATGTAAATAGCATAACACAGATCAAAGTCTTGCTACTAGGGTTAGTTGCAGCAAGATTTGGTTCTAGTCTTTGATTTGTGTTGTAGGAAAGGCTAGTGTGAATAGTGTTATTCTCACCTTAGGTAACTGATGAGATTCATATGCTCTTTTTTTTCAACCAAAACATCAATATGAAAATGAAATCTCAGTTATTTTTGTATTAGATGAAAAAAAAAAAAAATTATATATATATATATATTCATGCTTAAATTGGATTCTAGTAGGTATGCATCTGCATTGACTCATTTCTCGCATTTAATTTTTGAAGACTTGGTCAGTAGGCACTTTTAACCCAATCCCAACGGGTCCAGTGAGAAGTGGCAACCCCCTTCGCCAAGCCTATGCAATATTACATCGGGAATGTCACACTGGTGTCATCAAATCCCCGTCATCAGGCATTTAGCCATGTCACACTGGTGTGACACAACGTCATCATTGGGTTAATCTCTCAACTAGGTTAATTCAGGAGCTAAGGGTATTAACATACCCTAGCAGTTGGTTCTGACGACTTTGGACTGGTGAAGAGAACAATAATAAACCTTTTGTCCAAAGTTGGTTATTATTTGTTTTATTTTTGTCTGTGAAATCACAACACCTGATTCTTCAGATTTGGTCAAAGGATTTGACTATTGGTCTTGAGACTAAAAAGGTTAAATGGCAAAGATAATCTTATTATCGGTTTTGACATCATATTAATTTTCAGGATAGATTCATATGAAATGTTAACAATACACTCATCACTGGATTACTCCTTAGGTTTGGGTGGGGAAAGAGCAGTTGAGGTGCCTGCTACCACTGACCAGGAGAAGATAGTTAACAATAGCATAGTAATTGATATTCTGGTGCACCTTTTGTGCCGGGAACATGAGACCGATCCTACACGGAGGGAGTATCTCTTTAAAGGTTTGTTTGAATTAATTCTTTTTATGTGAAGTTCACTTCATTTGTATATTTTCGACCATCTGGCTTTTCTAATGTATATAAATATTATATGGGTGTATTGGGGTGAATTTTAGGGAAGATACTGATTAACAATTGAGAGTTTGGGACAACAAGCCTTCAGGAATTGTTTTGAGGACCTTTAATCTCAGAAATTTGGGCAATATCCCATATATATGTACAGTCCACTTCCAAGTTCACCACTTAACACTGCCAGTTGTGAACTACCAGTTTTAACACTTGTATGTGAATCATATGTCAATATGAGAAGTGGCATGGGTTTTGGACAAAAGAACTGAAACTGCTTGTTCACACTTGCGAGTGGTGAACTTGGACTATACCTCTAGATTCATCATCTAAGTAATTAGTCATTTGTATATAAAATGTAATAGATGATATTCAACATATTAATTATGGGTTTTTAACAACTGATCCTTTCTTTTATTGATCTCTTTCAATGGAATAGCTATTAGCCAGGTGATTGAACAATGCAATGCAACACTCTACCTGCCGCTACGCTCAGTCCCACTGCTGCAGGACCTACGAACTAATCTTCTTGGGAAATTTGAGGTCCTTTTTGAGCAAGCTCAGACCCAAATTATCTCGCAGGGCAGCCAGTTTTCCCTTCCAAGGTCAGTGGGTGTGGAGTTTGCAAAGTTCAGGTGGTTTAC
>NW_028234443.1:26142518-26145018 GCF_977035675.1 Penaeus japonicus | reverse complement strand
TGCATCCCCTGGAAAATAGCCTTCATATATACCAGATAAAGTTTTATGTTTTCCTTATGATGGCCATAAAACTATCAAGGACAGTATATGTGTTTACTCCATAAAAGGGCTGCTACCACTGAGAAAATATGACATCACTCTTGTAATGGTATCACAGAAAATGCGAAAAAGCTACCTGTGCACCTTGAGCAAGTGTAGTAGTTAAAAGCTCACTCCTCCAACCTCATACACAAGAAATGTTTTCATTACCCAGGTGTTCATTAAATAAGATGGGGCACTAAGAATCCCCAGGTTGTAATTTCAAAGACTTGTATGCTTAATATTTAGAACATTCGGGAGACAACGATATTACTGAACTGGAGGGAGAATTAGATTCCAATTGGAGATTGTAGGACTGTCAGGAACCAAAAGGAAGGAGGTACATTTGTTACAATTTGAGAGCCAGTACATGTTCTTAACCCTTTTCCGACGGGGCACGCGCTACACGAAAACCCCTATGCCGGGTGATTGCAATATTGCATTGGAATCGTCACACTGGCATGACGCCCTGGCATCGGGAATTTAGCTGTGTCACACGAGTGACACACCGTCGTCATAGGGTTAAGACATGAAGGATCAATTACTTATGCTAATATTAGATTCTTTGTATACATGAAGTGAAAAGATGATGCCAAGGAGTTTAATGATTATGGAAAAAGAATGACTAACCTGACTATACAACTAGTGTTAATATAATATGTCATGGTGATGAGGTCCTGAATAAAGCAGTGTCAAAGGGAAGAAGCAGAAATAAAGAATACATATATGCATATAAAAGTAACACTTAAACAAGAATATATTCAGCTAAATATGCATCTGCTTCCCCGCAAGCAAATTTTAAGCCTACATTTACTCCTGAAAACCCATTATAGCTAATCCTTACTAGATTAAATTACAACACTCCCAAAATTAAAGAAACAAAGAAGGGAAGAAAGAAAAAAATTACCTTCAGGGAAGCATCGAAGTTAACATTACTCTCAGGCGTGATCTCCCCATGGATTGCGTACGGCCCGTAAGTGACCAGAATGCCACCAGCCTTCAGCAGTTTGCCAGCTGCTGCAAAGAGGCCCTCTGCACATGCCCATGGCGAGATATGAACCATGTTTATGTTCACCATCATGCTGATGGAATTCTCTGGAATGGGAGTTGCCCATTCATTCAGAGGCTGCAAAGAGGAAAGTACTGGTTAAAATAAATAGAGTAAAGGACCATAAAGTTTAATATAAACAAAATAATGATTTTCTTGAAAATGAAAGAGGGGAGTGGATAGGAATGATGAATGATGATAATGAAGACAAAGAAAAAGAAAGAAGAAGAATAAAAAAGGATGAAGAAAAACTGAAAATGGAAGAGAAGAAAGAATTAGAAATGTTGAAAGAAAGAGACGAGACAAACAGGAAGATGATCAAAATGGAGAATAAGAATCACTCAAGGAAGAAAGTTGCTGTATAATCCACAGTCGAGCTGGTAGGCAATCCTGTGTTCAAGCATCTAAACAACTTGCCTTACAGGTGAGGTGTAGTCACATATATGTCAAAGTTACTCCCTCCAAAATATGTTGGAAGAGGAATCAACACATCTTTCAAGGTGTTTTTTTTAGGTGTGTAGATGCCTGGATGTACCAACAACTCCAACCATGGATTATATAAGCATCCTATCACAGAGTCCTATCTCAAGGAAGTAAATAAAAATAGAGGAAAAGAAAAGAGAGAAAAAAGAAGAAAATACTGTACCAACCTTACTAATATCAATCACCACTGGTTCTTTCACATTCTCACACTTGTCATCCTCGATGTAACATTTAATACTCTTGATGTACTTGTCCTCAATATCAGATGGTTGCCACGATATACTGGGGAACTTGCGTGCGAAGTAGGACACATGCTGGCCACTACCTGAGGAAATTTCCAGAGCCGTAAGACCCGACTCTGATCCGAACTTCTCTGGGATGACTTTCTCCAGCACTTGAAAGATGGGGTCCTTGTTATTTTCAGGTGCTTTGATCACCAGCTTTGCCTCTGCCATGATTCTGCAAATTAAGAATAACGGTAAAATTAAGGGGACCATCTAGAGAGTCTAGATTTTCTTTTTGTCATACTATTTTGAGGGACCAAATTTTGGGGGGTACCTAAACATGCATACATTATACATCAAAGTTCTCTCTCTCTCTCTCTCTCTCTCTCTCTCTCTCTCTCTCTCTCTCTCTCTCTCTCTCTCTCTCTCTCTCTCTCACACACACACACACACACACACACACACGCACACACACACACACACACTCTTAATCAAAACAGATGTTTAATTCTGAATGCTAAATTCAAATTCCAATAATAATAAAATTACTTTTAATCAACAGCTCTCTACTTGTATGTTTATTACTTGCTGATACCTGGAAAAAGTAATTGCAATGAATCAAAATGGTCTCTTGATCTTCATTTCCATCTACATTAATGCACAGCAA
>NW_028234443.1:26105018-26110018 GCF_977035675.1 Penaeus japonicus | reverse complement strand
TGAGGTTGGGTGAGGAAGTGTCGTGCATGAGGTGTGAGGTTGGGTGAGGAAGTGTCGTGCTTGAGGTGAGGTTGGGTGAGGAAGTGCCGTGCTTGAGGTGAGGTTGGGTGAGGAAGTGTCGTGCATGAGGTGTGTGGTTGGGTGAGGAAGTGCCGTGCTTGAGGTGAGGTTGGGTGAGGAAGTGTTGTTCATGAGGTGTGAGGTTGGGTGAGGAAGTGCCGTGCTTGAGGTGAGGTTGGGTGAGGAAGTGCCGTGCTTGAGGTGAGGTTGGGTGAGGAAGTGTCGTGCATGAGGTGAGGTTGGGTGAGGAAGTGTCGTGCATGAGGTGAGGTTGGGTGAGGAAGTGTCGTGCATGAGGTGAGGTTGGGTGAGGAAGTGTCGTGCTTGAGGTGAGGTTGGGTGAGGAAGTGTCGTGCTTGAGGTTTGAGGTTGGGTGAGGAAGTGTCGTGCATGAGGTGAGGTTGGGTGAGGAAGTGCCGTGCTTGAGGTTTGAGGTTGGGTGAGGAAGTGTCGTGCACGAGGTGAGGTTGGGTGAGGAAGTGTCGTGCTTGAGGTTTGAGGTTGGGTGAGGAAGTGTCGTGCATGAGTGTGAGGTTGGGTGAGGAAGTGTCGTGCACGAGGTGAGGTTGGGTGAGGAAGTGCCGTGCTTGAGGTTTGAGATTGGATGACGAAGTGTCGTGCATGAGGTGAGGTTGGGTGAGGAAGTGTTATGCTTGAGGTGAGGTTGGGTGGGAAAGTGCCGTGCTTGAGGTTTGAGATTGGGTGACGAAGTGTCGTGCATGAGGTGAGGTTGGGTGAGGAAGTGTCGTGCTTGAGGTGAGGTTGGGTGGGAAAGTGCCGTGCTTGAGGTGAGGTTGGGTGAGGAAGTGTCGTGCTTGAGGTGAGGTTGGGTGAGGAAGTGCCGTGCTTGAGGTGAGGTTGGGTGAGGAAGTGTCGTGCTTGAGGTGAGGTTGGGTGAGGAAGTGTCGTGCTTGAGGTGAGGTTGGGTGAGGAAGTGTCGTGCTTGAGGTGTGAGGTTGGGTGAGGAAGTGTCGTGCTTGAGGTGAGGTTGGGTGAGGAAGTGTCGTGCTTGAGGTGTGAGGTTGGGTGAGGAAGTGCCGTGCTTGAGGTGAGGTTGGGTGAGGAAGTGTCGTGCATGAGGTGAGGTTGGGTGAGGAAGTGCCGTGCTTGAGGTGAGGTTGGGTGAGGAAGTGTCGTGCTTGAGGTGAGGTTGGGTGAGGAAGTGCCGTGCTTGAGGTGAGGTTGGGTGAAGAAGTGTCGTGCATGAGGTGAGGTTGGGTTGAGGAAGTGTCGTGCATGAAGTGTGAGGCTGGGTGAGGAAGTGTCGTGCATGAGGTGAGGTTGGGTGAGGAAGTGTCGTGCTTGAGGTGTGGTTGGGTGAGGAAGTGTCGTGCATGAGGTGAGGTTGGGTGAGGAAGTGTCGTGCATGAGGTGAGGTTGGGTGAGGAAGTGTCGTGCTTGAGGTGAGGTTGGGTGAGGAAGTGTCGTGCATGAGGTGAGGTTGGGTGAGGAAGTGTCGTGCATGAGGTGAGGTTGGGTGAGGAAGTGTCGTGCATGAGGTGAGGTTGGGTGAGGAAGTGTCGTGCATGAGGTGAGGTTGGGTGAGGAAGTGTCGTGCATGAGGTGTGGTTGGGTGAGGAAGTGTCGTGCTTGAGGTGAGGTTGGGTGAGGAAGTGTTGTGCATGAGGTGTGGTTGGGTGAGGAAGTGTCGTGCTTGAGGTGAGGTTGGGTGAGGAAGTGTTGTGCATGAGGTGTGGTTGGGTGAGGAAGTGTCGTGCATGAGGTGAGGTTGGGTGAGGAAGTGTCGTGCATGAGGTGAGGTTGGGTGAGGAAGTGTCGTGCTTGAGGTGAGGTTGGGTGAGGAAGTGTCGTGCTTGAGGTGAGGTTGGGTGAGGAAGTGTCGTGCTTGAGGTGAGGTTGGGTGAGGAAGTGTCGTGCATGAGGTGAGGTTGGGTGAGGAAGTGTCGTGCAGGGGGTGGGTTGGGGGGAGGAAGTGTCGTGCATGAGGTGAGGTTGGGTGAGGAAGTGTCGTGCTTGAGGTGAGGTTGGGTGAGGAAGTGTCGTGCATGAGGTGAGGTTGGGTGAGGAAGTGTCGTGCATGAGGTGAGGTTGGGTGAGGAAGTGTCGTGCATGAGGTGTGGTTGGGTGAGGAAGTGTCGTGCATGAGGTGAGGTTGGGTGAGGAAGTGTCGTGCTTGAGGTGAGGTTGGGTGAGGAAGTGTCGTGCATGAGGTGAGGTTGGGTGAGGAAGTGTCGTGCATGAGGTGAGGTTGGGTGAGGAAGTGTCGTGCATGAGGTGAGGTTGGGTGAGGAAGTGTCGTGCATGAGGTGAGGTTGGGTGAGGAAGTGTCGTGCATGAGGTGAGGTTGGGTGAGGAAGTGTCGTGCTTGAGGTGAGGTTGGGTGAGGAAGTGTCGTGCATGAGGTGAGGTTGGGTGAGGAAGTGTCGTGCATGAGGTGTGGTTGGGTGAGGTTAGGTGAGGAAGTGTCGTGCATGAGGTGAGGTTGGGTGAGGAAGTGTCGTGCATGAGGTGAGGTTGGGTGAGGAAGTGTCGTGCATGAGGTGAGGTTGGGTGAGGAAGTGTCGTGTATGAGGTGAGGTTGGGTGAGGAAGTGTCGTGCATGAGGTGAGGTTGGGTGAGGAAGTGTCGTGCATGAGGTGAGGTTGGGTGAGGAAGTGTCGTGTGTGTGGTGAGTTGGTGTGTTGTGTGAGGAAGTGTCGTGCATGAGGTGAGGTTGGGTGAGGAAGTGTCGTGCATGAGGTGTGGTTGGGTGAGGAAGTGTCGTGCTTGAGGTGAGGTTGGATGAGGAAGTGCCGTGCTTGAGGTGTGGTTGGGTGAGGATGTGTCGTGCATGAGGTGTGTGGATGGGTGAGGAAGTGTCGTGCTTGAGGTGAGGTTGGGTGAGGAAGTGCCGTGCTTGAGGTGAGGTTAGTTGTGGAAGTGCTGTGCTTGAGGTGAGGTTGGGTGAGGAAGTGTCGTGCTTGAGGTGTGGTTGGGTGAGGGTGCCGTGCTTGAGGTGAGGTTAGTTGTGGAAGTGCTGTGCTTGAGGTGAGGTTAGGTGAGGAAGTGTCGTGCTTGAGGTGAGGTTGGGTGAGGAAGTGTCGTGCATGAGGTGTGTGGTTGGGTGAGGAAGTGTCGTGCATGAGGTGTGTGGTTGGGTGAGGAAGTGTCGTGCATGAGGTGAGGTTGGGTGAGGAAGTGTCGTGCATGAGATGAGGTTGGGTGAGGAAGTGTCGTGCATGAGGTGAGGAAGTGTCGGGCTTGAGGTGAGGTTGGGTGAGGAAGTGTCGTGCATGAGGAGAGGTTGGGTGAGGAAGTGTCGTGCATGAGGTGAGGAAGTGTCGGGCTTGAGGTGAGGTTGGGTGAGGAAGTGTCGTGCATGAGGAGAGGTTGGGTGAGGAAGTGTCGTGCATGAGGAGAGGTTGGGTGAGGAAGTGTCGTGCATGAGGAGAGGTTGGGTGAGGAAGTGTCGTGCATGAGGCACTGGGTTGTGTGAAAAAGTGTTGAGTTGAGTTGGGTGAGGAAGTGTAGTGAATGAGTTATGAGGTTGGGTGGGGAAGTGTCATGCATGAGGTTCGGTGAGAAAGTGCCGTACATAAGGTGTGAGGTTGTGTGAATAAGTGTCGTGCAGTTATGTTGAGTGGAAAAGTGTCGTGCTTGAGGTTTGAGGTTGGGTGAGGAAGTGTCGTGCATGAAGTCAAGGTGGACGAAGTTTTGTCATTCATATGGTATATGGTAGAGTAAGGAAGTTTTGCTCATGAGGTTATCATAAGGTGTGAGGTTGGATTATGGAGTGCCTTTCATGAGATATGGACAAAAAAAAATCATTCCCATAGTGAGGTTGTTAATAAAGTAGTGATGAAGTGCTATTCATGGTTGGGCAAATGGGTGATGACGTTGTGTTCATGATGGATTCTCGTTAGTTAAGGGTGAGGTTAGTGATGAAGTGGCAATGAAGTGTTAATTCATAAGGTGTGAGGTAATAAAAGTTAAAACAACAGAGAGGAGAGAAGGAAGGAGAAATCTATGCAACAAACCCTCCACGAACTTAAACAAAGAAAGAAAACGGAACAAAGGAGAGGGATAACTTAAGCAATCCACCCACAGGAAAGGCGCGCCCTTCCTCAGCGCCATCGACAGGATCAAAGACCGGCTGGCAGAAGCGGGGCTGATCGACTACTGGCTCTACGTGCTTTTCGAGTCTAAGATGAAGAAGGAGCGGACGCAAAGATGGAGCCAGGAGATGAGCCAGAATAACGAAGAAAGCGACACGACTTATGCTGCTAGCGAGGTGAGGCATAGGCACGGAGGAGCGGAGAGGGACGCTAATATAGTTCACTCTCGTATGCTTACGTGTCTTAATCGACGTGTTTATCTGTCCCTCCTCCTCTTTCTTTCTCTATTCATCTCTTTCTTTGTGAGAATATGCTTTCTTGGATTTTTTTTTTATGCTTGAGGTATCTATCTATCTGTTTATTCATGACGATTCGTTGTACTGAAAATGATGATAATGATTAAAATTTCTTTCATTGTTATTACTATTATAATTTTTATTATTCTCATTATCACCATTATTATTATTATTATTACTCTTCTCATCAGTATTATTTTTATTGTTGTTATTATTATCATTCGTTACTACTACTACTATTAATACTTCTACTACTATTAATGTTATCTTTATCCTCTTTGTTATTACCATTATCATTATCGTTATCATTATTATTATCATCATTTTCATTATTATCATTATCATTATTATTATCACTACTATTGCCATTATCATTACTATTGTTATCATTACCATTAATATTATTGGTATCATTATCATTATCATCTCCATTATTATTATCATCATTGATACTATAACTTTTGTTATTGTTGTCATTGTTATTATAATCATCATTATCAATAATATAATTATCATCATTTCCTTATTGTTATTATCATTTTCATCATTATTATCATCATTGTCATTATAATTGTTTCTATGATCCTTA
>NW_028234443.1:26090018-26092518 GCF_977035675.1 Penaeus japonicus | reverse complement strand
TGAGGAAAGGATATAAAAATGAGTATTGATTCTGAACTTATGATATATCAACAACAGCAACAAAATGATAAGGCGATACATAAATCTTGAAATTGGTATTCTTGATATTCTTCTCTTGTCTTCCTTCATAAATTCCTTTTTCTTTTATCTATTGAATACAAAAACTTCTAATTTCTAACTTGTTTTTCTCTCCTTGCCTTGAAGCTCATTTCTAGAAAAAAAAATCATCTCAGAAACACTTATGAAATATAACGATTCAAGATCAAAATTAGATATTTCCTTAAATTAGATAATGCAATTTTTTAAACAAACACAATCATTGATTAGGTTTTATCATATATATAGTAGCTTAATTCTATATTGCAATAGTCCCGGATGCATATTTATATATTTTAGCATTTTAATTGATAACCAAATATGCACGTCCATAATCATGAGGCTTTATGCTTTACTTTCAATGAGGTGCCGGAGTGACAGAGGCTGCCATGTGATGTGCAGAATCACATCCTTCTTAACTTCGCTTTCTGTTTTCAAGTATATAAACTGAATGGCTACTTTATCTTATTTATTATATATGAGCTGTAACAATTTAAGTGTATTTTATTCGTAATTTTAGGGTTTCTCTCTCTGTCTCTCTTTGTTTCTCTGTCTCTGTCCCTGTCTCTGTTTCTGTCTCTGTCATTCTCTCTCTCTCTCCCCCTCCCCCCTCTTTATCTCTCTTTCTTTTTCTTTCCCTCTCTTTCTCTCTGCTCTCCCTCTCTCTTTCTTTCACTCTCTCTATTTCTCTCACACACTCTCTCTCTTTCTTTTACTCTCTGTATCTCTGCTCACTCCCCCCCTCTCTCTCTCTCTCTCTCTGTAAGTGGCCGTGATGCAGCCAGCAGGCGTTTCTCAGGTGAGTTGCGTTCAGTAGACTTCGGAGGCAAAGTGTCAGTGTGGCACGTGTAGTGGCAAGGACCAATCCAGACGAAGCTTCAAGTTGACAGGGTTTATTCTGGGCAGCGATACTCCAGAAGCCGAACAGCGAGTGACCCCTGGTCTTCCTTGTCTGACCGAGACTCACACAAGTACCTTTTATATATGCGCCAGAGGAAGTAGCCTTATGCACTTCCCTCAACGCCTTTCTCTGTACTTTTACGCACACTGCGTTCATTGCCGCCTGAGGATGCACTTCCCTCAGCGCCGCCCGTTCACTTCTTTAAGCCGTTAGCACTCATATAATTAGCAAATCTACAGGTTACGACAGCACATACGCTGTCCCATCCTATGTTAACATTCTGCATTGCTCTCACTTTGTGATAAACATTTTCTCTTATTCCTTTTCTTATGTAATTTTCCTATTGTCCTTGGTTAGCTACACCATATTTTACTTTTAAAAATATTTGATTATGATTTGAAACCAGGGAGAGATGCAACCTTGCAATAACCAAGTATATTTAAAGCTCGTTGCTTCACCTATCTGCCTAGCTCTCTCTTATTGTCACGCCAGACATACCAGTGTTGTTTTGTCTTTCCCTTTGCAAGAGCTATGTATTGATGCAACACTTCCCTCATCACATTCCAAATGTCACATGTCACAAGAAAACACGTGATTCACACATATCCTGAGACAAATCATACATTGTGGTAGAGAGTCTCCTCTCGGGGAGCAGAGGAGCAACACCTCGCTCCTCGGAGGAGGAGCAGCCCTCACTCCAACGTCCTACTGTTCAAGCTTAGCAATAAACCAAGAAAGCTGTTCCTGCCGTGTTCTTCACACCCCAAGCCACGTTACCATATACATGCAGTGTCGAAATCGGACCTTGTTAAACTCTCACTTGTCTCAATAAACTCGTCAAAGTAAAAAAAGTCTCTCTCTCTCTCTCTCTCTCTCTCCCTCTCTCTCTCTCTCTCTCTCTCTCTCTCTCTCTCTGCATCTCGTCTCACTTCCTTTATCTATCTATTTATCGAACTCGTATCTCTCCCTCGCTCTCTCTGTAAACATGGCTTTAGAATTCTGCTCGTGATTTCCCTCTAAAATCGTGTACAAAGAATGAGATAAGGCGAGAAGTGAGTTGGTGTTTGATTAGTTATATAGTGAGAGGAGTGGAAGTGTAGTGAGCTGCTTCGTCAAAATGCACCGAAAAATTATTTCTACATAAACTTTCTCAATCCAGAAATCCAGGTATTTGATTTCAGGATAAATACACTTTACTGGGATGAAATATTTGCTATTTAGAATCATGAGAAAATGGGTGAAAGAGTTAGCTAAAATGTGGGGTTTCTTTCTTGAGCCCCCCCTTTTTTCGTATCTTTCAAGAAAATTAGCTGTAAGCCTGGAATACTGTCGAAAAGTGTTACGTGGAAAAAAAATATACAAAACTGAGCAAATAGTCGTTGATCAACAAAATAAATAGTTACTCAGAGTGAATAAACAGTTCAGTCACACAGACAGTAAAATTCATAAGAAAACAGCACGGCTATGCATATATTTGGCGTATCTTCAATTACCTCTAATGTC
>NW_028234443.1:26075018-26077518 GCF_977035675.1 Penaeus japonicus | reverse complement strand
TCTTTCTTCGAATATCATACAGCTTATCTTTCCCTCTTTCGTCGAATATCATACAGCTTATCTTTCCCTCTTTCGTCGAATATCATACAGCTTATCTTTCCCTCTTTCGTCGAATATCATACAGCTTATCTTTTCCTCTTTCGTCGAATATCACACAGCTTATCTTTTCCTCTTTCGTCGAATATCATACAGCTTATCTTTTCCTCTTTCGTCGAATATCATACAGCTTATCTTTTCCTCTTTCGTCGAATATCATACAGCTTATCTTTCTCTCTTTCGTCGAATATCATACAGCTTATCTTTTCCTCTTTCGTCGAATATCATACAGCTTATCTTTTCCTCTTTCGTCGAATATCACACAGCTTATCTTTCCCTCTTTCGTCGAATATCATACAGCTTATCTTTCCCTCTTTCGCCGAATATCACACAGCTTATCTTTCCCTCTTTCGCCGAATATCACACAGCTTATCTTTTCCTCTTTCGTCGAATATCACACAGCTTATCTTTTCCTCTTTCGTCGAATATCATACAGCTTATCTTTTCCTCTTTCGTCGGATATCATACAGCTTATCTTTTCCTCTTTCGTCGGATATCATACAGCTTATCTTTTCCTCTTTCGCCGAATATCATACAGCTTATCTTTCCCTCTTTCGCCGAATATCATACAGCTTATCTTTTCCTCTTTCGCCGAATATCATACAGCTTATCTTTTCCTCTTTCGTCGGATATCATACAGCTTTTCTTTCCCTATTTCGCCGAATATCATACAGCTTATCTTTTCTTCTTTCATCGGATATCATACAGCTTATCTTTTTCCCTTTCGTCGAATATCATACTGCTTATCTTTTCTTCTTTCATCGGATATCATACAGCTTATCTTTTTCCCTTTCGTCGAATATCATACTTTTCTTCTTTCGCTATCTTTTCTTCTTTCATCGGATATCATACAGCTTATCTTTTTCCCTTTCGTCGAATATCATACTGCTTATCTTTTCTTCTTTCATCGGATATCATACAGCTTATCTTTTTCCCTTTCGTCGAATATCATACTGCTTATCTTTTCTTCTTTCATCGGATATCATACAGCTTATCTTTTTCCCTTTCGTCGAATATCATACTGCTTATCTTTTCTTCTTTCATCGGATATCATACAGCTTATCTTTCTCTCCTTCGTCGAATATCATACAGCTTATCTTTTCTTCTTTCATCGGATATCATACAGCTTATCTTTTTCCCTTTCGTCGAATATCATACTGCTTATCTTTTCTTCTTTCATCGGATATCATACAGCTTATCTTTCTCTCCTTCGTCGAATATCATACAGCTTATCTTTCCCTCTTTCGCCGAATATCACACAGCTTATCTTTCCCTCTTTCGCCGAATATCACACAGCTTATCTTTCCCTCTTTCGCCGAATATCATACAGCTTATCTTTTCCTCTTTCGTCGGATATCATACAGCTTATCTTTTCCTCTTTCGTCGGATATCATACAGCTTATCTTTTCCTCTTTCGTCGGATATCATACAGCTTATCTTTTCCTCTTTCGTCGGATATCATACAGCTTATCTTTTCCTCTTTCGCCGAATATCATACAGCTTATCTTTCCCTCTTTCGCCGAATATCATACAGCTTATCTTTCCCTCTTTCGCCGAATATCATACAGCTTATCTTTTCCTCTTTCGCCGAATATCATGCAGCTTATCTTTTCCTCTTTCGCCGAATATCATACAGCTTATCTTTCCCTCTTTCGCCGAATATCATGCAGCTTATCTTTCCCTCTTTCGCCGAATATCATACAGCTTATCTTTTCCTCTTTCGTCGAATATCACACAGCTTATCTTTCCCTCTTTCGCCGAATATCATACAGCTTATCTTTTCCTCTTTCGTCGAATATCATACAGCTTATCTTTTCCTCTTTCGTCGAATATCATACAGCTTATCTTTCCCTCTTTCGTCGAATATCATACAGCTTATCTTTCCCTCTTTCGTCGGATATCATACAGCTTATCTTTCCCTCTTTCGTCGAATATCATACAGCTTATCTTTCCCTCTTTCGTCGGATATCATACAGCTTATCTTTCCCTCTTTCGCCGAATATCATACAGCTTATCTTTCCCTCTTTCGCCGAATATCATACAGCTTATCTTTCCCTCTTTCGTCGAATATCATACAGCTTATCTTTCCCTCTTTCGTCGAATATCATACAGCTTATCTTTCCCTCTTTCGCCGAATATCATACAGCTTATCTTTCCTTTTTTTCGTCGAATATCATACAGCTTATCTTTCCCTCTTTCGCCGAATATCATACAGCTTATCTTTTCCTCTTTCGTCGAATATCACACAGCTTATCTTTTCCTCTTTCGTCGAATATCATGCAGCTTATCTTTTCCTCTTTCGTCGAATATCATGCAGCTTATCTTTTCCTCTTTCGTCGAATATCATACAGCTTATCTTTCTCTTTTTCGTCGAATATCATACAGCTTATCTTTTCCTCTTTCG
>NW_028234443.1:26062518-26065018 GCF_977035675.1 Penaeus japonicus | reverse complement strand
GTGTGAGAAGTGCTTCAGCCTGTGGGGATATTCTAGCTAGGACAAGTCGTTCTAGGAGTTTATACAGATGGCATAGCAGTGTTAGGTGTCTGTAGCTTTTAGCTGAGCTTGGGTCTTTGTTAGGCTTCAGTAGAGTGACTACTTTGGCCTTTTTCCATATGCATGGAATTCTAGCATTTGCTACACATGTGTTGAAAGCAGCCAGTGTTTTGTTTTTTGACCAAAGTGTTTTATTTGCTCACTGGTTATATCGTCTAGGCCTGCTGCTTTTCCATTCTTCATATGCTTCAAGGCAGCTTCGAGCTCATCTCTTGTGAAAGGAACAAAATCCTGTGTGCTGGTTTGTAGGATTTTACTGGTTTCTATCCTGGTCTTTTTGGCAGACAGTCTATGTTCCCCACGTGATTTCCCATTTTGCAAGAGCTGGTGAGCTATTTGATCAGGTGAGACAGCAGCAACTCTGATGTTCTGTTTGCTAGCTGAGGTGAGCATCTTGATTGTTTTCCAGGCATTCTTGCTGTTATGCTTCAAATTTGTATTTTCAATGACATTCTGCCATTTTTGTCGTCTGCTGGTTTCAAGGTGTTGTAAAACCTCCTCTCCCAAAGATGTAATGTGTTCCCCAAATGAGTCGAGGTCGAAAGAGTCGAGGTACTGTTCGTATAAATATTTTGACTCTGGTGTTAGGCCAGGAATGTGTTCCCTTCTGCATCCTCTGGGTATATTTTTCTGGAGACTTTCCAGACGGTTTTCTGGAATCCCTCGTATGCTGAGGGTGTTGGGGAGATCAAGTCAATCATGTCCTCAAGGTCGACGGTTAACTGTGTCCAGTTGGCTTTTTGGAAATTAAATCTGCGCTTGAACACTACCTTATTTGGCTGTATGACTGGTCTGATGTCTATGGATACAGGATTATGTTGCGATTTTGGGATAGGGTCCATTATATTCCTGTCAAAGAGGTTACTATGGTCCGAAGTCACAAAGGCCAGGTTGGGATTATACCCTCTATGCCAGCGTGCACTTCTGAAGGTTGATTTGTCCTTTGTGCTGCACAGGAGCGTCAGTTTCAAACTGATTGCCCATTCTTCTACTTGTTCTCCATCCACATTTGTAGTGTTGTAGCCCCAGGTTATGCTACGGCTATTAAAGTCACCTATGATAATTGCTGGCTTGTTTCCTAGGTGAAAGCCTGGGGGCCAGGCAAAGCTGACAGCAGGGGGTTTATACACAGAGTAGATATCAAGGTGGTCTATAGATATTTTTAGGAGTTCTATGTTGCTAAAGGAAATGTCCTTGGATTCTTTGACAATATTCTTATCTTTGTCTAGTATTGCACTCCCGTAGGTTGTGCTGGGCCTGTGGATTACAAGGTGCATCCCTGGTATCGATGGGCCTAGCTGGTCCCTGTGGGTTTCCTACAGGCAGATTACATCTGCTTGTAGGTCAGCCAACAGGGTGCCTTTAGCTTGTGAGAAGCCTTCTACGTTGAAGCTGACTAGCTTAAACTTTGGCATATTCTCTTTGGTATTGTGGTTATTATTTGGTATCAGCTTTAATATCCCGGCCCAGGGGCTGTCCTTTTACCACCCGATTTTTGGCGTCACTAAGCATAGTGTAGAGATTAGTTTCCCTAGGGAAAGCAGGGGTCGCCACGTGCAGGCTCTCTACATGACCCCTAGTGAGTATTATATTTGTCATGTGTTATACGTGTATTGTGTGTTGCGAGTGTTGTGTGTAGTGTTTGTTGTGTGTGGCAAATATTGTGTATTACAAATGTTGTGTGTGGCGAGTGTTGTGTGTTGCAAGTGTTGTGTGTGGCAAGTGCTGTGTGTTGCGAGTATTGAGAGTCGTGTTTGTTGTGTGGCGAGTGTTGTTTATCATGTTTCTTGTGTGTGACGAGTTTTGTGTGTGGTAAATGTTTTAAGCGGCACGTGTTTTGTGTAACGAGTGTTGTGGTGAATGTTGTGTGTGGCGAGTGTTGTGTGTGGCGAGTGTTGTGTGTGGCGAGTGTTGTGTGTGGTGAGTATTGTGTGTCGTGTTTCTTGTGTGTGACGAGTTTTGTGTGTGGTAAATGTTTTAAGCGGCACGTGTTTTGTGTAACGAGTGTTGTGGTGAATGTTGTGTTTGGCGAGTGTTGTGTGTAGCGAGTGTTGTGTGTAGCGAGTGTTGTGTGTAGCAAGTGTTGTGTGTGCCAAGTGTTCTGTGTGGCACGTGTTTTGTGTAGTGAGTGCTGTATGTGGCGAGTGTTGTGTTTGGCGAGTGGTCTGTTTGACGAGTGTTGTGCTTGGCGAGTGCTGTGTGTGGTGACAGTTGTGTTTGGCGAGTGTTGTGAGTCGCGAGTGTTGTGCTTGGCGAGTGATGTGTGTGGTGAGTGTTGTATGTGGCGAGTGATGTGTTTAGCAAGTGCTGTGTGTGGCGAGTGTTGTTGTGAATATATTGTATTCTTGTGTGTGGTGAGAGTTGTGTTTGGCGAGTGTTGTGAGTGGCGAGGATTGAGTGT
>NW_028234443.1:26052518-26055018 GCF_977035675.1 Penaeus japonicus | reverse complement strand
AAGAAGAGGAGAAAGAAGGAAAGGAAGACGAGGGAGAAGAAGATGAGGAATAAGAGGAGAAAGAAGAAAAGGTAGACGGGGAAGAAGAAGATGAGGAATAAGAGGAGAAAGAGAAAAAAAGAAGATGAGGAAGAAGAAGATGAGGAATAAGATGAGAAAGAAGAAAAGGAAGACGAGGGAGAAGATGAGGAATAAGAGGAGAAAGAAGAAAAGGAAGACGGGGAAGAAGAAGATGAGGAATAAGAGGAGAAAGAGAAAAAAAGAAGATGAGGAAGAAGAAGATGAGGAATAAGAGGAGAAAGAAGAAAACAAAGAAAAGAGGAGAGAGAAGAAAAACAAAGAAAAAGGGGAGAAAGAAGAAGACGAAAAAGAAGAAGAAAAAAATAAGAGAGACGAAAAAGATGAGGAAGAAGAAGGGAAAGGAAAAGAAAAAAAAAGAAAAAAGAATCTTTATCTCATATTCTTATCACTTCTTCATTCCAGTGCATGCATATCATTAACATAAAGAAATTTACCAAAGAATATATAGTGTGTTGCAGACCCTTATTATTCACTTGTTTAGCCCAAACCACAAATCTTACTTTTCATTTGGTCAACATGGACCCCTTCATTTGCAACGCCACGCAGTGTGCAATTCTTGGCTGCGTTCTCCGTGTACGGTTTACCCTCTTTATCAAGTTTAACCTTTGATGTATAAGTTGATATTGTTATGGCTATCGAGAACGCACTCTCCGTGTCCCCTTTCACTCCGCAATATTGCACCCGTTGGCAGCTGTTATCTGATGAGTGTTGAGCGAGTTTCCGTGCTGAGGGCACAAAGAGGGCACACAGAGGACGCAAAGAGGGCATAAACCCTTCTATACGGCCCATTAAAATGCTATCATTATAAAGTTGCGGTAATCAAAAGTCACGTTTCATGATATTCTTTAGATGCACCGACAGAAATTGAACAAGCGAAGAGAGCTTTTTTTTTTTTTTTTCTTTTTTTTAACGGTACACACACACACACACTCTCTCTCTCTCTCTCTCTCTCTCTCTCTCTCTCTCTCTCTCTTTTTAACGGTACACACACACACTCTCTCTCTCTCTCTCTTTTTAACGGTACACTCTCTCTCTCTCTGTTTTTTATTTATTATTATTATTTTTTTAATGGTACTCTTATGAACTAACGAAAACGTTTACGGACCAGTTTGAAAGGTCGGGATTCCCGGGGTCAGATGATATTGCATGCGAATGCGTTGCAAAAACACATTTCTATTGCGATTATGATTTGTTTGTATTTTGTATTCAACCCTTTTTCCTTTCTTTACAAAATATTTTTGCCCGATGGTGACTAATTAAATCTGAAATTGTATTTAGAATTCGGTTATCCTTTACATATACAGTGCGTATAGTGTAGATAAACAATTTTATGTTCAAACAGTCTGAGTTACGAAGCAACACATAATAATTCTCTCCGCCCCCTGTGATCTTTTTGTCATCACATCTCATTCACATCCTTTGATGAGTTGCTCCGTTATGCTTTTTACATAATCTTTAAAATTTCTTAAAGTCCGCCTCATCTAATTCTTTCTTCTTCTGCTCCTATTTCTTCCTCTTCTGTTTTTCCTCTTCTTCCTCCTCCTCCTTCTCTTCTCTTCCATCTCCTTCTCTTTCTTCTCCTTTTCATCTTCCTCCTCCTTCTCTTCTTCTTCCTCCTCCTCCTTTTCCTCTCTCTCTCTCTCTCTCTCTCTCTCTCTCTCTCTCTCTCTCTCTCTCTCTCTCTCTCTCCTCTCTCTCTCTCTCTCTCCTCTCTCTCTCTCTCTCTCTCTCTCCTTTCTCTCTCTCTCTCTCTCTCTCTCTCTCTCTCTCTCTCTCTCTCTCTCTCTCTCTCTCTCTCTCTCTCTCTCTCTCTCTCTATCTATCTATCTGGAAACTAAACGAAATGATGATAAAAGCCAAGGAATAAGCGAGTGGATAATGCGGATAGTATTAAGAAACTTCTTCGGGTTTCAGTCGGAAGAAAAAGAAGGACTTGCTGAAGCTGAAAAGTCGTACAGTGAGATTGTTAACTATGCACAGTATAAACAGGTGTGACCTGTAAAGGAAGGACACAATTAATAATGCAAAGCAGGAAACTTTGAAGGAATTTCAACATGTCCACCTCACCCCCCCCCCCCCGCCCCCACCAATCCTCCCCGTCCCCCCCCCCCCCACACACACAAAGACAGACACAGAGAGGTAATAAAAAACAGGGAGAAGAGAAACTCCATAAGCAGTTTGTCAAACAAGCCGAATAAAAGAATGCAAAACGTCGAGTAATGACATTGTGAGGAAGGATAAAGAGGAAGAGAAGTGGAAGGAGGAATAACAGATAAGTGGAGTAATATATAGAGAGATGAAACACACATCAAGACCACGAGGAAACGATTCCTGTGAAACAAAAGTTGACAAAGGCGAGCTATACCTCGTGGCGAAGGAAATGAAAGCGTGAACGGAATATGTTTGAGCGAAGTTCGGC
>NW_028234443.1:26030018-26040018 GCF_977035675.1 Penaeus japonicus | reverse complement strand
TGATAAAATTATATTATTTTTTTTTGTCCTTTTCTAGTAAATACATAGACGACACAATGAAATGCCCTTTTTCCGAAGTAATAGAGACCATAAACCCGTCATGAAATTACTATTAATATACTTCAGTCCACACAGATATCACACCGAATATGTAGAATCCGACCTAATCAGTCCCTCGACCGACATACCGTAACGAATTGGATCTACAGCGCTGTCACTCCAGCATATTTCTTCCCTGGAGTTATTACATATTAAGGACACTTGTTCAGTCAGACCTAAAAGGCATTACTCGAAATAGTATTTTTATTTATACTCTGCTTATTAAATTACTGCATGTAGCAACTGACGCCCTGTTATATTGTGATCTTCCGCATCCTCTTTTGAACACCCTTGAATAGAAATACTTGAACAATGGAATGATCCAGAAATACATCCAAACCATTGTTACATTGGAAATATTTCGAACTTACAGAATATGTTTCGATTGAGGAATTCTTTTTTCGAATTTCGGGGAAAAAAACAAAAATAATATACAAAAAAAAAGAAAAAGAAAAGAAAAAAAAAAGACGTCACCAGTTTATGCAACTGAAGAGACTTTCTCAATAGAGTAACATAACCATGCACTAACTCAAAGTACTATTTCTAGTGCTACTTTTTCGTTCTTCAAGATGAACCAGCACTATGAATATACATCATACAGCGAGGATATTATCATAACTATTATATAACTACTATGCTGATGATATTAAAAACAAGAAATAGATACATTTATAACAACAATAGAATGACAATTGTAAAGGAATCAAGCTTGGGAAAAGGAAAGAAGCAGGTGAATAAAAAACAAAAGACAAAAAAAGAAAGATTGAAAGAGATAGATAGATGGATAGATAGATAGATAGAGAGAGAGAGGAAAAGAGAAAAAGAGGAGAGAAAGAGAGAGAGAGTAAGAAAGAAAGAAAGAGAGAGAGAGAGAAAGAGAGAGAGAGAGAGTAAGAAAGAAAGAAAAAGAGAGAGAGAGAAAGAGAGAGAGAGTAAGAAAGAAAGAAAAAGAGAGAGAGAGAAAGAGAGAGAGAGTAAGAAAGAAAGAAAGAGAGAAAGAGAGAGAGAGTAAGAAAGAAAGAAAAAGAGAGAGAGAGAGTGAGAGAGCGAAATAAAAAAGAGAAAACAATAAAACAAAAGAGAACGAGACACAAAAACGCGTCATTTCGTTGGATCAACACCTTTTTCTTTGAAGAAACAGAAGCCCATGTTTGTTTTCTTCGCTTCCTGATATTTTCTCAGTCGCGTTTGTCGTTGTGGAGACGAGGCAGATCTCTTCTTTTCTTCTTCTTCTTCAGCTCTTCATTATCACTTTTTTTTCCTTCATCTCCACATTCGTTTGTTTTTTTCTTTCATAAGAAAAACACTTTTCGCAGCTTCAGGGAGCTTAAGAGATCGCGAGACAAAAAAAAAAAAAAAAAAAAAAAAAAAAAAAAAAAAAAAAAGAAATATATATATATATATATATATATATATATATATATATATATATATAAATATATATATATGTATATATAAAGACGATTAGAAACGAACGATCAAAAAGGAACAAACAAACAAAGGTTAGGGGAAACAATATAAAGATAGAGAGGAAGAAAATGGGAGGAAAGTGATGAAAAAGAACGAGAGAGAGCGAGGGAGAGAGAAAGAGAGAGAGAGAGAAAAAGAGAAAGAGAGAGAGAGAGAGAATGAGAATGAGAGAGAGAGAGAATGAGAGAAAAAGAGAGAGAGAGAGAGAGAGAGAGAGAGAGAGAGAGAGAGAGAGAGAGAGAGAGAGAGAGAGAGAGATTAAAAGTTTCGTCATACTGCAAGACATTCTTCTCAAAGTGCAGGCATATCTTAACATGCCAGTATTCCATTGCAAAAGTAAAGAATGCGAAGCGTTTTGAAGAAGTAAAAAAAGTAACACAGGACGGGGAGTAGTACAAGCAGTATTACTCATTGTTTATATTTCAATGTTTTCCGAAGTCAAAGGCTCTTTAAGGTCAGCTAGCCACATTCATTTATTTTTCTGATATTGTTGTTGTCTTTCTTTCAGGAGATACAGAAGAGAAATTTCTCACTCACAATACACTGATTTATTCGAATAGTTATAATGTCCTTAATGCCTTTACTTATCACATGTCTAAATAGTGTTGTTTAGAGGAATTTGTAATGAAATATTACTGCTTTTCGAAATAATTATCACAAGATTAGTAATTACATTTCTTGACAGGCCATCCATTAGCTTTTACTTGGTAATCTATTAATGAGTTTTGGAATCTTTATGCTAATGATTCTAATGAAAAGTCCCCTAACAATAAATTCAAGTGATACTGTATTTGTTATTGATTTTTTTTATTAATTGTATTCATCTGGGTGCCGTTTTCTCACACTCATCATCATCTTTTATTATTTGTTTGTAAGAAACTGTTCATTGTACTTCATATACTGATTCGCAGAGTTTATTCATAATCTGATCGATATCTTGAGTGAGCAAAGATCCCAAGATGCAACAGTTCTTGAGAAGAACGATTGTAAATCTGATTAATCACAAAATGGGTCGAATATTTCCTTAGTTTGTCGGTCGTTCTACATCACCACATTTCTTAGATTGTATTCCCTCGCTCGGCACTGTAAGTTTCACATATATAACTTGTTTTTCTAAATAAAAAAGTGTAAGTATCAGACAGTTGTAAGCCAGCCGTAGCGAAGCGGGTAACGTCCGTGGCTGGGGACCAAGAGGGTCTCCTTGCCCACGGGTTCGAGTCTCGACTTCGGTCCGAGGGTAGGAAGGGCATCCGGAAGGGGTAACGGTCTCCCACTGCCACGCCCCAAAGTCCCTCGAAGGATGGCACCGTCCTAGTCCTTAAATAAAAAGGAAGTTCGAGACGTAAAAGCGGATCGAGCAGACAGGTGTATAGAGGAGGGAGACAGATGTTCATACGTGAGCTAGCATCTGTTTCTCGAGTTTTCTACCTGATACTTATTAACGTTCTTGAACTTTAGCCTTTGGTAGTGACTGATTCAATTACTCGACTCGCACGAAAGAGCCATATTGAAATCAACCAGAGCGTTCAGCATTTTTTTTTTTTGTATTTCATTTGCAATGGATATTCTCACTACCCGATATTGCACAGGTAGCCATTTGTAAACAGGAAGATATATAGGTCGGATTGTACTGGTTCAGGGTGATGGTTTTACAGACTGGATTATTTTAAAGGTATATATTTAAATCTATTTCAATGGTATTATCATTTCAGAAATAGGCATTCCTTTTACATTTCCCTGTCAACGAATGGCAAGTAACCTCTTATGCAATACACTCAACTTGATGTATTGGGAATACTTTAAGGTAAGATTTGCTATACATGTTTACAAAGGAGGAGAAGAAGGATGAACAAATAAGGAGAAGGAATGAGAGAAGAGGATTAGGAGAGTAGTGATCTTTACTCGGAAGTAGGAGGGAGGATAAGATTAGAGGAGGGAAGGAAGGAGGAAATAATTAGTACTTGGGCTAGGACGAGGGTTGGTAGGAGAGGAGAGAAGGATAGAGAATGATGAATCAAATCCTTGAGATAGGGGGAAGGACGAGAGAAGAAGAAAAGGGAAAGATAATGAAAAAATGGAGAAGGATGAGAGGAGAGAGGATGTAAAAGTAAAAGAAAATGTTGTAAGTGAGAAGGCCTCAGAAACACATGGATTCGCAGCTTTGATTTAAAAAAAGAAGAAAAAGATAGCGAACGGGAATGAGAAAGGGTCGAATCAAATCAGATAAAACGGCACTCATGATGGGTCAGGGTCTGGGTCCGCTTGGGTCTCTTTGCATACGAATCAACTGGACAAACGGTGCACGGGATGAGAAAACAACACCCTTTAGCAGACGCCCATCGTATCTCAGCCAGGCCTCCGCAGGTCAACACTGCAGGCTGCGAGGCTGACACGCTGCCCGAGGATAGAAGATGGAAGGTCGACCCGTTACATCAATCAGAAAATATATTTAGTGCGTATCAATAATCTGGAATATAATTGTGGCCTTTCTGTTACGAACCGACAACCTTGTCATAGTTTCGTATTTACAAAAGGCTGGGAACATAAATATTGTCTTTTTTTATTTTATTTTTTTTTATGAAAGAATGAATCAGAAACAAACAACAGATATCTAAAGGAGGTGATAATGATCAGTTATTTTTTTTTATATCATTATCCATCCAATCATCACTATTGTTATTAGACTCATTTTTAATATTGTTGTTTTAGTGTTGTTTGGTAGTATTGTTATATGCGATATTACTATTCCTATTAATACTACCATTAGAATGATCCTATATCATAATTTCCTTTTATTTCATAATTCTATCATTATTTCATTTTGTTTGTGGCAATAAATGGTAATAGTAATAATTATTATCATTACCGTCATCTCAACAACAGCAGTACAATTTTAAGATCATATATCGATGCAGCGCCACCAGATAAGGTTCTGTATTCAACATTATTCCAGGATATGATAAAGGATGTTTCATAAACCTTCGTGCAGAAAATGGGATAACATTTTTTTTAAACTTAATTGTTTATGCCAGAGACTCTTCTATTGTAAACAGGAGAGCATTTACTTTGATGTTCCACTATTTTTTTTCTGCTCTATGGCCAATTATTTCCCTTGAAGTGCCTGTTGTATATCGTGCTCATTAATATTGGAATTTTCATCTCATTTAATATTCTGTTAGTCTTGTTTTCTTGTTCTACTTCTGGGCTGTCTAAAAAGCAAAAAGTAAAAATCACACATTACAATTTTTATATTCAGTAACTCATCTACCTCATGATGATACCAATTTCCTTTTGCGTGAAATTCCGACTTTCTACAAACTACGACTTTCTACGACCATTTGTTTGCGAAACAATCATGCTTGCGATTACTCTCTGCGTTAGTGTATTACGCTTGCGCCGTCACTCTCCCGCCCCATAGATCCTCCCTAACTATCTAGCTGGCCTTTGTTAACCCTCGTCTTCATAGGATTCGTGTCCGTGCAGCCTTAATCTGTCTTTCTCTCTATATATTTCTCTCTCTCTCTCTTTCTCTCTTCCTCTCTCTCTCTCTCTCTCTTTCTCTCTCTCTCTCTCTCTCTCTCTCTCTCTCTCTCTCTCTCTCTCTCTCTCTCTATGCCTCTCTCTCTCTCTCTCTCTCTCTCTCTCTCTCTCTCTCTCTCTCTCTCTCTCTCTCTCTCTCTCTCTTTTATTCTTTTAAACTTGTTCACTCATCTTTCTCCTCCTCCTGCCTCGTCTTACAACTTCTTCATCCCAATATTATTGCATCATTTTAAAAAGTGAGTTCGCTGATATTTTAGCCAGGTTGTTTGTCTTGCTGCTCGGGTATTATCTCTTGCCTCAGTTCTTCCCTTTCTTGACTCTCTCCTTCTTTGATGGGGTGAGGTGTTGCAGAAGTATCTTCTACATTTTCTGCTCTGCATTTTAAATCACTTTGTGTCTCTATTTTAGTCTAATTGACTTTCCAATTTACTGTCCATTGTTATATCATCTTCTAAAAGTCGTTTTTCCATCCGGTGAAAGAGATACCGGAAAGCCTTAAAAAGACATTTCCAATATTTTCCAAATTCTTCTTCTTTCTGTTCTTCCATATTCTCTTCTTTCTGTTTGATTTCAGATCACTTCATTAGCTTGTTTATTTTTTCAGAAAGCTATCACCATTCTTATAGAATTATTGATCCTTTTTTCTCAGCGAGTTTCACACAGGCAGTCCATTTTTAGTACCGAACAGAAGGTTAATATCTGCATATGTATATTTGAATAGTGCATGAAATACTATTCCATCATTAATTCGGTAGAAACAGTTTCGTGTAAAGAAATATGATAAAGTATAAATATAAGTATATGTTTACTATCATTATGGATGTACAGAGATTAGTTCACCCTTGCCACACAAACACATATACACACAAGTACATATACATGTGTGTGTGTGTAGGCGTGTATGCGGGCGTGTGTGTGGGCGTGTGCGTGGGCGTGTATGCGGGCGTGTATGCGGGTGTGTGTGTGGGCGTGTGTGTGGGCGCGTGTGCTGTACAGACGTTTAAACATGAAGCACTCAAAAAATGTCACCCTTCATAGTGTTGCAAGGATCAAGGGCACTCAAATATATGAACAAACACCATAAATACAACAGTGAATTTGACACAAAGAGAATCTTCCTGTTTTCACATTATATGCCAAATGCCGCAGGAAAGTAAGAGCCTGTATCGCCCCCTTTGAGAGAGTGTCGACAAATGAATTAACACGCCATTCATTGCATTGCATTCATCTGCTTTGTGCGTTCGGGAAGCGAAGTGTATGGGCTTCTGGATAATTTATACGTCAAAGATTTCTTTTAACATTATCACATTTTACTAAAATATCAATGTATTTAATCGTGTCTTGATTATAATCATGAATCAGAGTTAGACAAAGGAAAACCACAATCTGATGATAAATATATTGAAAGCGTTACACGGTATTGTCCGAGATTTCAGTGTTTGCAGAAGAGGAAATGTTGTTGTAGCCTAAAATCAGAATCATTTACCTGGGAATCAGATTGTTTTTATTTATCTTTTTTTAACAGCCATTATTACAATGCAATAATTGTGCATGTGGTAAGAGATGAAAGACTGGCTTTAAAGCACCCTTGTAAGTATCATATTGCATGTGGTATCGCCCTATAGTATTTGATCAAACAAAATAATGATGTTATTAGAAACAAAAATGCCATGATAAGTCTATATAACAAGCTCCAAAAAGAAGCAAGTAAAACAGGTAATTTGCATAACAAGTCCTGTTAACAGGATCAACGGATTATTCTTTCCAAATGCTTAAAGGGAAGATGGTCATGAACGTTGTATAAGAGAAGTTGGAAACAGAAGTCGAAGATTGTTAAAAAAAAAAAAAAAAAAAACTCTCTCTCTCTCTCTCTATATATATATATATGAAAAAGCCAAAGGATGTGAATGTGGGGAATGGCGATATTTGAAGAAAATACAAAAGAAAAAAACACCGAGAAAGAGAGAAAAGGAAAAAAAAAAAGAAAAAAAAAAATCCCGAAGAAAGAGGTTGACAACAGCAAGAAAACACTCCACTGGTAGTTTGTCAATGTCACGAAGGAAGCGTTGGACGGGGAGAGGAGCTGCCAAGGGAAGCAATACAGCGGATGGAAAAGAGAAACGGATATTGTGATATTGACAACCATATAACCGAGTAAATTGATAGACAACAACAGGCATATGTATCTGTCTACCTACCTATCAATCGATCTATCTATATACAGACACACACACCTATATACCTGTGTATTTGTCATTATTACCCTTATCATTATTTCGTTTACGTGCAAGCTTGTCTAACTTTCATGCTACTTCGATTGATTGCAGATTCGTTTGCAGGTAATCATGGTAATAACAATAATGATAATGATAATACTGATGATGATGATAATAATGATAATGATGTGTGGTAGCTTTTCTTGACAGAGACCGAACAAATCACATATGTGTGTGTGTGTGTGTGCGTGTGTATGTATATGTACATATGTATAGATTTCAGTCAGGCTTAATTACATGGAGAGTATGCAACCTTTTTTCCCCCCCACATACCATTTTGAGCATTTCTAATGTCAGTCAAGTAGGGGATAAAACAAACAAACCGAATACAGAATAACATTCCATTGTTTTTAGTTGTTAGTAGTGGAGCGAAGGAGTAATTATTTACACAATATAGTAGACAAATAATCACAAAATATAAAATCTCATAATTTCAATCTCTTAGTTTTGATTCCATAACAAATCAGCTGAAAACCTTTTTTCACATAATATATGTTGAACAATAAGTATCAGAAAGCGACAAGCCTCCTTTGCGACGTATAGACACGACGGGAATTCTACACTAGAAACTGACTTAAGATTTTTTTCTCGAAGAGGCCACAAGTACCGGAGTCATTCACAAGGATAACAACTCATCCTGAATAGTATCATTAACAGCAATACATATGCTTTCAAGAGTTTCTAATTTGCTTCATCTGGAAAGCATCTTCTTATTTCGTCTTGCAGTGAGGCAAGGTGTTTTAATGAATTTTCTAACTAATCTGCATAAGATGTGCAATGTCTGTCAACAAGTGCTTTACTTTGTCGAGATTCCCTTTGCAAAGGACTTGCTTAGAATATTCAGGAGTGTAATCAGAAAGATAGGCGAGCTAAGCAAGTCACTTTGGATCAGTCAGCTTTGCATGATAAATGTGAGATTTCTCCCTTTGATTGCGGTTAGAGAACTCTTTCAGTTCGTCTTTTGGGATTGAAATCTCAGACGTGGAAGTGGCTTTAGAGATACAGGTAGATTGGAGTAGCTGCAGGAAGGCAACGGGGATATAGATCGAGAGTAACAAGTCTGAGCGAGTGAGTAAGATGTTTAAGTCGAAGGAGCGAGTGATCGAGAGGACGTTAAAGTCGAAGGAGCGAGGGAATGGGGGATGCTTAACCCGAAGGTGAGGACGGCAACGTTATATGGGGCGTGTGTGTCAACTGTGAGAAACGGGCAAGAGAGGCGGGTGGCGGAGATGAAAGAAGGACGAGGACTACACAAGCACACACCTATATATATATGTATATATAAAATCATTTGTCGTAATCATTTTAATAATTGTTGATGAAAAACGAAAGCAACACCTAGTTGACACACTTCCCGATGTAAGTAAATGGAATGGATTTTAATGGGATTAAAGGATGCTACAGGACAAAGGGTTCATATTACACAGAAAGTGTTGATAATTGAAACATTCAGTAACAGAACATCAGTGCATCTAACCATAATTCAAGTGTTATACGCCATAGACGGCTCGGGAGGATAAGAAATAAGGTAGACATAAGATTGAAGTATAACGATGTCTGGTAAAAACAAGAAAGAAAAGAATCAGAGAAAACGGAAAAGAGTGGGAGAAAGTTTTTTTCCTCTCTGACGAAAAAAATTCTCTTTGGACCGAGAGCTTTGTTTACAGGACTCACTGTATCAGGAGAAAAAGGACGATTCTCACTCTCTGAGGCGAAGCGAGAAGTGATGCAGGGAGAGAAAAGAATACATATTCTTAGTTTCTCTATTTTTGTTTCTCTTTTCTTTCTCTCAAAACCATTCCTTTGTGTGATACTGTTTTTTTGCCTCAACATATTCATCATCTTCCACACTCTATCCCTTTCATTATCTGTCTCCCCACTCTCTTTTATTTGGGATCCTTAAATTCCGGCTTCGTACATCCTTTTTTTTGTGTTACAAATAAAAAATAAAATAAGATAAAAACTTGTGCGAGTGAGGAGAAAGAACATTTTGAAAGAGAGAATCGACAAGAGATAACTGAAAACATTAAACCTGAACATGTAAAAGAAACAATGAACAAGAAATCCAAGACAAAAGAATCCTTCAGAAGGACAATGCTAGCAACAGGAAAACACTCCACAGGCAGCTTGTCAATGTCGACGCTTGTCAATTTCCGAAGTAACAGAGACCATAAATCCGTCATGAAATTATTTTGAATATACTTCAGTCCACACAGATATCACACTGAATATGTAGAATCCGACCTAATCAGTCCTTCGACCGACATACCGTAACGAATTGGATCTACAGCGCTGTCACTCCAGCATATTTCTTCCCTGGAGTTATTTTAAGGACACTTGTTCAGTCAGGCTTAAAAGACCTTACTCGAAATAGCTCTTTTTAAAGTTCATACTCCGATTATTAAATTACTGCATGTAGCAACTGACGCCCTGTTATATTGTGATCTTCCGCAGCCTCTTGTGAACACCCTTGAATAGAAATACTTGAACAATGGAATGATCCAGAAATACATCCAAACCATTGTTACATTGGAAATATTTCGAACTTACAGAATATGTTTCGATTGAGGAATTCTTTTTTTCGAATTTCGGGGAAAAAAACAACAACAATAATA
>NW_028234443.1:26020774-26028274 GCF_977035675.1 Penaeus japonicus | reverse complement strand
TTATTACGATTATCATTATTGTTATTGTTGTTGTTTTTGTCATTACCATCATTAGTAGTAGTAACAGTAGCAGTAGTATTGTTATCATTATCATTATGTTTATTATTATCACTATTATCATTGTTGATATTGTTACTGTTATTATCATTATCATTATAATCATTATAATCATTATCATTATGATTCTCTTATGTTTGGTAATTTGTTTCACAATGAGAATAATCTCAGAGCTTTGCTAATAAATGAAGTTAATTGTCAACCAGTCGTTGTTATTTGTCTTTTCCTTTACCGCACCACATTTACTTTTTCTAAGAGTATTGTATTCAGATTAATTGGCTGCTTTATAGTATTTTATTATAGGTATGCCTTATCAGTCATTAATCTTTTTAGTATCTCGTTTAATGATCATTGTGTTTGATTTGTTCAATCGAGGTGGATAAATTTCGTGGTATGGGTGTAGTTTCTTTGCTTGTGTTATATTCTTATGGATTGTATATTTACCGTCCTTTATATAAAGTGATTATTTAATGTATGGGTTTCAGTTGATGTGGAATATTGTTCTGATGGGTCTCCTGTGGTGGGAAGTACCGTGGAGTTTTTCTTTGTGTTGTTTATCATATATTTTTGTTCTTGAATCTAAATTTGTTAACCTTACGTATAATGTCCATATCTTAAGGCGATGTGATTATGTTTGGTTGGGAGAATTTCGGTGTATTATTTTGCATCAGTTCATATTTATTATTGTAAAAAATTATCTGGATTCATTACTTTATATGGAATGTGCTTTATATATGTATATATATGTATATACATATATATACATATATATACATATATACACATATATACATATATATATATATATATATACATACATATACATGTGTATATATACATACATATATATATATATATATATATATATATATATATATATATATATATATATGTATGTATGTATGTATGTATGTAAATGTGTGTGTATACATATATACATATATATACATATATATATATATATATATATATATATATATATATATATATATATATTGTAATAATAGTAATAATGATGATAACGATCATAAAGATGATGTTTTCAATAATAATATTCATAACAGTAATAGTAATAAACATAATGAAAATAATTATAATAGTAATACTAAAGAAATGTAATAACGATAATGATAATCATTATGATGAAAATAATTATATTCATAATACTGATAGTGATAATAACAATGATGATAAAATATGATAATAACAGTCATAATGATAGGAATAAGATTAAAAATAGATGATAATGATAACGATCTTAATTATAGAATTATTAATAAGATTTGAAATAATTGTGAAAATCATAATGTTAATCATATAACAAATAATAACGTTAATGGCGTTAGTAATGATAACTGATAATGACAGTAATTGTAGTAGTGTTAACAGTGATATTAATGATAATGATAAGAATGTTTACAGTAATTATGATAAAATATGACATTTTGACTAATACCATTGATAAAAATGATAGAGTTTAAAGATAATGATAATATTGGTAATACTAATAATATTTATGGTAGTAATAGTGATAGTAATGATAGTGTGATTGATGATAAACAGTATTATAATATCCTAATGATGATATTAGTGATAATCACAATGATAATGATGGTTATAACATTACGGCAATACCAAAGAGGATAATGATAATGATAGTAATGATAGTGATAATGACAGTTGTAGTAACAATGATAGCAATCTTAATCATAACAGTGGCAATGATGATAAGAACACTGATAATGCTGGAAATGACAATAATGATAATGATAGTAATAATGCCACTACCAATAAAAATTATCGTTATGATAAAGAGAATAGTAATAATGATAATGTCTAGAATAATGATTTTGGTGATTATGATAATGAAAATAATGATAATCATAACAATGAAAATAGTGATACTACCACTAATGATAATGGTAATAACAATAATAATGAATATAAAATCCCAAAACCCTAAATAATAATGATTATCATAATCATAATGACAACAAATAATAACAAAAGCAGAAACAACAATAATAACGGTGGTAGTGACAATGATAAAAATAACATTGATGATAACTAACATATAAAGTTTTACATTTTTCATCGTCGACCACCCATCGTCTAACTAATGTATCTATGTAAATAAATCCACAAGTTAGAATTAAGTGCATTCCTCTCCGCCATTTCTTTCCGTAACATCTTAATGACAGACCGAAAGGAATTTCAAAATTGTGAGAGATAGACAGAAAGACATAGAGAAGGGAAGGGGAAGGGAGAAGGCCGAGGGGGGGGAGGTTTCATTCCACAAAAGGGTGTTTTTAGTGGAATAGGCCTATAATTTTTGGAAAATTAGTAATTGGCAGATTGTGATTGCCGGAGACGAGGGCAAAGACGGCCATTTACGTGTCAGTGATTTGCCGAGACGAAGCGTGTGGGGAGGGGGGGCAAAGGGGGAGAGGTATAGGGGCGTGGGAGAAGAGGGTGGGGGTGTGGGGGGGGGGGGGAAATAGGTCTTGGGAGGTCTTCAAAATTAGACGAATTAAGAGTGAAAAAATATGTCCTTTTTACTCGTCTGTCAGGGATTTGACAGGTACGATAACTTGTGTGTTCGCGCGACGGTCACACGACTGGCTTGTGACGAGTTGCCAGAGGAACGAAAAGTTTCCCGATAGTATTTTTAGTTAAAGACAGACAGTGAGATGTAGAGTTAGAAAAGGAGATATAGAGAAAAAAGAAAGAGAGGGAGGAATAGGAAAGGAAAAACAGAGAGGGAGCGAGTGAGATACAGGAATTGATAGACAACTAGAGAGAAAGAGACAGCAAGAGAAAGAACAAACCGACGAAGAACGAAAAAAAGATATAAAGAGAGAAATAACCAACCAGACAAAGAACCACAGAGCACGACCAAATGAAGAAATCCCACCAAAGCCTAGAATAATGAACACCGCAATTATCCTCCTCAACATATGTTTATGGACGAGCGTAGGAAGCGAGGCGAGCGCCCTCATGAATTCAAGCTAATGGAATTCACCCGCGAAATGGATATCACTGAACATCGATGTATGAGTATGATCATTCCTTCGCTGCAACGTCATAAATTGCAATGGACGGCATAAATTGCAACGGACGGCATAAATTGCAATGGGCTGCGATGGTGGTGACAAGTGAATATGCTTTGATATGATAATGATCTCATTATAGAAGTTGGTATGAGCGTAGTCCAGGAATGTTAAGCGGGAATGGCCCCGGCGAGGCTGGAGATGAGATGCACGCGCTTGCAGGGAGAACGGTGCGGAGGTGTACGTGTGTGTGTGTGTATAAGTGTGTTCGTGTGTGTATTTGTTTGTGTATGTGAGAGAGAGAGAAAGAGAGCGTGAGCGTGTACAAATTGTACATGTGTGTGTGTGTTTGTTTGTGTGTGTGAGAGAGAGAAAGAGAGCGTGTACAAATTGTACATGTGTGTATGTAAAAGAAATAGGATGCGGGTGTTTGGGATGTGTGTCAGGATGTATACATAATACTGTAAGGATTGGGAGCGAGGATGGTGATCATTTTAAGGATTATAACATCGGATATCATTGTAGCAGAAGATATGGTACCTTCGTCTATGTTAATAGGATCCCGGAAACAAAATTGTGAGATCATGTCTATAGTGAAATATTTATTTGCCTCAGGATAATATCCATCCTCGCCCATTATCCTCACTATCCTTGCAGCGCTTCACAATGCTCATAATCTTTCCTTTTCTTCACAATCATCACCATCCTCACGCTGTCTTACAATCATCACAGTCATTACCCCATCTTCATAAAGGGTTACGTTCTTCATATTGATCATTATTGTTTACAATCCTCACCATATTCACTATTCCCACGATGCTTCACAATTACCACAGGTAATTCCCCACCAATATACACACATACACACACACACACACACACACACACATATATATATATATATATATATATATATATATATATATATATATATATATATATATATACATATATATACATACGTATGTATGTATTTATATTTATATATATATATATAATATATTATATATATATATATATATATATTATATATATATATATATATATTATATATATATATATATGTATATATATTTATATGTTTATATATATAATATGTATGTATATATGTATGTATATATATATATATATATTATATATATATATATATATATATATATATATATATATATATATGTTATATGTGTGTGTGTGTGTGCGCGTGTGTGTGTGTATTTACATTTTTTTTCCTTTTTTGTGTGTGTGGTGGGGGGGCGGGGGGTAAGAAAATGTAGTTTCTCCTCCTCCCCTACGCCCTTTCTCCCTCCTTTCATCTGCCTTTATCATCAATTGCTTTATCCTCTGATTTGATATTAGTAATGTTAATTTTTTTATGTCACATTCTGTCTAGTTTTTTTCTCGTCTTGTATTTCATTTTCTCTTTAGTTTCTTTTTTTTTCTTCTTTTTTGTATCGTTCAATCTTCATTGATAAATGTACCAAAACATTTTCATACTATCTCCCCCATCCCCATTTTCTTTCATCACTTTCCTTTCTATTTTCTACCATCCGCCCCATCCTTTCCTTTCCTTCATCATGCTTTTTTCATCGTTGTATTCTTTTCTTCCCTCTTTTCTTCACCTTCTTCCTCCCTTTTCACCTCCTGTCCTCGTGCACCGCCCCCTCTCCTCTATCTTCTTCTATTCCTTCTATTCTCCCTTCTCCCTCTCTCTTTATTCCACATCCCTTCTCCAACTTCTAAACCTCCTCTCTCTTTCTCTCTCTCTCTCTCTTCTTTTCTCTCTCTCTCTTTCTTTTTCTGTCTCTTATCTCTCTCTCTCTTTCTCTCTATCTCTCTTCTTTCTCTCTTTCTTCTTTTTCTGTTTCTTATCTCTCTCTCTTCTTTTTCTGTCTTCTCTCTCTCTCTCACTATCTCTCTACCTTTTCCCATTAACTCATTCTACTTCCCCCTTCTTTCATATGCGGAAGGTTTCTCCCTCCCATTTTCCCCTCCCCCATCTTTCCCCTCCCATTGCGAAGAGAGAGTGAGATGGGGAGTGCAGATGAGGGGAGGGGAGGAGGGGGGGCGTAGGGACACGAATCAAGAGAATCCCCCCACCCCCATTCTTACCTCCCCACCACCAACCTTCCCCAACCGCCTCCCCTCACTCCCCCTCCCCCGACGAACCCCCCAACCTCCCTTTGGCTCCCTCCCTCCCAACCCCCCACCCACCCCACCCGAGCGAGTGACGGCGGTTCCTTACTTAAACAGATAATAATAGGTGAGCTTTAATGGGGTTTCGGCCCTTTGTTTCCGATAATGGCGTCGCGCGTAGCTTGTTGCCGTTCGTTGCGTCGGGAGGGGGAAGAAGGAGAGGAAGAGGGGGAGGAGGGGGAAAAGAAGAAGGAAGGGGAAGAAGGAGAGGGGGAGAGGAGGAAGGAAGGAGAGGAAGAGGGGAAGAAGAAGAAGAAGGGGAAAGAGGGGGAGAGGAGCAGGGGGAAGAAGAAGAAGGGGAGAGGAGAAGAGGGAAGAAGAAGAGGAAGAGGGGGAGAGGAGAAGAGGGAAAGAGAGGAAGAGGGGGAAGAAGAAGAAGAGGGGGGAGGAGGAGGGGGAAGAAGAAGAGGAAGAGGGGGAGAGAGTAGAAGAGGAAGAGGGGGAGAGGAGAAGAAGAGGGGGAGAGGAGGATGGGAAAGAAGAGGAGAAGGGGGAAGAGGAAGAGGGGAAGAAGAGAAGAAAGGAGAAGGAGAACTAAGAAGAGGAGGTTGAGAAAAAAGGCAAGAGGAAGAGGGAGAAGAGAACGAGAAGGAGGGGCAGAAGAAGAGAATTAAATGGGAGGGAGAGGGAAGAAGGGAAATATAAGGAGGCTGAGGAGGAGGAGGAAGAGGAAGAGAACAAGAAGGAAGGGAAGAGGAGGAGGAGGAAGAAAGAGGAAGAAGAAAAGAGAAGATAAAAAGAGAAAGGAAAGAAGGAGGAGAGGAAGAATAGGAGGAGGAAGGGGGAGAATAGAAAGATGGGAAAGTGAGAGGAAAAGAAGGGAGAATAGGGGAGGGTGAAGAGAGAAGGATGTGTAGGATGGAGAGAGAGAAGGATGAGGAAAGAAAAGTAGGAAAGGAGAAGGGAGAAAAGGGAAAGAAGAGGTAGAGGAGAGAGAAAAGGAGGAAGAGGAAAGAAAAAAAGAAAAGAGAAGAGAAGGGAGGAGAGCAAGAAGGAACGCTTGACTGAGAGGGTGGAAGAAGGGAAATGACAAGATTGCTTACATTTGTGTATGTGTCTGCGTGTGTATGCACATATGCGTATACATACGCACACACACACACATATATATATTTTATATATATATACGTATATATATATATATATATATATATATATATATATATATATATATATATATGTATATATGTATTTGCATATATACATACATACAAACATATGTATATATATATATATATATGTGTGTGTGTGTGTGTGTGTGTGTATACATATACATATATACGTATAAATGTGTGTAAATATAAATACATTTATATGTGTATGTCTGTTTGTGTGTCTTTGTGCGTATGTATATATATGTGCGCATAAATGGATAGATGAATGAATAGATATGGATATACTTATGTATACATAAATTGTGTGCGATACATACATGCGGATAGACATATTTAGACAGAAATAGAGAGATAGAGAGAAATACAGACAAATAAAAAGACATACAGAGATAAAGGGGGAGAAAGAGAAAGATTGATATGGAGGTAGAGAGAGAGAAAGAGAAAAAGAGAGAGAGAACCTTTCAGTACATATAATTATATTTCATATATATAAAAATACTAGTGAAAAATAGTTTGTAAGTTATGCTGGAAAACTTCAAAATCTGGAAGAAACTGTCAAAATAATCAGATTTATGGATTTCTAAACTCATAGGTCACAGGTTGAAGTTTGCCCCGCCCCCTGCCCGAGCTATGAGTTGCCGATTAGTCTCATTCATTTTTTATTACTTTCATATTTTGATTTCTAACAACAAAAATATCTAAATGAATGCATCCCCCTAAATCGAACTTAGGGAATGTAAACCATAAATATCACTAGAGCCATTTACTAGACCCCTTAAAAAATCGAAACACAGAAAAGGCCAAACCGGCACCTCACGCCGTACCAGCATTGTCCATTCTCTCAGCCATTAAGAAGAATGTAATTTGCTAATTATTTAATTGCGGGGTATGGTTAGCGCCGGATATAATTACATGGCGACTACACGATTGCCTGTGCCCCTCCGCACGGCCTAAAAGAAATCCGAAACCCCATTTCTCAAAGAAACGTAGGCAGGCAAACGGGACGCGGCCACCTCTGCCCATGGCTACCTGGCATACGCACTTTATATGTTATTACTGTATGCATATTCAACAGCGCTTCATAA
>NW_028234443.1:26010774-26015774 GCF_977035675.1 Penaeus japonicus | reverse complement strand
AATCTGTGTGCACAGTTTTTTTGTTTTTTTTTTTCATTTGTGTTGTTGCAAGTAATGTGTTTTGCTTAATATGGAATATTAAAAGGATTTTTTTTCCTTTTTTTATATAGGATCTTTCTAGAATATCTAATTATTAAAAATTAAGGATTATTGACTTTCATGTAATTTTGATTGCTATTTTTCAATACGGATCAATAATGGTACACATACGTCTTTAGATATATGTGCATATATATATGGAAAGAATGCATACTGTATGTTTCCTCTGAAATGAATTATCTCATAAGCCCACAACTGTTAGTATGAACCAGAGGTAATGACTATGATAATGATAATAATGATGATAACAATATCAGTAATATTAATAGTATTATAAAAACGCTGAGGATGGCAATGATCATAGTATTTGTGAGCACTGGAATTGAATTCCGGCTAGACCTACGTTTTTTTTTTTTCTTTCTTCTTTTCTTTTTCTTTTTTTTATGCGGTAGTGAAAGCCAGAGGGAATGAGAGCGAAAGAGACAGAAAGAAAGAGGGAGAGAGAGACAAAAAGGAAGAGAAAGAAATGGATAGAGACAGTCAGATAAACAACCGATATACCAAAAAAAAAAAATAAAAAAAAAAAAAAATAAAAAGCTGTCATCTAAAAACACCATATCTAAAATCACAAATTTTATGCAAGAAGTAATGAAAGAAAAGAAAGAAACAAAAATCAAAGAGAAGAGAGACAAATGACATGAAAGGAAGGCGATAATGGATGAAGGTGACTTATCTTCCCATCTTGTCTTATCTATCTCGTCAAGTCATCAGTCACGTGCCGTAGTTCTAGAAATTTCGAATCGTGTAAACAATTTTTTTTTTTTTTTCGGCGAGATTTTTCTTTCTTTCTTTCTTTCTTTTTGAGGATTGGGGTTAGATTGTTCGTGTGCATCGCTTGCAGTTGTAGTTTACTTAAGAACCTTTTTCGTCTTTTCCACTACGCTAATCGTACACACACACATGCACACAAAAGTATAGACGAAAAGCCACACACACATATGTGTACACGAAAGGCCACACACACACTCAGCCTCACAAACAGACAGACACACACACACACACACACACACACACACACACACACACACACACACACACACACACACACACACATCCCCGCGCCGCGCCGCGCGTAGCGACCGTCCGCGCGGCAGCAGAGCTATCATTATGTCGTTCTCTGACACTAACTACCAATTACGTAATTACGACACAATGGCCGTCTCTTGTAAGGGGTTGGACGACGGTCACTCGCAGAATGAGAGATGAGGCAATAATTGGAGGAGAGACAGAGATAACAAGGTGATAACGACGATCGCTATCTCGGTAGAGCTTTTGTTGTTCACGGAACTCTCGGATCCACGCGATCACGGTACCGTAGGTCTGGGACGGGGATGGGGGGGATGGGGGGTGGGGGGGCATGGGGGCGTAGAAGAGAGGGGGAGGGTGGAGGGGAGGGGACGGGGGCGAAGAGAGGGGGGAGAAAGATGGGTGAGGGGCGAAGAGGAGGAGACGGGGGGCGAGGAGGGGGGGTGCATGGGGGGCGTAGAAGAGAGGGGGGAGAAAGATGGGGGAGGGGCGAGGGGGAGGAGATGGGGGGGGGCGAGAAGGAGGTGGGTGGGGGCATAGACGATAGGGGGAGGAAGATGGGGGGACGATGGGGAGGGGAGGAGATGGTGGAGGAGGAGAAGGGGGGGAGGAGGGAGGAGGGAAGGGAAAAAGAACGAATGAGAGAGGAAAAGGAAGGAGAAAAATTAATCAAAGGAGGAAGATGAAAGAGAAGGGAGGGGGAGTAAGGAGGGAGTGAAAGATAGGAAGGAGGGAAAGGGAGAGAAAGATAGGAAGGAGGGAAAGGGAGAGAAAGATCAAGGCTCCTGATTTCTTCATCTGACGGATCCTTGACATGAATTTTCAGGTGGAGGGGGAGGGGGATATATGTGTCCTGAGGATTCGTGCGCGCTTTCCTCATTAATTTCCCTTTCGTTATCTTCGTATTTTTTTCCTTCGACTATATTCCTTTTTTTATATCTATTATTTTCGCTTCTCTTTCTCTCTGATACATTTTTTTTTTATCTTTCGCTCTCTTCTCTCTTCACTTTCTTCTTCTGCCACATCTATCTCTGTTCCTCTGTTACGTCTTCTCCCTTCTTTTTCTACTCCTGGTCCCTCTCTTTTTTTTTTTCTTTTTTCTTTTCTTTTTCATCTTCCTCCCCTTTATCTCTTTTCTGTCTTTTTTTCTATTTTTCAGTTTCTACCTCCTCAATCTCTTTTTTTATCTCCTCACATCCTTCCTCCTTCATCTTTTTTCTCTCATTTTTGCTTACTTCTCCTTTTTTTATTCTTCTCCTTCTTATCCTTATTCACATTACCTTCCTTCTTCTTTTCCCTACGACACTTTCTCCCTTACTTCCACCGTCTCCTCTTCTCTTGTACTTATTCCTCCTTTTCCTTCCTCTTTCTCATCATTCTTATTGTTGTTGATATTGTTATCATCATTCATCTTCCTTCTCTCGTATTCTTCTTATTCTTCGTCTTCTCTTCTTTTCTTCCTCTCCTTCTTCTTATCTTTATTTAGTTTTTCCCTCTCTTTATTCCTTTTATTACTGTTACTCTTACTCATCGTCTTCTACTTATGAACAACATGAATGAAATCACATTCAAATACGGACAGAGGATGAAGTTCAACTTATTATTCACAATTTGTTCCTTCTTCACCAGAGAGTGAGACAACGGGAACCACTGCTTACGCCGGTCATAACCATTAATTTCTCTCTTGCTTCGAGTATCTCTCCTTCTGTCATGGAAGTTATGAAGGCCTCCTCCTCAGGATCTCTGGATATATTTATATAGATTTAGACCCGTTTTGAGTTTGTTTGTTTTTTTGAGTTGGGAAAATTTGAGTACTCTTGGTCTACATGAGGATCTGTAACTGTTTATACACGCCATGTGCTGAATTACCTTTGAGCGGAACCAGTTCATCTTTTTTGAACATATTAAGTATTTCTGAACATATCAAGAACGTTCGATGTTATGAAATTTGGGTACATCACACCCTCGCCGAATCAGAAAAGTTAGCTTAGACTTATTCGCGAGTTGCTTCAGTGGTCGCTAACATTATGTCCAACTAAATAATGACTCGCCAATATGTCTAATAACAACCAAATGGAGTTACATAAGGATCAGTATTGTTTTTGATTCATATAGATAGTTAGTCGTGTGTGGTGCCATTTCTCAAAACAGTCTTATCTGTAGAAGGCATTACGATTTTCTGCAGTCTTAATGCCAAACCATGAACTATAACGCTTTGGCGACTTGGTAACATCTAATATCCTAACACTCATGCTTCTAAAACCCACTTTGTGGTCTTCCATAAGCACAATATCCATGCCTTCTCAAGGAAAAGCATAAAACATCAATGAATTATTATCTAACAATTGCATTTTTTATCCTCACATGAAAAGATTCAAGCAAAAATTTTCCAAGATGTATGGAGTTAACACATCGCAAGAGAACTCTGAAATGAGAAATATTATTAAATTCCTTCATTAACCCAGTCCAGCTGTACGACCAATACAGTGTGTGTTACACAAGCACCGAGTCAATCATCCCTTCAGGTGGTGGTAGCACAATAGAAAGTGATTAAAATATAGCTGGAAAAAAAATATTTAACAAATAAAACTTCCCATAGACTAAAAATTTCAAAATTAAGATATCCACAGGATCGCTTGCCTAACGTATGTAGATTAATGTCTCAGTTGTATTTTGCCAACCGCTTGAATAATTTCAGTTTCTCAACGCGTGGGTCGTCTTGTCTATGAAAAACAGGCTAAACATTTAAATTTGAAGCGATCTTCCTGGTCGTTAACCAATGCCAGGTATCACTGCCCCAGAACCTGTAATGAAACACCAAAGTGAAACCCACCCTCGGCAATTTTAACAATAGCTTAAAACGACGAATCATATAATCTTATGTATTTGTGTGACCTTAGTAATCAAGCAATTTCTAAGGTCAAATAGGTAACGCTCTATAACACTTAAATTCCATTCCTAGTATGATAATTTTCTAAATACCTCATGAGCTTAATAGTTTTGATATTTTGTTTCCGAAATGAATTTACATCGTGTGGTTTCCTTTTTATCAGAGAACCTGATTTATATAGCAAATCCCAGCATAGCCAAGCAAAGTATTATCAAGCTCTGCCTCAATCTATCTTTCTCTTTTTCTCTTTCTTCTCTCACTGTCTATATATTTATCTATCTAACCCCCCCCCCACTCTCTCTCTCTTTCCTTCCCTTTCTCTCTCTCTCACTTCTTTCTCTTTCCCTTTACACCTCTCTCTCTCTCTCTCTCTCTCTCTCTCTCTCTCTCTCTCTCTCCCCCCCCCCCCCTCTCTCTCTCTCTCTCTCTCTCTCTCTCTCTCTCTCTCTCTCTCTCTCTCTCTCTCTCTCTCTCTCTCTCTCTCTCTCTCTCTCTCTCTCTCTCTCTCTCTCTCTCCCTCCCTCCCTCCCTCTCTCTCGCTCTCCCCTTTCTCCCCAGCCTTCCCACACGAGGCGGTCTCCCGACCTCTTTAATTATAAGCCTACTGCGAAAACCCCAATAAACGAGTGATATACGATTATGACCGCTGTGGTTTTATTGTGTCAAAACTTTTAAATAAATTGAGAAACCTATTTTCCTTATTCCCCATCTCTCCCCCATCCCCCCATCCCCCTCCCTTCACTTTGTCCATATCCCCCCCCCTCCCCTCCTTCAATAGCCTAGCTTCATTCACTCCTTTCTCTGTTCCTCTCTTTCTACCTCCTCCCTCTCCCCTCCGTCCCTCCAATCTCCATAATCCCTTTCCTCTCTCTCTCTTTCTATTCTCCTTTCTCCACTCATCCCACTATATTTGAGTCGGAAGCGTGTTTCGTCGAGAAAACTTTTTTTGTCACTCTTTCTCTCTCCTCTCTCTCTCTCTTTCTCT
>NW_028234443.1:25956380-25958174 GCF_977035675.1 Penaeus japonicus | reverse complement strand
AGAGAAAGATTGAGATGGCTAAATAGATAGATAGAGAGAGAGAGATTCCGAAAGAGAGAGATAGAAGAGAGAGTGAGAGAGTGAGAGAGATTGATATTATATATATAATATTTATATATATATATATATATATATATATTATATATATATATATAAAATTTATATATATATGTGTGTGTTGTCGGTCGTGTGGTGTGTTTGTTGGTGTGTGTGTATATATATTATAATATATATATATATTTATTCTAATTTAAATATTTATATATATATATATATATAATTATAAATATATTTTAATATGTATATATATATATATAATTATATGCGATATATATATAATGCTTAGTATACATATAATTATATATGGAGTATATATATATATATTATATATATATATATAGTATATATGCGATATGCTGTTATATAATATACCATACATATATTTGTATATATCTAAATATATATTTATATATCTGATATACTATAGTATATGATATATATATATTATTTATGAGTGAGAGAGAGAGAGGAGAGAGAGAGAGAGAGAGAGAAGAGAGAGAGAAGAGATAAAGCAGATGAGAGAGAGAGAAAGAGCGAGTCGACTGCGGCGTGAGATGTCGTAACGCTGAGAGAAAGACCACACAACACACAGAAAGATTAAAGAGAGGTAGAGAAGAGAGGGGGGGGGGGGTGAAGGTAAGCATAGAGGGCAGAGGAGAGAAGATTGAGGAGCTGAGAGAGATAGAGATTGAAGAGAGATGGAGAGAGGACGTATAGAGATTGAGATAGAGAGAAAAAAGAGAATACAGAGAAAAGAATGAGGATAGATATTGATAGATGAGAGATGAGAGAAAGAAGTAAGAATGAGCAGTGGTAAGTAGATAGAAATATAGGAGAGAGAGAGAGATTGCGAAAGGGAGAGATTAGAAAGAGAGAGATGAGGAGAAGTGAAGAGAGTGAGAGAGATTTGATATATATATATATATTATATATATATATATATATATTAATGAGAGTATATATTGTATGGAGTTAGTATATATATTACTATGAAGTAGATTAGTATTAATATTATATATATGTAGTGGGATGTGTAGTGTGTTGGGTTGTTTGTGTGTATTAACATATATATATATAATTTATATATATAGTATTATATATATATATTATAATAATATACTATAATTTAAAATATATATATATAAATCGGATATATAGTATATAGTATATATATATATCATATATAGTAAGTAGTATAATATATCTATGTATAGTTAGTATGTGATATAGTATGTAATGTAGCTATTTATATATATAGTATATATAGTATGAATAGTTATATACATAATAGTATGTATATAGTTACGGTATGCGATTATATATGATAGCAGTATATATATTATATATAAAAGTTATATATTCACTTGAAAAGATAAAGAGAGGTAGAGAAAGAGAGGGGGGGTGATGGTAGGATAGAGGGCGAGAGAGAGAGAGAGAGGGAAGAGACTGAGAGAGTGAGAGAGAGGACGAAGAGAGAGAGAGAGACGAGAGAAGGAGAGATGAAGAGAGAGGAGAGGAGAGAGCGTAAGATAGAGAGAAAATGAGCGAGAATTGAGAAGTGTAAGTGATGTGATTGAGAGCTAACGCACACACAATGACAATGAGAGATTAGAGAAAGAGAGAAGCATGTTTAGAAGATGAGGGGAGGAGATTCGAGGGCGAGGCCGTGTGTGTGTGTGTGTGTGTGTGTGTTGTGTGTGTTTGTGTGTTAGTGTTTGTAGTGATAGTGTGTGT
>NW_028234443.1:25946380-25951380 GCF_977035675.1 Penaeus japonicus | reverse complement strand
ACCGCTCTACAATTTTCCTTTAGTTACGGCTCCACTCGAGGGTTTTTTTCATTGTTAAAGAAAACGGGGGTCTATTTTTGATTTATTTATGACTGAAGGCCCGTAACAGACATCTTTAAAGAGAAGAAGAAGGAGAAGGTTGAAGAAACAGAGGAGAAGAGGGGGGAGGGGGAGAAGCAGAAGGGAGGGAGGCGAGGATATGAAAACAGGGGAGTGAAGGAGAATAGAAGTAGAAGATAAAAGAAGGAGGGAACAAAGAAGAGAGAATAAGAAGGAAGGAAGATAAGAAACAGAAGGAGGTGGAAGACGAGGATGAAATAGGGAAGATGAACAGCAAATGAAAAAAACGGATAGAGAAATAGCGAGATTGAAGGATAACAGGTAAACGAAGGAAAACTAAAGAAGCAAATTAGACAGATACATACTTAGATGTGTAGACAAAGAGGGAGAGAGCGAGAGAGTAGGAGGGAGGGAGATAAACAGAGAGATGTACACATGCAGAAATACACATAAGAACTCTCTCCCTCTCTCTCTCTCTCTATCTATCCCTCTCTCTCTCTCTCTCTCTCACTCTCTCTCCCTCCCTCCCTCTCCCTCTCCCTCTCACTCTCTCCTTCTCTCTCTCTCTCCTCGGGGCTCGGTCGCCTCCTCCCTCTCTCTCTCTCATTCTCTCTCCGACGAGCTCCTCTCTCCTCTCTCCCTCTCGGTCGTGCTTGCTCGTGCTGCAGGTCTCTCGTCTCGAGCGGGCTCTCTCTCTCTCCCCTCCCTCCCGAGCTCCCCCTCGCTCGAGCGCTCTCTCCCGTGGTCTCCCTCCCTTTCCCTCTCTCTCTTCCTCTCTTTCGCCCTCTCTCTCTTACATTCACGCACACACTCACACTACACACCCACACCATGAAGAATCAGGTATGTCCAGGAACACAAGACTCCAAGCATAAAGAACTCCGCGTAGGAGGTCGTCCGAACACAACGTCTTCGAGATGTGGGCGTCCCGTGGCTTTCGTGCGCCCTGTGGTCTGTGGGCAGAGGGGAGGGGAGGGGTGGGGGTGGGAGGGGGGAGGGAAGGGGCGAGAGGTGGGTTGGGAAGGAGGGGAAGGGAGGGGGTGGGGGGGAAGGGGCGAGAGGTGGGTTGCTATGAAGGGGAGGGGAGGGGAGGGGAGGTGGGAATGGGGGGTAAGGGGCGAGAGGTGGGTTGCGAAGGAGGGAAGGGGAGGGGTGGAGAGGGGGGAAGGGGCGAGAGGTGGGTTGTGAAGGAGGGGAGGGGAGGGGTGGGGAGGGGGCGACGGGTGGGTTGCGAAAGGTGGGTTGCGATTGCGAAGGAGGGAAGGGGTGGGGAGGGGAGGGGGTAAGGGGCGAGAGGTGGGTTGCGAAGGAGGGGAGGGGAGGGGGTGGGGGGGAAGGGGCGAGAGGTGGGTTGCGAAGGAGGGGAGGGGAGGGGGGGGGGGGAGGGGCGAGAGGTGGGTTGCGAAGGAGGGGAGGGGAGGGGAGGGGGTAAGAGGCGAGAGGTGGGTTGCGAAGGAGGGGAGGGGAGGGGGTGGGGGTAAGGGGCGAGAGGTGGGTTGCGAAGGAGGGAAGGGGTGGGGAGGGGGTAAGGGGCGAGAGGTGGGTTGAGAAGGAGGGAAGGGACGGGGAGGGGGTGGGGTAAGGGGCGAGAGGTGGGTTGCGAAGGAGGGGAGGGGAGGGGGTGGGGGGAGGGGGGGGAGGTGGGTTGAGAAGGAGGGAAGGGGCGAGAGGTGGGGATATGAAGAGGTGGGTTTGAGAAGGAGGGAGGGGAGAGGGGTAACCCAGAAGAAAGGTGGCGAGAGATGGGTTGCGAAGGAGGGGAGGGGAGGGGGGAGGGGGAAGGGGCGAGAGGTGGGGAAATGCTCGAATGAGGGTAGGGGAGGAAAGATAGGAGGGGAGGGAAGAAATGAGGGTAGGGGAGGCGGAGAGGATGGGTTTGCACGGAAGAGGGAGGTAGATGGTAGGGAAGAATGGGGAGGGAGGAAGAAGGAGGAGGCGGGTGAATGAAGGAGGGAAGGGGCGGGGAGGGGGTGGGGGTAAGGGGCGAGAGGTGGGTTTGGAAGGAGGGAAGTGGAGGGGAGGGGGTGGGGGGTAAAGGGCGAGAGGTGGGTTGCGAAGTAGGGGAGGGGAGGGGAGGGGGTAAGGGGCGAGAGGTGGGTTGCGAAGGAGGGGAGGGGAGGGGGGGGGGGGAGGGGGGGGGAGGTGGGTTGGGAAGGAGGGGAGGGGAGGGGGTAAGGGGCGAGAGGTGGGTTGCGAAGGAGGGGAGGGGGGGGGGGGGGGGGAAGGGGCGAGAGGGGGGTTGCGAAGGAGGGGGAAGACTCGGGAGCTCGATGGGGAGGGGGTAAGGGGCGAGACCCAAAAACATACCGGGAGAGAGGTGGGTTGCGAAAGAGGGGAGGGGAGGGGGTGGGGGTAAGGGGCGAGAGGTGGGTGGTGAAGGAGGGGAGTGGAGGGGGTGGGGGTAAGGGGCGAGAGGTGGATTGGGAAGGAGGGAAGGTAAGGAAAGAGGGGAGGGAGGGTAAAGAGAGGGGAATGAGATACGGGAGGGACAAGGATGGGGAGGTGGGGGAAGGAGTATTGAGAGAAGGGAAGGAGGGATGGAAACGCGGATGGAGGATGGGGAGGGAAGAGAGGAAAAGGGAAGGAAGAAAGGAGGAGGGAGGGAAGAAAGGAGGAGGTTGGGGAGGGAGGATATAGAGTAGGAGGGAGGGGAGGGAAATGGCGTGTTGTGTGGTTGTGTCTGGTGGTAGTGGGTGCTGGTGTGTGTTACCAGTTGGTTGGCTGTGGTAATCCTGGTATGTAGGGAGGTTGTTTAAGTAGTAGATGCGGTTGTGTGGGGGCTGCTAGTCAAGAAGAAAGGAAAAAATGTGCGTGTGTGTGTGTGTGTATGTATATATATATATATATATATATATATATATATATATATATATATATATATATATATATATATATATATATATATATATATATATTATATATATATATATATTATATATATTTTATATATATATATATATAGTATATATATATATGTATATGAATATATATATATATATATATATATTTATAATATATATATATATAATATATTATTACGTATTATATATATATTATATATATATATATATATATATATATATACGTATATATATATATATTATAATATATAGATGTGTGTAGAGTGGGTGTGTGTGTGTGTGTGTGTGTGTGTGTGTGTGTGTGTGTGTGTGTGTGTATGTATATGCATATATGTATTCATATAGAGATAGATCGATAGATTGAGCGAGAGAAAGAATATAATTGATATAGATCGATATGCGTGTGTGGGAAGATGACTAGCTTATGCTAAGTCATAGTGTATTTGATCTTCTTGATAAATTATCATAGTATTGTTCATTATTTTCATTATCATATCAGTATTGTCGTAATCACTATTATTATAATCATTGATATCTTTATTATGGTGATAATAGTTATCATAATAATTATTATCCTCATTATCATCATAATTACTATTAGCATCCCAATTGTCATTATCATTATTATTTTTACCATCATTTTTATTATCATTATCATTGTCATCATTATAATTATTATTAATATTTTCAATATCATTGTTGTTATCATTATCATTATCCCAGTTATCATGAGCATAATATTATTTTATATCAAGAATATTGTGATCATTACATTATCATTACTAATATTATTATCATCATAATCATCAAAATCATTATTAGCATTATTGTTTTTGTTAGTATTATCATTATTACCATTATCATTATCATAACTGTTATCATCATCGTTGTCTTTACTGTTATCACCATCACTATCATTTTCGTCATCGTCACCGTTATCATTATCGTCATCAGTAGCAGTAGCAGCAACATCATTATTATCATTTGACAACTTCGTTTATATCAATATTTTTTTAGAATGAGAAACCAAAACTCTAACATTTACGTCACGTGAATGAAGTAGATGCTGAAGACTCCCTTCACTTAAGCAATTCTTTCTTGGCCTCGAGTGAAAAACATTTCGGAGATTTGTCTCTTCCCAAATTTTCTTTCTCTCTCGGGGGGTAAAGCTACTTGTCTGGCTCTGAAGCAGAATTTAATTATCCGTAATTGCTGCTTTGTCGCGCGGTTACGATAATTATCTGCGAGTACTTTGCAATTATCAGTCGGTAACCCACGATTATCGAGCGGTAACGGGATATTATCGTACGGGTAACCACCGATTACGTTATGTTAACTGCTCATTACCCGGTGGTTGAGGCTTGGACATTGCAGGCCGGCGCGTGAATCTGTTTAACATAATTACACAGTCTGTTAATTGGATAACGCAGAATAAAAAATCCATTAGGTGATAAGGCGATCTCTCACGTCGGACCTCCTTCCGGAAGCATCTTTGTTCTCAGGTCATCGGACGCGTGTCAGATATTATCGTCGGAGCCTGGAAAGGATCATTTATTTTTTATATATATATAAATCCAAATAAATCTCCCTCTGTACTTACCTTAGTATTGAATCTCCTATACCTGAACGAAAAGCTCCAATATCATTTGAAAAAGAAGAACCTATTCTGATAGACAGCACCGAATTTCGAAAAGTGATCCACGAAATGCAAAGAAACACGACTGTTCCCAAAAGTGTCCCGGAAATTTTTCACAGGCACTCGGATCCTCCTCGGTCGCTGAGGGAGGAGAAGGAGGAGGCGGAGGGAGAGGCACCGAGTGGGTGTGAAACGTGTGATTTACTGGAAGGCGTCATCTCCCCTTAAGATTACATGCTGGCTACGAAGTTCATTAAACACTTGTCGTGGGAAACTGCGGACGCTCTAAATTATTCTCGCCTCTTGCCCTCCTTCTCCGTCTTTCGAAAAAAAAAAGAAAAGAAAAGAAAAAAGAAAAAAAGGCAGCTGGGTGGCTATAAAAAGGGAATATTGAGTAATTTTCTCCCTCCTCATTTCCAAAGATTTAATGTGATTGATAGAGT
>NW_028234443.1:25931380-25941380 GCF_977035675.1 Penaeus japonicus | reverse complement strand
TTATATATATATGAGTTGAGTGTAGTATATATAGTATATATATATATGATATATAAATATATTATATAATATATATTATATATATATATATATATATGTATTATATATATATATGACATATACATATAATATATTTATATATATCTATATACATTATATATGTATATATATATATATACTATAACGCTATATATATATTATATAAGTATATATAATATATATATAACACACTATATATATATATATATATATATAAATCTATATTATTATATATATATATATATTTATATATATTATGAATATAATGTTTATATATATATATATATATATATATATAGTATATATATATATATATTATATATATATATCTATATAATATATATATATATATGTGTGTGTGTTGAGTGTGTAATGTGTGTGTGTGTGTGTGTGTGTGTGTAATTATATTATATATATATATATAAATGATATATATATATATATATAATAAAAAAAAATGTATTTGCATATATATCTATATATAATATATATATAATTATATATATAACTATATCAAATATATATAATATATATATATATAATATATAAATATATATTATATATATATAAATATATATATATATATATATATATATATATATATATATAGCATATATATATATAATAAATATATATATATATATAAATATAACTATATATATATATAAATATATATATATATATATATATATATATATATATATTATATCCATATATAATATATATATATATATCATTATATATATATATATATATATATATCCATATAATATATTATATATATATATATATATATAATATGTATATATATATAAATATATATTATATACACTATATAATATATACTATATATATATATATAAATATATATATATATATATATATATATATATGTATATATATATATATAATATATATATATAAATATATATATATTATATATATATATATGCACATATATATATATATATATATATATATATATATATATATATATATATATATATATATATATATATATATATAAATCCTCATATAATATATATATATATATATATATATATATCAATATATACATAATATATAGAGAGAAGAGAGAGAGAGAGAAGAGAGACCGAGAGATGAGAGAGAGAAGAGATAGATATACATACATACATATATATGTGTGTGTGTGTGTGTGCATATAACTTCATACATATATACAATATATACATATATATATATATATATATATCGTATATATATATATATATAAATATATATAATATATAACACACACACACACACACACTTAATATATATCTATATATATATATATATTATATTAAATATATATATATATATATATATATATATATATATATATGTATAATATATATATGCATATATATTATTTACATATATATATATAATTATATATCTATGTATGTATATATATACTTATATAATATACATACAATATATATATATAAAAATATATATATATGCATATATATATATATATAGTTATATATATATATATATATATATATATAATACATATATATATATTATATACGTATACATATACATATATATATATATATATATAATATATATATATCTATATAAATATATATATAACTATATATACATATATATATAACATATTATATTATATATACATATATATATATACATATATATATATACATAATATATATAACATATATACATATATATATATTATATATATATATATATATATATAGTACTATATATATATATATATATATATCGCATTATATATATGTATAGAATGTTCTATTATTCTAAGCCTGTTGATCTATTTTTTTTCTTCTAGGCTTACACCATTAACTATACTCCTGCCTGAGCTTGTCAGTTATTGGTACTGTATAATTGAAAGCTTATCATATACTTGACTTCTGAAAACAGAATGAACGGAATTACATTTCTTTGTCGTAGGATTATCATTATTGATAATGTTGATATTCTATTTTTGAAACGTCATGTTTTCTTGTGATCATTAACTTTTGTTGAATTGTTTTTTACAAGTTACCTCCATGGAATCTCTCCAGTACTTTTCATATAAAGCAGTATTAATGTAGGGTGTGGGGACAGGCTCGTGTGACTCTCCATATGTTTTGCTTCAGAATGATTACTTTAGGTTCTTTTTGTAGTTTTACATGAATTGGGCACAGACAGCTTTCCCAATTACTCAGAGAGAGAGAGAGAGAGAGAGAGAGAGAGAGAGAGAGAGAGAGAGAGAGAGAGAGAGAGAGAGAGAGAGAGAGAGAGAGAGAGAGAGAGGAGAGAGAGAGAGAGCGAGCGAGAGAGAGGAAGAGAAGCGAGGAGATAGAGAGAGAGAGAGAGTAGATATATCGCGCTGTCGAGAGAGAAGAGAGAGAGAAAGAGCGGAGACTAGATCGGAGAGAGAGGAGAGAGAGAGAGAAGAGAGAGAGATTCGGAAGTAGAGAGAGAATATATCGGAGGAGCGCTAGCAGAGATCTGCTGCGGAGCGCTCCGATAGCGATATCTCGCTAGAGATCGCGCGCGATCGATGTTGAAGAGGAAGAGAGAGAGAGAAATGAAGTATAGGAGATGTTGAGAGAGAGAGAGAGAGAGCGTGAATTTGAGGAGATGAGGAGAGAGAGCAGAGAGAGAGAAGGGCGAGATCGAGATAAGTAAGAGGAGAGAGGAAGAGAGGAAGAGAGAGAGAGGAGTATGAGAGAGATGAGGAGGAGACGAGAGGGAGAGAGAGGAGAGAAAGGAAAGAGAGAGAGAAGGGAGAGCGAGAGAGAGAGAGAGAGAGAGAGAGAATGAGAGAGAGAGAGAGAGAGAGAGAGAGGAGAGTAGAGAGAGAGAGAGAGGGAGAGGAGAGAGAGGAGAGAGAGGAGAGAGAGAGAGGAGAGGAGAGAGAGGAGCTGCGAGGAGGCGAGAGAGAGAGGAGAGAGGAAGAGAAAGCGATGGAGGAGAGAGGAGAGAAGAGGGAGAGAGAGAGAGAGAGGAGAGAAAGAAGAGAGAGAGAGGAGTAGAGAGAGAGGAGAGAGAGAGGAGTGAGAGAGAGAGAGAGAGGAAAGAGAGGGTACGAGAGAGAGAGCGAGAGAGAGAGAGGAGAGAGAGAAACGAGAGAGGAGAGAGCGAGCGAGAGGGAGGAGAGGAGAGCGAGAGGATAAGAAGAGAGAGAGAGAGAGTGAGCGCGGAGAGAGAAGAGGAGAGAGCGAGGCTAGTGAGAGATATGTAGCGAGCGAGAGAGAGGGAGCGCGCGAGAGAGTATGCGCGGACGAGAGAGAGATGGAGCTAGCGCGATTGAGAGTCTGTGAGAGAAAGAGAGAGAGTAGAGGTATAGAAGTAGAGAGAGAGGCGTGAATGAGACGGAGCGAGAGCTCGAGTGAGAGGAGAGAGAGAGTGAGAGAGAGAGAGCATGAGTGTGAGAGAGGAGATAGGTAGATGTGAGAGAGGAGAGAGAAGAGAGAGGAGAGAGAGAGTTGTATGAGTTAGGAGAAGGGATGTGAGTAGAGGAGAGAGTAGAGAGAGGAGAGAGAGAAATGTGAGAGACGAGAAGAGAGAGAGTTGAAGAAGTGAGTGAGAGTGTGAGAGTGAAAGTGAGAGAGAGTGAAGGAAGGGAGAGAGAGAGAGAGAGAGAGAGAGAATATTGGAAGGAGAGAGGAGGAGGAGATATTGAGAGAAGAGAGAGAGAGGAGAGAGAGGAGAGAGAGTAGGAGAGACGAGAGAGAGAGGGGCGGAGAGAAAGGAGCGAGGGAGCTTGACTTAAAACTATTCAAGGGACTAGAATATGTATAAATATATAAATAATCATAAAGTAAATGATGCTTTTCACAATTATGTGGACACCATAACATTTTTATTTTAGAGCATTTTCTGTATACAATATATAAATCAGCACATATTTATTGCAGTCATCTATGAGAATGAGTGTGTGATTGATTGATTGATTGAGTGAGAGTGAGAGTGAGAGAGAGAGAGAAAAGTGTGTGTGTGTGTGTATATTCAGCAACTTTTCTTTTGCCTTGTCTCTCTTCTCATGTAGTAACATTCTTTAGTTCTATATTATCCTGTGGTAAAAATAATAAACAGGTCGAGTGTAATACATTGTTATTTAGAAAAAATATACACTACAATGTTGCCTCAAAAAAAAAAAAAGTTGTACACAATATTCTAAAACACAATTAAAAATAACATGTACCAAAATCAAAGACCCATGTGAATTCTAAATCAAACTTATGGAATTCAAGATGAAAAAAGCAATATAAATCTTTAGTAACTTTAACTTTTCAAATACTATGATATAGTACAAAGAAATCAATATTCAGGTGACATAAGTAATCTTGGAATGGGATCCTTTGAAGGGCTAAATATATGTACAAAAATCTCTTAAATATTATGTAATATAGTCATTTTACTGGTGCAAATTAATCACTGTCAGAATCGGATTCCGACTCGGCCTCCCTCACTCTGAGCGGCACCTTGTACTCCTGATCGCATCCCATGTATGCATCACTCATGAAGTAGAGCCTGTACTCGTAGCTGCCCTCGCTGGGCGCCACGAAGTCCAGCTTCACCTTGGCCTTCTGTTGGAGTGTGAGACGCTTGATAGAGATGAGTGAGTTGGCTTTGGGGTCACCAATGATGACCCACCAGCCCTCCTCGCGTTTGTGGGGGAAGAGCGGGGCGATGACAGGTCCAGGTTCATCCTCACGTTCCAGCACCACCTCCACGTTCACCATTGCCCCACTGGTAATGGAATCTGAATCCACCACCTCATAGTCCAGGTTGATGCTTGGGTAGCGGTTACAGAAGCGAGCAACGTCCGTCATCTGGGCATCCGAGAGCTGCAGTAGTCTGTTTCGGTCGTCATCCTCCAACTCAAGGATGTCGAAGACTGAAGTGACATCCTTTGCTTCACACCTCTCAATCATGTCGCTGGTGAAGTGTGGCAGTTGTTTCAAGTATGAATCCTTGGACCACATGGCTTGTGTCACCATCTGTGCCAGTGTCATGGCAGACAGAGCAGGTGCCAGCCAACCATTAGATGAGAGCACATCTACACAAGCCTGGATGAGCCTGACACCCCCCACCCTCCCCCCCCCCCACCCCCACCCCACCCCCCACACACCCCCCCCACCTCGCACGTCAAGAAACCAGACTCCTGTGGATCCATCTGGCCCCAACAGCACTGAGTGTGAGGCGGGTCAGATGAGCCTGCAGCATAAGATTGGTCTTTGTGTGAGGGTCAGTGGGCTTCCCTTCTGGCTTGTTGGGCACCTTCTGTATGAGACGTCGCAGGGTATCTTCCTCCCCATGGCGAATAGGTACATTTTCATATTCTGCAGCACTGGAGATGATTTCCAGCAGACCTCTGATCTTCGTCTTGCTGTTGAGTGATTTGTTGAACAACTCAATTGTGGTATAGTTGATGTAATAATATGAGGCAATGATTCCCAAGTTAAGTGGAGCTGTGTCCATGTCATCTTCAATGGTGATGCACCTTGACTCTTCCAGGTCATGCAGTGTATTCTCTACCAGGTCAGAAAGATGATCTGAGAGATGACGATGAGAGACACCCTGAAGTCCATAGTAATTGGGGTTCTGTGTCATGCGGCGGTACAAGAAAGTCCAAGTAACATAGTCCACGGCCTCCTGTTTGTTTTCAATGGTACGTGTGACAATCTCAGCATTGAAGTGGTCATGGAGGGCATGGTCAAGGTGACTCTCGATGGGTAGAGGCTCGTACAAGAACTTCTTGAAGTAGTCCTTCTTTGAGGAATGACACATGAGGACACACTTGGCCTCATCATCATCATTGGGTCTGTTTGCACGACCTACCATCTGCAGGGTGTCCGTGATAGGATAATCTTCATAGTTGTGTAGACGACCATTGTAGCTCTGTGTATCCATGATAACAACCAAGTGTGAAGGTGCCGTCACAGCCCAACATAGTGCACGGCTCACAACCACCACCTGGATGGCTTCTGCTTCAAAGAGGCGCTCAACCATCCTGCGATCCCTGGCACTGAGACCCTCATGCAAGTATCCTACCCCCTGGCTCACCAGTTCCCTCAACATTTCATCACTTATCTGTGGAAGGAATTCTGTCATTTCCTCAGGATTTACCTGCAGAAATCTCTGTGGTTCCTTGTCTGCTGCTGCAAAAGTGAGGAGGTCACTTGCTGTGATCATGCTCTGCTTTCTTGAGGGAACAAACACCATTGCTGGCTTCCTTGGACTGTGCTTTAGGATAGCTGAATAAGCTGGCTTGGCCATGGCATATATTCTTGAGGCATTGTGGGGATTGTTGAAACCTTGGATGTGAAGTTCTAGAGGCAATGGGCGAACATTTGGGTGGAAATTGAAGGTGTAGTTTGAGGAACACCCAAGCCACTGTGCCACATCTCGAGCATTGGCCAGGGAGGAACTCAGGGCCAGTATTCTGATGTGTCTGCTGATCTTTGATGCAATGTACCGAATCCTGGAACAGACCACTTCTAATGTGGGGCCATCTGAGCCTCCCATCAGCTGTAACTCATCAACAATAAACAAACTGATATTTTGTACATTCTTCCTCTGTTTCCAGCGGCGAGAGAGCACATCCCACTTTTCTGCAGTGCTCACCACAATGTTGGCTTTGTTGAGGAGCTTGAGATCAGCACCAGTCTCACCTGTTAGCAGCACCACCCTCTTGTCCAAGTTCCCAAACTTCTCCTGCCAGTGGTCATACATGCTTTCCACAATCTCATCTTTGGAGGCCACATACACACACCTGGCAGTCTCATCCTGGCTGAACATCCTTAAAATGGCAAACTCTGCACAGAGAGTCTTGCCAGAACCTGTAGGAGCAGCAATGAATACACTGTCATCAGAGTTGTAGGTTGCATTGAAGACTTGGGTCTGGATTGGGTTGAACTGTTGGTTTCTATTGAGAGTCTTGTAGAGGGCTTCATACTGTGGGTTCCTAAGAGCAGTGATGGGCAGAGGCTGAAGGTCGAGCAGCTCGGTGGGAGGTGGATATTTCTCAGGAAGGATCAAATGGCGGAAGGACACTGGCAACTGAGTCTCCGCTGCAAGCCAAGTGTCAGAAGTGATGCGGATGAAGTAATGAGGATGGAGAGGCTCGAATACTGGCACAAAGAACTTGATGACATGCTCATCCTCATTGAATTTTTGTTTCAGGAGGAAATACTCATGGTGGAGGATGTTCTCTGCATCCACATCCTCAACCAAGATCCAGAATGCCTGGGAGCGCCCATGCACTTTCTCATCCCACTTGAAATCTGGTGTGATGGTGAGCTCCACCTTGAGCATCTGTCGGGTGATGGGCTGGATGTGGGTCTCCAGGTCAAGCTTTGGCAGCTGATGAATATACTTGTGGATCATCTTTCCTCCCTTCGGCATGCGGATCAGCTCACCAATCTCATTGGGTCCCAAGTCATAGAGACGTTCCCAGGGAATGCTCTTCTTCTCCAGCTTGCGGATGGCCTCCTCAGGGATCTTCCTGAACTGGCGCAGGGGTGACATGGACTGCCACATCCTCTTGTCCACCATTTTACACAGGTTCAAAGTCTTGTCTGCTAGCTGGGCCCAGCCCCTGTGAAGCACAATCTCAAACATGGCTCTCATCAGCCGACCTGCACTTTGTGTCACATACACCATGTCTGACATGAGGGCAAAACCATCAAGTTTCAGCTGAGAAATATAAGCCTGCAGGAGAATGTTGACCTTTGCACTGGGTTCCTCCACACTCTCCTTGATCGGAATAGGGACACGCTCCATCAGTTTCTTCAACTCCAGCTTCTCTTCTTCCCTCACCATTAGATTCTTGAACTCGGAACTCTGCGAGAAGACCCTGAACAATTCAATTTCACTCAGGGTTGGCTTCAACTGCTGGTTGTAGACATTCATGGTGTCGAACGTGATGTAAAAGTAACTGGCAATGCGTCCCAGCTCTGTGACTTGGAAATTTCCACTCTTTTTATCATATTTGATGAGGTTGCCCTTTTCAAGCTTCAGGGCAGCAGAATGGATCAGGTTGGCTCGATGCTGCTGCAAGTACTTGTCAGAGGTGTCAGACTGCACGGCATACAAGTTGCCTGCACGGACCATTCTCACATACAGGTAAGTGTAACCCAACCAGTTAACTGCATCACGAACACTCTGAACAGATCCCAGGACAATTTCTGCGTTCAAAAGGTCTGGCAACTTTGCTATCAACTGGGATTCAATAGGCAACTGTTGGTTCATTAAAGAAAGGTAGTATTGCAGCTCAGAATGGTTGGTGATGAGAATACCTTCACCCTTTGTATCATACTGTGGGCGACCTGCACGTCCCAACATTTGCAGGACATCCAGAGCACCCAGCTCTACCCAACGTCCTTTACTTGCATCATAGACTTGAGTTCCCTTGATTACCACAGTGTGAGCTGGAAGGTTCACACCCCAGGCAAGTGTGGCCGTGGACACCAACACCTGAATGTGACGATCGGGAGTGCGGTTTTCCACCCCCACACACTCCCCCCCCCCCCCCCCCCCCCCCCCCCCCCCCCCCCCCCCCCCCCCCCCCCCCCCCCCCCCCCCCCCCCATATATATACCAACAAACACACACCCCACGGTGCAAACAGATCTTCCACCAGATTACGATCCACTCTGTTCATTCCAGCATGATGGATAGCAAAGCCATAGGGAAGCAATCCTTTGAGGTCATTATTCTTCACCTGCTCAGCCTCTGTGCGCAAAACCTCTGTGGAGGCTGATCCCTCTCTCAGGAAATTACCAAGAGTATCTTTCTCTAGGCACATGTCCAAGATTGCTTTGGCTGTTTTGGCAGTCTCTTTCCTTGAGTGAACAAAAATCAAGATCTGATTCTTTCCAGCATGCTCCATCACCTTCTCATACAGGATATCATTCATGACTTGGTATCGCTTGATGGCTTTCTTCTCAGTAATACCAATGTACTGCTGTGCAAGGGGCACTGGTCGGAAACTGTTGTCAAAGAAGAACAGTCCTGTTTTCAGATTGACTCTCAAGAATGCTGCAACATCTTCGTAATTTGGCAACGTGGCTGACAATCCAACCAGGCGAACAATGTCTCCTGTCGTTTCGGCATTTCTCAGGGTACGTGCCACCAAGGCTTCAAGAACAGGGCCTCGTTCATCGTGGAGAAGATGGATCTCATCAAATATAATAAGTCTGACAAGCTGAGTGTAAGACCTCTCTCCACCACGTCTTGTAATGACGTCCCACTTTTCAGGTGTACACACAATAACTTGGGTCTCCATGATCTGCTCTCTTGTCAACTGATGATCACCAGTCAGCTCCCCCACTTTCAACCCATAAGACTCTAGCCTTTTCGAGAAGTTCTGGGTCATCTCTGTTACAAGGGAACGCATGGGAGCAACATATATGATTTTAAAGGCATCCCCATTGATGGAACCATCTGGGTTGGTGTTCTTGCCAACTTCTCTTAATATAGTAAGGAGAGCGACATTAGTTTTTCCAGCACCAGTGGGAGCACAAAGCAGCAGATTTTCATCACTGTCCATGGCTGCCTTGAACAGCTTGCTCTGGATTCTGTTGAGGTTCTTGAAGCCATCAAAGGCTGGCTGGGCATAAGTTGGCAGGTTGGCAATGGGAACCAGGGTTTCATCTGGGGCAAAGGGTTTAGGCTTGAGGGCAGGAACATGGATCTCATCATATCCTTTCTTCATCTGTCTTGTTGAGCCCTCTGGAAGGTGGCACTTCTTGTTAGAGTTGTAATGAGAACCTGTTGAAAATACAAGAGCCTCCAGGTCAACATACTCTCGGTGACCTGGGACCTGTCCAGATCTGTCATCTACTTCCATGGCCTCAGTGTTGATTCTCCTTGGTCGAGAACCACCTATTTCCTCTCCATTGTCATTCATGTCCATGGCCTCTTCTTCGTTTTCTAGTAAAGCCAAGATTCTT
>NW_028234443.1:25916380-25921380 GCF_977035675.1 Penaeus japonicus | reverse complement strand
CGGGTGCACTAGCCGCTAGCCTGGGCTGTCCACTCGCTCACCCCCAGCGCCGGCCTTGGTCAAATATCTCGTTGCCTGCGTCTAACGCAAAAACCACGAAACGTGTCAGCACGTCATCCGACGCGAATGGGTTAATACTCATAGTAGAAAAGAGAAACATAGCAATCCACTCTCTCCTAGTTATTTGGCAAATAATTGTTGCCACCTGTCGATATCAGGAACAAGCACTGTTCACTACAGTTTTTTTTTTTATTTTTTACACACATGGATGTCTCTTCAAGCATTTACTTATGATTTCTTTTATTCTTATAACTATTTTCATTATTAACATTATCATTATCTAATGATTACTACTTGCATTGCTATAATAAAATTAAAAATATAGGTACTGATCAGAAAGGGGTCTGTGGGCAGAGCCACATCTAGATAAAAACAGTAACCAAGAGGTGTAGTGCCCCAATCAAGGGAAATACAGTAATCAAAGAGGGGCTTCATCCATTCAAGTCAGATGACCTGATTTCACACCATCTGCATATTTCCTAACAATGAATGACGTCCCATGACATCAAGGACTTTCAATGTATATACCCATTGAACTTAATTATGTTTGTATATACACATCATAGTTGAATTTGTATAAGCATATTTTAACTAACTTGTAAAAAAAAAAAAAACTCTTTTTGTCATCCCTTCGAATAGAGCAGGTGAAAATTGCTCTGAGAGTTTCAGCAGGGCCTCATAAGTTGAGAATTCTCTTGGCGGGAAGCTGCATTTGCTTGCTACATGGACGGCAGAAGCAGCATTAGGCATATATATGTCCAGTTATGAAAGACATCCATAGCACATTTTCACTCCAAATTCTGAGCATTCACTCCAGAAATACTGTGCCTAAATTAATGTTATTTTTTAACCTTTATTCTATTTGCTAAGCTATTTCAAATCTTCCCCATTTAAGTGGCAACAATTCAGTTGAAAAATAGGACCTAAAAATAGTCTAACAAAAAAAGTGCTTTAAAATAAAAGCTGTAATAAATGGACAAATTGTGCAGCACTATGAACAACAGTGGCAAGAATAAGGTGGCATTCCATCAACCATCTTGATGTCTTTTATCAGAAGCAAGGGCTTTGTAGAAGTCGTTGCAGCTGCTGCCAGAATATAATTATGTTACTAAATACCACAATTGTGGTACCAATAGATTCTTCTCACCTTCTACTGCTCTTGTATAGGGGTATATGTTATTCCCACCAAACCTACCAACTCCACAATCTGGGCCCCGACAATAGGGGAGGACATGATTTAAATCAGGGTCTTAAACCTTCATCCTGAACTGATGTATTTCTTTTTTGCCCGATGTGCCCTTGTCTGGAAAAGAGCCATCTATTGGAAAAAACAATTTCAGGATGTTCAGTAGTCTAAAGATGACAACCAAGGAGCGCTACCCTTAGATCAACAGGCCAATCATACAGTTTCACTTACTCGTTATTTGAGAACCTGGAATCTTAGCTTTTTAAGCCCATTCAGAGCTGGTTGTCATATCCTGATGATAGGTGTCATATCATGACAGTGCTAGAGACATAGTGACAATGTTTTCAAAAATTGCCAAAAAAGGAACTCGTCTAATGCTCTATCTTGCCAGAATGGATGTGAAGGAAGTCTGTTGACCTTTTCACTGCATTGCCGTTAAGCATGGAGGTAACAACAAACACTCTGCACACATTACACCAAGAGAGTGAGTAAATTGTAAAAAAACAACAAATCTTTTAGATCTTTACTTTATAGCACATATCAATGCAATTTATTCATATATTACCCCCCCAAAAAAAACAAATCTACTTTATGCCCTCCTATAGTACTGTAGCGCATACTGTGGGGTATAAGAGGGGAATCGCAGATTATATCCACTATATACGAGGAGCAGATGGTGAGAGGATTCTTTTGGTATCACTATCATTGTCTTTAGTAATGCAGGACTATTGTGAAAATTGACCAAAAATTGTTCAGTAAAATAAAAGCTGAAAGTAATAGCTAAACTTAGTAGTTAGCCTTGATCTTATTATCTAAGCTTTTTCAATCATACCTCAAAAAGTGCGACAATTTAGCCAATAAATACAACCCAAAGAATTATAATACCACCTGTAATAGCTAGGAAAATCTTACGCTTATGTTGCATTTGCTGTTTTTCTTCCTGTAGTCTTCACCAGGAGTGAAGGACTCAAATAGCGAATTAAAGTTATTTTTCCAGATGTGACAGTGGTTATAACATTCCTTTGCATCATATTTTGCAGCCAAATTGTTGCACTTTTCCAGGTATCCTTGAACTGGCTTAGACATTAACCCAATGACAGTGGATGGCATGATTTGCTGCAAAGGCAGAGTCGGTCATACACACAGATGGCACCGTGCCAGACAATGTAAACCCGCCATCCTACTACATACATATTTTATTTAAAAAACGCGACCAATGGGTTAGAAAGGAGGATGTATGGAATAATCTGAAGTTAGCACAATTATCCTTGTTCCAACATCTTTTGCAATGTTTGATATAAAATACATCTGACAAATTATTCCTTTTGGTCATAATCTGGAGTCAAACCGTTGCAATTTTGTGTGGCATGATTGAAGCTTATAATATAAATCAAAAGCTAGAAAAAAAAGTAAAAGTTCATATCAATTATCCTGGGTGAGCCCTCCATATGTGAGAATAATACAGCGTGAATGTATTAACCCTTTCCCGACGGGGCACTCGCTACGCGAAGACCCCTATGCCGGGCGATTGCAATATTGCATTGTAATCGTCACGGTGGCATGACGCCCCGGAATCGGGAGTTTGGCTGTGTCACACGAGTGTGACGCACCATCATCATAGGGTTAAGGGCGAAACATCAGACAATATTTCCACTCTGCCTGTACCTAGGTTTGTCTATAGTACATAATCACAGTCATATCTTGACAATGTTTATTGTTTTCTTTGATGTGTTTCCTATTACCTTCCAACAAATAATACTGCATTTGAGTCTTTATTCATATTCAGAGTTCGTGCACAATCTAAGATAATCCAGTCCGGGAACCAGTCACTACGGCCCTCAACCACTACGGCCCCAGTCACTTCGGCCCTAGTCACTACGGCCCTAGTCACTACGGCCTCTCTCACCGTCAACCCTAGTCACTACGGCCTCTCTCACCGTCAACCCTAGTCACTGCGGCCCCAGGCACTACGGCCTCCCAAGATGTTAACTTAAATATAAGAACTACAGTGAGAGAGAGAAACCACGTGTCATTTCATGACCAAGGAAAGGAATATAGAATCATAAATGTATATATTACCAAAAGTGTATAAATCATATGTTGTCTATGTATATTTCTAAAGAATTCAATAAGACACTTGTTTGTATATTTGTGTTGTTTGTCTCAGTCCAACTCCTCCTGAATATTTCATCCAGGCCTCACAGAGAGAGAGAGAAATTGACATGTGGTCTCTCTCTCTCTCTCTCTCTCTCTGTTTATTAGAGAATAATAGATGATATTATTATTATTATTATTAAAATGTTACTGATGTTGTTAGGGATGGTATTGATGTTATTAGTGATGATACTGATTTTTGTACAGATCTGTTGGAGACGGAGGAAGAGGGAGTTTTGGAGGAGGTAGGATCTATCCCGGACATCAGCACCCGACCAGCCTTGCCAGAGGAATATGAAGAAAGTATTCTACCTGATGACATTATTGATGAAGTTCCAGGTATAGGGGATGAATTAATAAACTCCTATAAGATCATTGAAGGTGGTACGAGAAGAGGAAATGCCCTCCTTGTAGATTCCTTTGGTTATACCTATAACCAAAAGGCCACAGGGAAGAAGAAAAATCCAACTGGTAAAGTAACTTGGCGCTGTAGTGTGAGAAACAAGATGCTAACATGTCCTGCCACTGTCCTTCAGAATGGCTCCATTTTCACTGAAGGATCTCATCATCATGTTCACGAACCCCAACAAAGTGCTACTTTTAAGGCTGAAGTCATTGCTGCTGCAAAGGCCTTAGCCAAAGAGAAGGTGAACATTTTTTCATCCGCTTCTTCTTTAGTGGATCGTGCTATAACTGCCACAGAAGGGGATGATGCAGCCTGTTTAAATACAGTTAATATAGCACGGTCTCTAAATCGCCTTAGACAGGGTGACAGACCTGATGAACCAGATAATTTGAACTTTGAATTGGATGACAATTACATCCCAAAAGAGTTCCTTCAGAAGGATATTGTTATAACTGGTGGCCGACACTTAGTATTCGCTACTTCTGAACAACTTGCTTTACTCAAGAATGCAAGGACGTGGTACGTGGATGCTACATTTCGTGTAGTGCGCAAGCCATTCTATCAATTATTTGGCACCCATGCATTTGTGAAAGGAATCGAAGGAAATATAAAACAAGTACCTCTAGTATTTACCCTCATGTTGGGGAAAAGAAAAAAAGATTACAAGAAAGTTTTTAAGGCTATTTTAGACATACTACAGGAGTGCAAAGTAGAGAAATTGGTTTTGGATTTTGAAGCTGCTGTATGGTCGGCTGTCAGGACATTACTCCCGATGGTAAAATTGCAAGGATGCTCGTTCCATTGGAATCAAGCCATTTGGAGAAAAATCCAAGAAATAGGACTGGCTGCACCATACATGAATCATCGCCCAACTAAGGATTTCATAAGGCAGCTCATGGCACTTCCTTTCCTCCCTGAAGAACACATAAAAACAACATTTGAACAGATTGAATTACGAGTGCCTCCTGGACCACTTCAAATTCTAATGGAATATATTAAAGAAACTTGGATCAATGGATTCTGGCCGCCAAGTGACTGGACTGTATTCGGGCAGAGTATCCGGACTAACAATGACGTAGAGGGATACCACAGAAAGTTGAATGGTATGGCAGGCAGCTCTCATATTCCATTTTATGTTTTAGTGCCATTACTGTACAAAGAAGCAAAAAATGTAACTGTAGAGGTCCGTCTTGT
>NW_028234443.1:25886380-25896380 GCF_977035675.1 Penaeus japonicus | reverse complement strand
TTGGTGTTTTGTGTGTGGGTAGAATGGTACGACACTTGTTGTTGTTGGTGTTGTGGGATGTTGATGTTGGTGTTATGATTGATGCAGCGATGGTGGGTTTGTTGTTGTTATTGTTGGTATGGTGTTGTTGGTTCTTGGAGGGTGTGGTTGTGTTTTTTGTTGGTTTTGTTCTGTTTAGGTTGTGTTGTTGTTGTTGTGGGATTTTGGGGATTTTGTGGGCGTGAGACGGGAGATTATTGGGGGCTGGGATTGGGAGGCCATGAAGGAGGAGGGAAATGAAGGGTGAGGGATGAAGGATGGAGGATGGGATGAAGGAGAAGAGGAGAAATAGGTGTGAGAAGAAAGAATAGGATTGAGAAGATGATGGCAGATGGAGAGTAGGAGAGGAGGGTGGAGGGGGTGTAGTTTTTGGAGATCGTGTGAGGAAGGGAAGGAGGAGAGGATTGGAAGAGGAAGAAAGAGAGAATAAGAAAGTAGAAGAACAATGATTGAAGAGGGAAGAAGGCAAAGGAAAAAAAGACAAGAAGAAGAAAAATTGATTTAAAAGAAGAAGAAAGAGAAGAAGAAGAAGAATACATAATTAGAAGAGGAAGAGGAAAGGGAGAAGAAAAACAGGAGAAGACAGAAGAAGAAGAATATGATTTAGCAAGAGGACGAAAGAGAAGAATAAGAAGAAGAAGAAGGCAAAGATTAGAAGAGGAAGAAGGAAAAGGGAAATAAAGGAAAAGGGAAAAAGGAAGAAGAAGTAAAAATGGTTGGATTGAGGACGAATGAGAAGAATAAGAAGTATCAGGAGAAGAAAAAATAATTAGAAGGGACGAGGAAAAGGGGAAGAAAAAAAAAGAAGAGAAGAAAAAAATGATATTAGAAAGATGAAGAAAGGGGAAGAACTAAATAAGTTAAAAGAAGAAAGAAGAAGACAAAATGATTAGAAGAGAGGTAGAAGGGTAAAGGAAGCAAAAGAAGAAGAAGAAGAAAAATGGGATTGGAGAGTAAGAAGGGAAAAGGTATGGAAAGAGACGAATCATAGAAGAGAAGGAGAAGAGACGAGGAAGAGGGGGCTTAGAAGCAGACTAACGGAAGCCGGAAAAGGAAGAAGCCGAAGAAGGAGAAAGAGGAAGATCCCAGACCTTCTAAGTTGAAGCAGGTACATCTGAAAAACCCTCCTCCTCCTCCCCCATCAACCCCTCTTCCTCCCTCTCCTCCACCTCCTACCCCTCCTCCTCCTCATCCTCCCCCATCTACTCCTCTTCTTCCTTCCCCTTCCTCCCCCTAATCCACCTCCTCCTGCTCCACCACCACCAACTCCACCTCCTCCTCCTCCCCCATCAATCCTCTTCCTCCTTCCCCTTCCTCCCCTTCCTCCTCCTTGTCCTCCATCAACTCCTCCTCCTCCCTCTCCTCCACCTCCTACCCCTTCTCCTCCTCCTCCTCCCCCACCAACTCCTCTTCTTCCTTCCCCTTGCTCCGCCCCCCTTCTCCTCCTCCTCCTCCTCCTCCACTATCAACTCCTCTTCCTCCCTCTCCTCCACCTCCTCCTCCTCCTCCTCCTCCCCCTCAACTCCTCTTCCTCCTTCCCCTTCCTCCCCCTAATCCACCTCCTCCTGCTCCACCACCACCAACTCCACCTCCTCCTCCTCCTCCTCCTCCTCTATCAACCTCTCTTCCTCCTTCCCCCTTCCTTCCTCTCCTCCTCCTCTATCAACTCCTCTTCCTCCTTCCCCCTTCCTTCCTCTCCTCCTCCTCCTCCTCTTCCTCCTCTTAGTAGAGACTCGGGGGAAATAAGGCTAGTCTAATGATATCTAGTCGGGATCTGTGTCTGGCGGGATGGGCGTGGGGAGGGGGGGGGGGGAAAGGGTGTAAAGGGGTGGCTGGAGTTGGAGGATGATTGGTGGGGGAGGGAGGGGGCGGGGTGGTGGGGGAGGGAGGGGGCGGAGTGGTGGGTGAGGGAGAGAGAGAGATTGAGAGGTAAAAGACTATTTATATCTATATCTACATTTGCATCTATATCATATATATATCTATATATATAAGATTATATATATCAAAATAAATATATATATATAGTTAACAAATTTATTCATCTATTCATATGTAAATATATATACATATGAATAAATTTATTCATATTATCAGATTTATATGAATAAATATTAATATTTATTTAAAAATATATAGTATAAACATATATATATATATTTAAGAGAATCAAAAAATATATATATATCAAATATATAGAAATATATATATATATATATCTATATATATATATATATATATATATTTAAAAATTTGCTATATATATATTTGTATATATTAAAAATATGATATTATAAAATTTTTATATATATATATATATAAATATATATATATATATATATATATATATAATAAACTATATATAAGCAGATAGTAACTACGCAATGATATATAAAAAAAGATGTGTTTATGTGAGTGGTCATGTGTGAGAGGTGTTTTTGTGTGAGTGTTTGTGTGATGTGTTGTGTGTGATGTGTGGGTGTGTCCTCGTGTGTGGTGTGGTTGTGTGTGTGTGGTGGGTTGTGTGTGTGTGGTGGTGTATTTATATATATATATATATATATATATATATATATATATTTATCATATATATATATGAAATGTATATATATCTATATATATATAACTACATATATATATATAATATATATATATATATATAAAATATATATAATAAAATCTTATATATGTATATAAAATAAACCACCATAAATACAACTATAATATATATATATATATATATATATAAATATTATATCAAAATAATATATATATCTTATATATATATATACATATATATATATAATAATAATATATATATATATATATATATATATCTTATATATGTAGTTATATATAGCAAGACAATATATATATATATATATATATATATATATATATATATATATATACACATACACAAACACACACACACAGAAAAAAATGAAACAAGGAAAGAGAGATGATGATGATGATAATGATGACATTAATTATAAGGATAATAATGATAATGATGATAGTAATAATGATAATAATAAAGGTAATGAGAATAAAAATGATAATAATAGTGAGGATAAGGAAAATAACAAAAGAACCAACAATGCCAATGGTAATAACACTGCTGTAGCTCTTTTATTTCTTTCTTGTTTCATTGCTCTCTCTGTTAGTATCATCATTGTCATTATCATCATTATTGTCAATATCATCATTGTAATCATCATACCATCGTTATCTTTATCATTAGTATTATCATTATCATCAATATCATCATCATGATTAGTATTATTATCATTAGAATCATCATTATTGATATTCATATTATTTTTATTATCATCATTATATCATTATTATTACCGTTCATCATATCATCATTATTGTCGTTATCATTATTATCATCATTATCATTAACCATGTTATTATCATTCTCACCATTGCTATTTTTATTGTCATTATCACAATCATTATTATCATTACAGTTACCGGTATATATTATCATCATCATCATCACCATCACCTCCATATCGTCATCCTTATCCTTTTCATTATCATTACCATCCTCCTCCTCATCATCATCATTATCTTCATCACCATCATTATCATCATCATTAGTATTCTCCTTCTCCTTCCTTTTACCATAGTGTCCCTTTCAGTTGGTGTCTTCCAAGACCTTTTTCTGAATTGTTAATTTTGTTACATATTTATCTCAACATTTTTGACGTCAGATTTACTTTTGCATTTTCCCCTTTTAAGGATATATATTTTATTTTAATTTATCTTTATCTATTTTCATATTCTCATTTCATTGTTTTTAATTGTTGTCAATTTTGATTTGATTGAAAATTGTGATTGATTATATCACTACCTATGACGTCATCACCAAATGAATAAAAATATAGGCTCTATTATTATTATCATAGGAATAGCAATATAGGCTCTATTATTATTATATGAATAGCAAATATAGCTCAACATGAGTATTAGCAAAGGAAGACAATATAGCGCTATTATATGATAGGAATAGCATATAGCTCTACTTGTATTACAGAGGAATAGCAATATAGGCTCTATTATTATTATATGAATAGCAATATAGGCTCTACTATTATTATTATTATTGGAATAGCAATATAGGCTCTATTTTTTTCAAAGCAACAAAGAGAGATCATTAGAGAGGCAACGTGTTTCGTTCGTCCAGTCCTTCCCGGATATTTATTTAGCCGACCATGTCACCATATTTGTATAGTGAAGGTCCCAAAAGGAACATTGGTGACCACAATCACGAAGATGATAGTCAAGTCCTGATGTGTATGACATAATTTTGCATCGTAGCTGGATGTGATTAAAAAGATGANTTGATTGGTTATGTTGGATTTTTTTTATTTTTTATTATTTATTTTGTTTTGTATTCACACCTCAAGGATTATAATGATCGGAGCGGATAAGTCGGCGTATTTTGTGAGGAGCTTTCATATGAGGTCTATTTCCCCTTTCTTTCTTTTATTTCTCTCACACGATTTCGCCTTTTGTACTGACGTATTAAGCTCTAGGATCAATAAGATAAAAAAGCAAACAAAAAGATATCTAATCCTTCAGCAATAGCAATAGCTTTGTTGATTTTGTCTTTGTTTATCGTTTTTCCTTTAGCAAGAAAAGCAAAATACCAATCTAGGATATCCTTTCTTTTAAAATTATTTGTATGAGGCAATTATTCAGGCAGCTTAATCATAATCTCTATACCGTTCTTCCGGTATCTATCAAATAACCTCACTATTTGCTATTAAGGGTAAGCTCAGTATCAAAAAGAGATGTTTTTTTTCTGAGCTAAACCCATATATATTATTCAAATTGGCCTTCCCGCTGCCACTTAAGTTGACGGGGGTAAGTTAGGCCGTTTGCACTCTCTCTCGGCCGGCGTCAAGGGCGGGTCAGAGTGCGCCCTCTTCTGACTTGAGGGTCTGGGAGGGGCACTAGGGCAGCCGGGGTTAGAAGACGTTGCACTATATTGATAATGAGGATACTATTGATGATGATGATGATGGTGATGATGACGGGGAGGATAATGGTGTGGGTGATAGTAATGATAATGGTTATGATGATGATGATAGCGATGATGATGATGATGATGATGGCGGGGAAGATAATGGTGTGGGTGATAGTAATGATAATGGTTAAGAGGATGATGATAACGATGATGATGATGATGATGAAGAGGGGGAAGAGGGAGAAGATAATGATATGGGGATGATGATTATCGATAATATATAACGGCAATTGTAATGGTAATAATAATTGTGATCATGGAAATGGTGATAATGGATGATGAGGTAATAAGAATTATAATAATAACAACTATAATGATAATGATAATAGTAATTATAATGATATGATGATAATAATAATATGATTATCAATCATAATAATTTTAATAATGATGATTATAAAGAGGATGATAATGATATAAATAATGATAATGATAGTGAAAATATTAACAATAACGATAATACAATAATGATGACGATGATAAGATGATTATAATAATGGTCATGATAACGACAATGATTATAATATTGATGGTGATAATAATAACAATATTAGCATAAGGAGAGAGAGAGGGGAGGGAGAGAGAGAGAGGAGATAGAAATAGAGAGAGATAGAGAGGGGGAGGGATAAGAAATAGAGAGAGGAAGAGAAAGAGAAAGAAAGAGAAGGGGGTAAGAGAGAGAAGGTAGGGGGGCGGGGTGAGAGAGTGTGAGTAAGAGAGGGAGAGAGAGAGAGAAAGAGAGCCAATACAGATATACATCCTTACACACAGACAAATCAACATAGCCCCCCCCACACACACACAAAGAAGAAGAAAACAAGACACACAAAGACAAACAAAACAGCAACAACAACAACAGCCACAGAAAAAGCGAAACAACATTCTCGAGTAAAGCAACAACTCCGAGACCGAGCGAGAGGCGTCTCGAGACGTTGCAAGAAAAGGCAACAACTGTAGCTTCCTCCGGACAAAGAAAAAAAGTTCCGCAGTTCGGACAGTGGCGGCGACAGGTGCGGGGTGGGTGGGAGTGGGGTGAGTGGGGGGGAGAGGGGGGAGGGGGCGAGGGAAAACTCCTTCCTATTATCTTGAAAGAGATGGATAGAAATAGATCGATTGGTAGATTGGTATTAAGAGAGAGAGAAGGAGAGGGAGAGGGAGAGAGAGAAAGAGAAAGAGAGGGAGAGAGAGAATGAGAGAGAGAGAGAGAGAGAGAGAGAGAGAGAAATAGAGAGAAAGAGAGCGATAGAGAGAGATAGAGATAGATAGATAGATAGATAGAGGGAGAGAGAGAGAGAAAGAGAGAGAGAGAGAGAGAGAGAGAGAGAGAGAGAAAGGAGAGAGAGAGGGAGAGAGAGAAAGAAAGAGAGATAGATAGAGAGATAGAGAGAGGGAGAGAGAGAGAAACAGAGAGAGAGAGATGGGAGAGGGAAAGAGATGGGAGATGATGATGATGACAACAGCAGCAATAATAATTATAATAATTGTTGTTATAATGACATTAGTAATGATAGTGACAAAATCATAATAATAATAATAATATGAACAACACTAATTATGTGATAATGATAGTGATAGTTGGGAGAATAACAATAACAGCACCAGTTATAATAATGGTGATACAAATTTTAATAATAATGAGGGTAATGAACATAAGAAAATGATAATGGTAATGGTAAAGGTAATGACAAAAATAATGATGAAAAACTAATAGTCATTGTAATGATGCACATTTTGATTTAAATAAGATTTGAATAAAACAATATGTGAATAAAAATCTACAGCAGTTCTACTAATATCATACAAATATGAACAAAAATGTTTAAAAGTGAGTATCATTTTGAAATTTGCCACGTTAATGTCAATTACATTCTCGAGTCTCCTATCATTATAAGCTCCTTGGTAGTGACACTCTTTCTCCAGTATAACTTGGTGGAAGTGCTTGCTTTACTTATTCTTCTGAGTTATGCTCCCATGTTCTCCTTAACATTATCAAGATGAGTATCAGGTATACGGACTTTCATAAATCTTGCAGCCACAATCAGTCCCACGCAGCTTTCGGCTGAAGGATCGCCTAATAAACCTTGAATTACTGCGACAGAACTTTTCCTTTTCTTCCTACTGAGCTACTTGGGGAATTTTGTGCTCTGGAGTACCTTTATTTGTGGTTTAACAAAGACAGACATTAATCTTTGCCTTAGATTGCTTATGGGAGAAGTCTCAAACGTACTCTGAGGCTGAAGAATCCTTAAGACCTGTAACAGATTGTTTAGCAAGACAGTGTTTATGTAAAGTGGTAGGAACAACACGTTCGTGGGGTCCTTTAGTGGCCTGCACTCAACATCTCAAACGTACTCTGAGGCTGCAGAATCCTTGAGACCTGTAACAGATTGATAACAAGACATGAATTAAAGTGGGGTAGAACAACACGTCCCGTGTCCAAATTGGCCTGCACTCAACGTTGTCCATCCCCACAAAGAAGTTGGTCTGCTGTAGCCAGAGCTTCCCTTGGTGTCACTGCTGTCCCAAAGGCAAAGACAATGGGGTAAAACTTACACGATGGCTTGGAGAAATGCCACATTTCGAAGCCTCTGGACACCTCCTAACCATCACAATTCAAAGCTGCTAACAAGGACTTGATGCTGGTGCATTCCTCTTCGAGGTGCAACGACTGAACCAGGAAAAGTGACTTTCCTGCTATGGCAAGGCATAGCTATGAGGCAACAAATGAAAAGGCGCAGCTCGTTCGTGTTAAAAGCAATTCTGATTGCTTTTAACAGACTGGATACACTGTGTCAAATCCAGAACCCATCTTGACGAATGAAGAAGCTTGAAAATGTAGGTGACGCATCCCTCTGACTTGTAAATTACACTTTCATGTAACAGTTTCTAGAATATTAAATACACTGGCTTTACCTGAAATGGTCTGGAAATGAAGTATGTGTGGATTTTGACAGTGAGTTGGGATGTATCACCGTTGTATCACCTGTAAATTGGTCAGTGGTAATTCATGTTCAGTCTTGTTTCACACTGTTTAGTGATATATAATGGTAAATGCTCGTTATGTAATGGGTTTGATATCAAGATTTGGATTTGTTTGAAAGATTATATTCTCTTGAAAAATTTTGCTAGACATCAAGTTCAAAACAGTCCTGATGTGTTGCTGTCTAAAACACTATGATTTTCTCATCCCTGCTTTCAAGGAGGCTGGGGGAAAAGGTCATAGACCACATGCAATGCAGTGCAGGGAATTCGATGATACAGAAAATAAGAGGGAAGAAAAAAAAGGGAACAAATTAGAACAAAAAAAGATGGTAAAAATTCTTGGGGTTTGGAAATTCTGTGATTCCTGAAGGTCTTCGGAAAAGAAAAAAAAAAGAAGAAAAAGAAAAGAAAAGAAAAAAGAAGAAAAGAAAAAAAAAAAAAAAAATAATATATATATATATATATATATATATATATATATATATATATATATATATATATATATATATACACACACACACCAAGAGAATGAGACGTAGTATTGAAAAACAAGAATAGAGTAAGAATACTAAATGTAACAATTTGTCGTTGTTGGTCAAAAAAGAATTAAAGGAATTAGAAGGTAACACAAAGAAGAAGAAAAGAGCATTTGAAACTCTAAAGAGCATTCCTTCTCTTATTCCCTAAAAGCATTCCTTCTTTTATTCCTCAAAAGCATTCCTTCTCTTATTCCCCCAAATGGCTAAATTTTGAAAATGGAATATGAAGAAGTTTTTAGTGTGCTTAGAATACATTAGACACATTAATAAAGATATTGAACATTTCAGAGCTATTAATGATAAAACTCCGTCTCATCGGTTTGATTTTCATTGAAAGATGATCTTACCTCTCCCAAATCCTGACCTTCTGTGAACACATACTCAAGGTCTTGACTAAAAATTGAGAAGTTGATGTAATATATATATATATATATATATATATATATATATATATATATATATATATATATATATTTATATATATATGTATGTATGTATATACATATACATATATATATGTTTATGTATATATATATATATATATATATATATATATATATATATATATATATATATAGATAGATAGATAGATATATAGATATAGATAGATAGACAGATAGATAAATAGATAGATTTGAAATAGGATTTTTGTATTTTTTCTTAAGGTTGATCACGGAATTTTACTCCATAAAGTTAAGGGCCATGGATTTAGGGAAGATAGGGTGGATACACTGTCTTCTAACTAATCTCAAAGATAAAGAACTGAATAATGGACTTATCTCTTGTGAATCAAATGTTGTAGGTGGAGTGCCACAAGGGTCGGTCATGAGACCTTTGTTGTTCTTAATTACGATTGGGGACATTGATGTAATGGTAAGTGCATACAATGGTAAGTGCACCTTTAGCTTTCTTATATATATATAAAGGGCAGAATAAAAGATCTGGAAATCCAACACAAATTTCACATTCTGTTGAGGGATTAGAGATAAAAGAGAAAATAGTTGTAAACGGTTCTGTGTTTATCAGTAATGGTATGAGGTTCAGATATTTCATAAAGCAGCCAATTACGACTGGACGGTTGAACACCTATCACTATGGAAAAGATTAGTGACTCTATTGATTGGAATATCAGTATCATACAAGATAGGTCTTATTTACTGAAAACAAGCAAACAGGACGGAGGGAAAGATGCTTCATCATTTATGTATGGAAGATTATTGAAAACTTGGCGCCAAATCCAAGAGAGATAGAAAAGGCAGAATTCATGTCAAACACTCTCCAACGCTCAAACACCTCTGTTAAGGAAAGTGCTGCATCCAAGTTTCTTAATTAATGGACCAAAACTGCCTAATAGTGTGCCACTCAGAGCACCGTGGAAGCGGTTAAATTCAATAGCGAA
>NW_028234443.1:25878880-25881380 GCF_977035675.1 Penaeus japonicus | reverse complement strand
AAAATGGGAGATAAACATAAAGAACAAAGGGTAATTAAGAAGAGAGGAGAATAGCGAATGATGCAAAGAATAGGAGACACGGGTGAATAATGTATGCGTCAGGGATGAAGGAGAGAAGGAGAGATGTAGGGAATAGATTATAAGAACAAAAGAAGGAGATTCAAGGCAGAAGGAAAAGAAGAGAAGGGATAAAAGCAGACTCGATTAAGCGAATAGGACGTACAAAGGGGAAAGGATGTCAGTGAGTATAAATAGATATTTTTTGCTCTCTCTCACACACACATACACTCTTTCTTTATCTCGCACACATTCACGCACACACTCACTCAATCAAACACACACACACTCACTCATTCACTCTCTCTCTCTCACACACACTCACTCAAACACACACACACACTCACTCAAACACACACACACACACTCACTAACACACACACACACTCACTCTCACTCACTCACACACACTCACTCAATCACTCTCTCTCTCTCTCTCTCTCTCTCTCTCTCTCTCACACACACGCAACAAGGTAACCCCATTTCCACATATGCCCCTAATGAGCCACTAAAATTCCCTTTGTTGGAACTGTCTCGCCTCCTCGGTTGTCTTTTTATATAAGCCGTTGAGGCCAGGAGTGTCGGTATGCAATATGCATGTACTGTCCACTATGTATTTATGCTATTATTTTGTTTACACGTAAAGGATTCCACAAGTGAATTAGTAGGCCTACTTGACCTCCCTATTAACCCGACTCCCTGATTTTTCGGATTTTTTTTTTTTTTATAATTTTGTCATCATTATTGTTAATGTTATGATAATGATTATGAAAATAACATTGGCAACGACAATAAGAGCAAAATTATTAAATTTTTCCTCCCCGAAAAATTCAAGGACTGGGGTAAACAGGTGAGAGGTAGGCCTACTAATTGACTCCTTGTTTGGCTATGCGCTTTTGGAACCATCTATGGGCAAAAATGATAATAAAACAAGATACTGATAGGCTGCGCATGTCTCCTGCGCCAATTGATGAAAAAGATTAGCATCAGTAATTTCTTAATGATATGCGACCTTGATCTGCTCACGTGTTGTCAGAGCGGGATGACTTGTGGCCTACCATCTCGTAACATTGCTTTAGATCAGCTGAATTAAAAATGCAAAGCCAAATCCTCATTGTTCGCGTCATGTGAATAACTTAAGTGGACTACGTCCCTTTAGACTTTAATGATGGAAGACTCTGATCGTAATTCAATACATATAATCACAGCCATTCCAGGTATCGTACATTAGTAAATTTAAGCCATGATTTCGCAATGAAAATTCACTGTTTCTTAATCTTACCCACTGGTACGCCCATGACAGTAATATCTACCTTACAAAATCTGTGGCCTATATTTTCCTGTATCTGTTGAGGGCACCTGCTCTGAACCAGTGCCTTAAAGCGAAACGCGCTCAAACGGTTCAGTCCAATTCAACTTTACTCTTTCTCTCTCACCATCGTTTTCCATCCATTAAGAAGAAGCTGACGGACACCTTCCGCGAGACAGGAGTCAGATATTCCGAGCAACATGACCAGAAGGACTGAAAATACTCGGGGAGGCGGAATTTCATCAATAAAAAAAGGTATTGCTTTGCACAGCATTGAGGAAAATTCTGGAGATTGAACCATACCTGCGAAGTATTTGGTCAATGATTTCCATGTTTTGATTTTTTTTCTAAACTCCTTGTTTCTCTAATCCTTATTGTATTTAGATTTTGATCTATCTCTTTGACAGGTTTAATACAAGCAGTATCTATGAGGTTGCAAAATGTGGCCGTGTGACCTTTGTGGCTATGCGACCCTCCATGGTATAAGCGAGCGCATCCACACAGAAGGAAAGGTTATAGTCACAAAGTATTTTGAATTATCGTAAAACTATTTCAAAAAGCCTGTGCAAAGGAGAGAATCACAAGTCAACTCCTTTTTTTTATGCAGGGAGAGTCTGTGGACCACTGCATTAAATACATGGGAAAGAATTTGCGAGGTCACGCTAGAATAACTTCAGGACTATGCGCCGAAGGTCAAACCCCTCGCACAAGCTTGTGTTTAGTGGCTCAAGGAGTAGTAGGAAATTATCTGTAATAACGGAGGTAGATTCTCAACAATTCTTACTTTCCTTGGTTATCTAATGCGACACTGTACATTAAGAGGAAATTCAAAGATATTTAATAAATAAAACAAAGCAAAATGTTTAATGCATTGTGCACTGCATTTGAAACATAAGGGCGTGGTGTGGAGCTCTCTGACTTGTTGTGGACTTTTATTTATACACATGTTTATTATTATTATTATTTAATGCTTATTGACCTTGCAAAGGCCCCAAACAATTTTCCCTAACCCTTTCGCTCACCAGGGGGCTGGAATATGTAATCAAATTCATTCTCGTTAATAATCATACGTCAAACATTAGTATCACTTTGAAGTTTGTTTTCTCCCTTGTAATCAAAACAAAATTAAGAAAT
>NW_028234443.1:25871380-25873880 GCF_977035675.1 Penaeus japonicus | reverse complement strand
CTCGTTCTCTCTCTCTCTCTCTCTTTCTCTCTCTCTCTCAATCTTCTTTTTCCCTTTCCCTTTACTTCTCGTTTTGAGATTTCCTTTATCTATTTATCAATTTTTTTCTTCTTCCATCTCTACGTAAATATAACAACGGATCGTTTCTTCGGTCCCCCCCCTCCTGCAAAGGATATCACAAACAGGACTCAACAAACATCAAATATAAGTCAAATAAAATATTCTTGCCTTACTGAAAAATGAATGAAATATTGCAGGGATTATGCAACCACGCAGTCGATAGGCAGAAGCAGCACGGGTGAATTCGTGACGCGGGGTTGCAGGCTGTTCTGCCGTTCCCTTGGAAAAGCAGGTCAGAGATCAACTGCTTCGGTGTTGCAAGCGATCGTAACACGAAGGATCCACGAATATCCAACACAAGGGGCGCATCTGGATTCACTAACGTAGTCCTCGTGACGTCAATTCAGCTCAGTTCAGTTCAGTGAGGCTGAACTTGACCCGAACCAGAAGGTCCAGCCAATGCGTTCAGCTCGTCCTCTGGTGGTCACGAGAACACTCGTACTTGACTGGAGCGGGACCTCGCGGCGTCAGGGCGTCCCCGCGCGGAAGGGTGGAAGAGACGAACTAAAGATGGTCTGAGCGTGATATGGTCTATGAATGATACTGTGAGAAAACCAAATCGGTGTAGCAACGTGGGTAAATCGTTGCAAACCTCAGTGCCCCCCCCCCCTCTCTCTGTGCGATCTGTTTTGATATGTATTATTTGACATGTAGTATTGCTACCATTGTTCTGAGTATATCAATTATATATCATCTAATGTATATGCTATGCCCCTTATCCTATACGCAATACTTCTCTCAGCACACGCACACACACGCACACACACACACACACACACACACACACACACACACACACACACACACACACACACACACACACACACACACACACAGACACACACACACACACACACACACATTTTCTTGGCGTGAGAGCAGCTCCTCCTCCAGAGAGGACGGAGCTGCTTCTGGGCGTCCAGCAGAGTGACTGATATCATACTGCAACAATGGTTTGACAATAACTACATTCACACGTTAGGTAGACGGGAGGTGACTAAAGGAGTGTCTAAATCCTGTTACATCGATACGGCACACCAGGTATGTCTGCAATTACATGGTATTGCAGACATACCCAGTGTGTGGCATGTTGCCTGTCTATGCTATTCAAGATATGGTAACACAACAACACCAAGAATGCTGGCCGCTCAGATACTCAATTGCATTGTTAATGATATTCTATATACTCGAAGATGGGTTTCTTTAATTCTACATTCAATTGCCAGAGTTGCAAGAATAAATTTGCAGTTTTTGAGATACTAAACTTCCCATTTCGCCTTGCCGCCTGAGGACGTCTTTCCTTCGGCTCCCTCGGCTTACTCGAGTTCTCGGAAGTCTGACAAAGACCTGCTCTCAGCACCCGTTGTCCTGCCGCCTGAAGACACGCATCCTTCGGCTTCCTTCACTCAGCCGTGCTCTTTGAAGGCAGGGAACAACGCAGTCTCGGCACCCGCCAGCGCTCGCATCGTTGGCGCAAGCAGGGACAAGCAATGCTCACCTTTAGTTTCCTTTATTATTCACATCTTCTAATGAATAATCTGCTAGTTTACTTTTTTTCTACAGTTAACTTAACCGGATTTTAAAAAATGTTTTGATCAGAATGGGTATCATTTTAAAATCGGGGAAGAAATATAACCGAGCTGTTTTGCTTATGTTTATTACAATGTACTATTGCTAATATTGTTATTGTTGTGCCGTATATATGCCAATGTGCTTGTTAGACAGATTTCTATGCACTTTCCTCATATTATGTACAATGTACTCATCATATGATTAATCGTCTAGGATTTTTTTTTTTTGTATGACATTCCCCACTCTTCTCCTCTATCTCTCTCCCTCTCTCACTCTTATACCTCTCTCGCTCCCTCTCCCTCCTTTCTCTCCCTGCCCATCTCTTTTTTTCTCCCCATCTTTCTCCTCTGCTTCCCTGCTTCTCTCTGTCTCTCCTCCTCTCTCACTCTTAACCTTTTGTACTCTCACCATTTCTCTCCCTGCCCATCTCTTTTTTTCTCCCCATCTTTCTCCCTCCCTGCCTTCCCCCTTCTTCTCCTCTCTCTCTCTTTATATAATCTCTCTCCTCTCTCCCGCTTTTCTCTTTACCTCTCTCGCTCCCTCTCCCTCCTTTCTCTCCCTGCCCATCTCTTTTTTTCTCCCCATCTTTCTCCCTCCCTGCCTTCCCCCTTCTTCTCCTCTGTCTCTCTCCCTCTCTCACTCTTACATCTCTCTCGCTCCCTCTCCCGCCTTTCTCTCCCTGCCCATCACTTTTTTTCTCCCCATCTTTCTCCCTCCCTGTCTTCCCCACCCCTCTCTCTTTTGTCACATAAAAGCTACTTAGTAAGTATCAACTCGCGATGTAAAGTAATCCTTGTGCATGATATGT
>NW_028234443.1:25861380-25863880 GCF_977035675.1 Penaeus japonicus | reverse complement strand
AGAGAGAGAAGAGAGAGATCCGGGAGAGAGAGAGGAGAGCGAGGACGAAGACACGGAGCAGAAGATCCGAGACGAAGTCTCACGCAATCCAGGAAAGTGAGGAGAGAGCGAGAGGGAGAAGAGAGACCGGGAGAGGCGAGACAAGAGACAACAAGAGAGAGGCGAGCAGAGACTGTCGAGGGGGAGAAAAGGAAGAGGAGCGCGGGAGGGAGGAGGAAGAAGAGGTAGAGAGAGAGCAGGAGAGAAGGGGGAGAGAAAGGGGGAGAGAAAGAGGAGCGAGAGAGATAGAAGGAGGAGAAGGAGAGAGGGGAGAAGGGAGGAGGGAGGAGAGAAGAGGGAACGATGGACGGAGAGGAAGAGGAGGGGAGAGAGAAGAGAGAGAGAGAATATGGGAGAGAGAGAAGAGTAAGGGAGAGAGTGCTCGGAGGAGGAGAGAGAGGAGACTTACGGGAAAAGTCCCGGGAGACGCATAGAGAGATCGTGGTGTGAAGAGAGAGATGAGAGAGAGGTGCGGGTGAAAGACGAGACATCGAGTTAGCGAGACTGACGGGGGAATCCTACGACGAGAGTCCGTGGGCAAGAGAAGAGAGTTCTTCAGTGAGAGTCGGAGCCCGGAATGAGAAGAGAAGATGTAGAGAGAGAAGATCCTCACCTTTTATCTGACCCCCTCTTTCGAAAAGCAACCACTGTCATAATAACTCTCATATTGCAACAGCACAGAGAGAGAAAGGAAGGAAGAGAGAAAGTGAAGGGGAGAGGGAGGAAGACATGGGATGGGAAAGACAGCGGGAGAAGGGAGGAGGTATCCCCGGACGACGGTCGAGCGGATGCAACGACCGACGGGTGAGAGTGGGAGTTGAACGGCGGCTACAAGAGACGATCGTTGCTGCGTAAGGGGGAAGAGGCGTGTCGCCCATCAGATCGAGATGGAACTCTCGCACACACACTAAGACACACATACACACACACACACACACACACACACACACACACACACACACACACACACATACACGCGCGCGCACTTACACATGCAAATGCCATAGGCAGATACTGATCACGACGGTCTCTCCCTAGCAAAAAACCAGGCAACCGCGAGGCGCGGGGGGCCACATACCTCTGCGCGCGCAGGTCGCGCCCTACGCGCCTCACCCCCGTCTACGGCGCATAACGGCCTGTCATACATGCAACGCCGAAGAGGCTCGTCAAAAGTTCAATCAAGAGGTCGTCCCGGTCGACACCCTCAACAGCAGCGACGAACTATGCTGTAACTTGCGCCAACTTCGGCGTTTGGGTTGAGAGGAGGACCAGGGAAAGGAGTCACGAAGGGGGTAGGGGAGGAGGAGGAGGAGGAGGAGGAGGAGGAGGAGGGGGAACGAGGAGGAGGTGGAAGAGGAAGAGGAGGGGGAACGAGGAGGAGGAGGAAGAGGAAGAGGGGGGGACGAGGAGGGGGAGGAGGAGGAGGAAGAGGAGGAGGAGGAGGAGGAAAAGGAGGAGGAGAAGGAGGAGGAGGAGGAGGAGGAGGAGGAGGAAGAGGGGGGCGAGGAGGAGTAAGAGGGGGACTAGGAGAGGGAGGAGGAAGAAGAGGGGGGACGAGGAGGAGGAGGAGGAAGAAGAAGAGGGGGAACGAGGAGGCAAGAGTGGAGGAGAGGCGCAAAGGAAGGAACAGAAGAGGAGGTGACGAGGAGGAGTAAGACCGCCGGGGAATAGGATGTAAAGGGGGAGGAAGAGGAGGAGGAGGAGGAAGAAGAGGGGGAACGAGGAGGAGGAGGAAGAAGAAGAGGAGGGACGAGGAGGAGGAGGAGGAAGAAGAGGAGGGACGAGGAGGAGGAGGAGGAAGGGGGACGAGGAGGAGAAGGAGGAAGAGGAGGGGACGAGGAGGAGAAGGAGGAGGAAGAAGAAGAGGGAGGACGAGGAGGAGGAGGAGGAGGAAGAGGGGGAACGAGAAGGAGGAGGAAGAGGGGGGGCGACGTGGAGGAGGAGGAGGAAGAGGAGGGACGAGGAGGAGGAAGAGGAGGGACGAGGAGGAGTGAGTGAGGAGGGAAGAGGTACTTTGTGGACCGAGGAGTGAGGCTAAAGAGGGGGAGCCGGGACTGGATAGGGAGAGGGAGGAGGAAGATGAAGAAGAGGGGGGACAACGAGGACAAGAGGAAAGTCTGAGGTTAGGTGGAAAGAAGAAGAGGGGGGGGGGAAGGGGAAACGGTGGAGGAGGAGGAGGAAGAAGAAGAGGGGGGACTAGGATGAGGGGGAGGAGGAAGAGGGGGGACGAAGAGGAGGAGGAAGAGGTGGGACGAGGACGAGAAGGAGGAAGAGGGGGGGCGAGGAGGAGGAAGAGGAACATGGGGGACGAAGAGGAGTAAGAGGGGGACTAGGAGAGGGACGAGGAGGAACGACGAGGAGGAGGAGGAAGAGAAGGAAGAGGAGGAACGAGAAGGAGGAGGAGGAAGGGGAACGAGGAGGAGGAGGAGGAGGAGGAAGAGAAGGAAGAGGAGGAACGAGA
>NW_028234443.1:25832777-25842236 GCF_977035675.1 Penaeus japonicus | reverse complement strand
TATACTTGTACGTATACTTCGGACCGTGACATTTATACGTCAAAGTTGAGTGGTGTAATTGAGTATGAAACATTTTACTAATAATATCAATGTACAGAATCATTGAACGATTATAATTCATGAGAACTGTGAGAAAAAATGCTTTGTCCCGTGATTTTCATTTAGGTTCTATCATGCTTTTTAACAGTTCTTATTACAACAGGCATAGAAGGAGAGCATGTGGTACGAGATGAAACACTGGATTGAAAGCACCTTGCCAGTAGCATAAATGCTTGTGATAGGTTGCTCTAATATTTGATATCAAAGATTATAAAGTAATATCAAAAGGATATAAGAAACAATTGACATTAAAGCTATATAAACACTTCAAAAAAAATCAAGTAAAACAATTAATTTGCATCAATAAAATCGAAATTATTCTTTCCACGTGGCTTGATGGATAAATAAAAATAGGAAAGTGCATAAGTGCGGAGTGTCGCCTCGATCAAATATAGAAGGAAAGGTGAGCTTAGAAACTGAAGGCAAATTTTTTAGAAACAAATAAAAAAAAAAGAAAAAAGTAGGGAATAGCCAAAGGATGTCAATTCGGGGAAATAGTGATATAATGAAGAAAATATCAAAGAAGGAACAAACGATTAGAGAAATAGATGGAAAAGAGTGATAAAGGATAGTAATCTGGCTATACTATAGTAATGTTAATGATTTTTTATAGTTATAAAACTGATAATAGTGCTGATGATAATGATAAGAGCAATGGCCATGATCATCAGAGTGAGGATATTAATGAGAATGAGGAGAACAATAATCAAGAGTTGTAGCAACAATTTTTTCTTCATCAATACTTTTATTGTTCCTAGTTCCCATCTTCCCCTGCTGTATCATTACCATAATCATTATATCATATCATTTCCGATATCGAATAAATCCAGACTTGCTGTAACCATTATCAATAACAGGCAGCGGTTCTGCCGGTACCTAGTGGCGCGCGATGGCGTAAGGACAGATCGTTGGCGTGTCCAAGGTTATATTTTTTAATGAAACAAGATGTAGTGCTTCTGCTACATATTGTAATTTCAGGAAGAGTTTTGATTTCGTTGTTTGTGGTCTCATGCAATTAAAAACTAAGGAGATCGACTGATAAAAACGGTGCTTAATTTGGTTTACCATATTGGAGTATAATTTACACTTCTCTCCAATACTTACAGTTAAAAATATATGAATGTTAGTCTGTTGTTTTGTGTTCTTCTCAGTTGGTTTCTTTTCTTTCTTCTCAAAGAAGAGGGCTATACCTTTACCTGTAGTGAAAAAAAAAATGGAATGATAGTTTTTTTTTTTTTCACACAAAGGATAGGCTACGAGACTGACACTAGGAATGCCTAAAAGGCTATTCTCAGGGGAAAATGTTATATACAATATTTATTACGATATGGTGTAGGTACATATATGTAAATAGTGAATAGACTCTTTCTTTCTTCTTCTTTCTTTTTCCTTAACCAAACGTTCTGCAGTTTGCGCACACACTTAGTATTCATTTCGAACATGGTTAATTATATTTGTTAGAAAAGCCCTATAAAATGAAAGCGAACAATTTCACAGTGCAAGATAGTAGTTCTGATAGGATGCAATATCGGAAAATTTTAATTGCATATAGTTGCCCCGCTAGAAAGCCTTAATCCCCAATCTATGCCTTTTTACTACCTAGCGTGTCGAACTGTATTTTAGCTAAATAACTTGATTATACCCACTCCAAAGGATCACTTCAGACAGGTCTCCTGATACGACCATTAGTTTATGCCAGCAGAATTGTATATAGGTACATAAATATAGGATGCATGTATTGTGTATGACTGTATTTACACTCACACACATGTACAAATTATGTATATGTCTACCAATATGTATGTATATATATAAATATAAGTATATTAAACATAACATTATATATATTTATATATGTGTGTGTGTGTGTGTGTGTCAATGTTATGTGTATGTGTATCTGTGGTGCATTTGCTGTATACTTATACTGATAATATACATGAGCACACCACACACACACTGCTCTACGCCACTCTCACACACACACACAAACACTCACACACTTATATTTTTACTATTATATATATATAGATATATATAGATATTATATAATATATATTATAACACAGTTTATTCATATAAATGTTGTGTAGGTTGTTTGTGTGTTGCGTTCTTGAGTGCTGTGCTGTTATCTGAAACAAACCCTAGCGTTTGCTTTTATGATACACACCTGTGCCCTTTAACCAGCCTCGTCAACCACGGCCTCGTTGCTATCAATATGGTCGTTCTGGGAGATGTTCTTTTTCGGCCTAATTATTTTTCTACTTTTCGTTCTATGAGTCCGTCTTTTTCTCTCTCGTTTGTACACAGTATGTTTTTAAATACCGAAATTTTATTTTTGCACTTTTTTTGAATAGATTCCGATTTGAGAAGAGTGACTATTATCCCACGTTCAGGATCCACTCATGTAATGACTTTTATAAAAAAAAACGGAGTACCTCGGATTATTCTTTCTCGTATCCAAGGGGTAGCCAAGTAGCTACCATCATGACAGCGTTTTTTCATTTCACAACTGACTATCCCCACCTATCACGATTGCCAGAAACATAGTATTTTTCAGTCTATCTTTTGTTATTTCCTTTGTGTCACACACGCCAATCGGAAGATGAAATCCAGGAGGATTTCGAAACTGCTATCTTATCTGGCAACTTATTTGTATAGTTTTTTGTCATTCATCTGCAGAGGGCATATGCATATATCAAACATCATATTGATAACATGTCAATATTAGCTTTACATCTAGAGAATGACTTACAAAATGTAAATCTGTAAAAAATAATAATAATAATTAATTAGAAAAAAATACATATGTATATATATATATATATATATATATATAAAGATAAGAATCATCATTCAATTTTCAACCTAAATCTTCACTCCCCTCAAACTCATGCTACTCTTATATTCCATATGTAATGACGTGGCATTATCTTGATAACATGCCAATATTAGTTTTATATTTATAGCATAGATTACAAAATGTAAATCTGTAGATAAAATGATAATAAAAAGAAGAAAGATTATAAGCATCCCCACTCAATGCCTCAACCGACGTGGCATCATCTTCCCATGATAGACTCCCCGTTCTAGTTTGAGCCTTTTAGAAACCCAGTTTTCAAGCCCAATCCGTTGATTCATATTCCTGGTTTACACAGAATATTAACCCGATTTTCTGCCAGCTCTTTATGGCTTGTATGCGGTCGAATGCCTCCGAATTGACGATGAAAGAGATACTGACGTACGTAATTTCTTTTTCATCTTCTTGTTTCCAGGAAATATGTTTGCAATTTACTCTCTAGATTTAAAATTAATATTGACATGCTATCAATATGAAAGCATAATTGCTAGTCAGTGAGAATGATTGTTAATTACGTCACTGGGAGTTATTCGGTCTCTATGGTTTTGACAATCAATGACATTGACATTATTATTATTATCATCATTATTATCACATCATTAATTTTATCATCATTATATTTCACTTCAAATTCATTGCTATTATCTTACCATACTATCTTATAACACCTAGAAGACTGTCCTGCAATCGAATCTGCAATCAATCGAAGTAGCATGAAATTTTGACACGTTAACACGTAAGGAAACTAATGAATAGGATAATAAGGCCACGCAGGTATATTGGTGTGTGTGTTTATATTTAGATAGAAAAATATAGATAGAGATATATGCCTGTTGTTATCTATCCATTTACTCAGTTGTCAATATCGTAATATGCGTCTCTCTTTTCACTCCGCTGTATTGCTTCCCTTGGCAGCTCCTCTCCCGTCCAACGCTTCCTTCGTGACATTGACAAACTACCAGTGGAGTGTTTTCCTGCTGTTGTCAACCTCTTTCTTGGTGATTCTTTTTCCTTTAATCTCTCTATTGGTGTTTCTTTCCTCCGTGGAAGTTTATTATATGTGCCAATGTGTGTGTGTGTGTGAGAGAGTCACGAAGCCCTTCCCTTTTGTGACAAAAGAAAAAAAACGAAACGAACACAGAACATTCCATTGACTTTAGTTTTACGTCGTGGAGCCAAGGAGTAACTACATACTCAAAATGGTAAACAAATTATCATAAAATGTAAGAAAATCTCACAGTTCTATATTCAATCCATATCTTAGTTTTGATTGCATGAGAAGTCAGCTGGAAAACCCTTTTTCACACAAATATGTTGAAGGAAAAAGTATCAAAGATCGACGGGAATCCTTTGCGACGTACGGAGATACCGTCAATTCAACTTCAGAACCTGAATCAAGATATTTTTTTTCTCGAAGAAACTACAAGCACCGGAATCATTCACAAATTCAAAAATCTTCCTGAATAGTGTCATGAGCAGAAGCAATACATTTGCTTTCAAGTGTTTCTGGTTAGCTTCATCTGGAAAGCATCTCCATTCGCCGTGCAGTGAGGGAAGGTGTTCTGCTGAATTTACTAACTGATATACATGTAAGGTGTCCTGTCTGTCAATAACTGTTCAAAACATGTGGAAATTTCCTCTCCTTACTTTTGTCTCCGACAGTCCTAGTTTTATTAACAAAGTGACAACAGCATCTCGCCTATCTTGCTGACATATTCACACGCAAAAATACTCCTAGAAGTCTTTGCAAAGGACTCGCTTAGAATATTCAGCCGTGCAATAAGCCAGATAGGCGAGCTAAGCAAGTCACTTTGGATCAGTCAGCTTTGCATGATAAATGTGAGATTTCTCCCTTTGATTGCGGTTAGAGAACTCTTTCAGTTCGTCTTTTGGGATTGAAGTCTTTCTTCATTTCATTGAGGTTTAGACAACTTTCGTCATTATGGATTGAAGTATCAGACGCGGAAGTGGCTTTAGAGACACAAGCATATTGGAGTAGCTGCAGGAAGGCAACGGGGATATAGTGCGACAGAAACAAGTCTGAGCGAGTGAATAAGATGTTTAAGTCGAAGGAGCGAGTGATTGAGATGATGTTAAAGTCGATGGAGCGATTTGATGGGGGTTGCTTAACCCGAAGGCGAGGGCAGCAAAGTCGTACGGGACGGAGTGTCATCTGTGAGAAACGAGCAAGAGAGGCGGGTGGCGGAGATGAGGAAGGACGAGGACGACACAAGCTGCAGAGGGTGAGGTGTGAGTGTGCGTGCGCGCATGTTCATGTGTCTATGTTTGTGTGTTTATGAGTGTATACAATACAATGTTGCCAGTAATGACGAACCGTTTGCGATGATTTAATGTTCCACGATTGACAAATGAAAATAATTATCTTGCATGAGGCTAAGGATTATCGGAATTTCAGTGTGGGACTAATGATATTCCCGGCGACGACCACCATTTCCCGAAGGCCGATGGAGCCTTTCATCTCCCCGTCAATCAGAGTGGTTCACTCTCGTCCGCTGAGCTTGCGTGCGGACTAGTCTCTCTCGGACTAATTAAGAGTCTCTCTCTCTCGTTCTCGCTCTTTCTCTTACTCTCTCTCTCTCTATGTGTGTGTGCGGTTGTGTGTGTGTGTATGTATGTATGCATGTACCTATACATTAACCTCTCCCTATAATTTCCTCTCATCTGATTTAATCATTTTAATCATTGTTGATCAAAACCGAAAGCAACACCTGGCGCTGATACACTTCCTGATGCAAGTAAAAGTAACTGAGACAGGAACATAATTGTTAATAGTTAGGACAAATTGATTTGGAATGCGTTGAAGTGTTGGTGAATGCTGTTAATCAGGAATGGATTTTAATGGGATTAAAGGATGCTACAGGACAAAGGCTTTATATTACACGGAAAGTGGGGATATTTGAAACAGGTAGCACAGAACATCAGTGCATTTAACCACAATTCAAGTGTTATATGCCATATACGCCTCAGGAGGATAAGAAATAAGATAGATATAAGATTGAATATAACGATGTGTGGTAAAAAGCGATTTAGAGAAATAGAGAGAGACAGAGAGAGCGAAAGAGAGGGAAGAGAGAATGTTCTCTCCTCTCTGACGAAAACTTTCTCGCTGGACCGAGAGCTTTGTTTACAGGACTCACTGTATCAAGAGAAAAAGGACGATTCTCTCCCTGAAGCGAACTGAAAAGCGATACAGGAAAGGGAAGAGAATATACATGTTTCATTTTTTCTCTATTTTTTTTCTTTATTTTATTTATTTATTTTCTTTGTCTCTCTTTCTGAACCGAAAAAAATGAAATGAACTGTTGTTGTTTTTTCTTATCACAAACGTTAAGGGCTACGTAACTGACACTAAGAATGCTTAAAAGGCTATTTAGGGAGGAAGAGTTTGCACGCTCTTCATTTATACATATGTGTGTGTGTATGTGTGTGTGTGTGTGTGTGTAGATACATAGATAAATTCATATTTTTTTCTTAACCAAAGCTCTGATTTTGCGCACACAACTTAGGATGCATTTCCGAACATGTTAACTATAATATGTAGAAAAGCTATCAATGAAAGTGAACATTTTTACAGTGCAACAAATGTTTCTCTGATGATGCAATATCGGAACGTTAATTGCATATTATTGCCCACTAGAATCCTCAATCCTCAATCATGCCTTTTCTACCTATCATGACGAGCTGTTTTAGCAGAATCATCTTGAATATCCCACTCCAAAGGATCACTTCAGACAAGGTCAGCTGATACGACATTGTTTAATCCCAGCACAAAATATTCAACATACATACATGAATATGTATAAAGATATATAGATATATGTATATATATATGTATGTATATATAAATATATATATATACATATATATATATATATATATATTCATATATATATATACATATATAAATAAATAAATATATATATATATCCTATATATATATATATATCTATATATATATATATATATATTATATATATATATATATATATATATATATATATGTATGTATGTGTTCAAGAGTATATTTACACGTACACAAACATACACATCTATGTATATGTCTACCAAAGGCTTAGATATATATTATATATATATATATATTATGCGAGAATAAGTATATATATATATAATGATATATATACACTATATATATAAGTATATAAGAGGACGATAGTATATATACATGCGTATATATATTTATATATAGAATATAGTATAGTATATAGTCGTATATGAGTATATATATAGTATTCATATATATATATTCATGTAGTATATATATATATATGATATGTGTATATCAAAATATATATGAATATATATATATTATACAGTTATATTTAGATTTGTAGATTTATGAGTGATTACTGCTATATATATATTTTATAATATTGATATATATATATTATAGTGTTTTATATATAGTATATTTTGAACTTTATAGTAATTATATTGACAATATAGTATATAATATATGATATATTTATGTTGTGGTGTGGGGGTTGTGGGGGGTGGTGTGTGGCGTTATGTGTGTGAGTGTGTGTGTGCTGTTGGTGTGTGATGTGAGTAGTTGCTTCTGTATAGGTATATAACATATATGACTTGCGCACGCGTATATATGTATATATATCAATGTACTATACTCTCTAGGTATGTATATTATATGGAAGGTTATTATACTATATTACTTGATAACAGTATATATGTAGTTCGTAGTGATATATATTACGAATCTAGTTGGGGTATATATGTAGTGAATTAATGTAGAGATATACTTATATATATGAAATAGTATTAGTATGAGAGTAGATATAAAAAAGACTTTTAATTGAAGGTTATATCATGGATGTGTATGTGTGTGTTGCTAGTATATACGACGTGTTGATAGCATTTATATATATTTTGTTATACGAGAGTATATAGTATAACAAAACTAAGAATATAGTATTTAATATTCATATATCGAGAATAGTAATATATATATATTGAGTATATGTATATTTACGTATACGGATAGCTAATAATACTATATATACATATATAGATAGTAGTTATAGTATATATATATATATATATATAGCATAAGATTATACATATGAACGCTGATATATATATACTATATATATATATTAATTGATATATATATATTGATATTGATATATGTATACCAAGTTTTTATATATAACTGTACGAGAGTGCCAATATAGACACGCATCACTATACACAAATACACAAACACACACACACATCACACACACACACACAACTCACACACACACACACACACACCATATAGCAAAATATAATTTTATAGATATATTGAATATAGATATAGATATAGATATAGGTATATAGTATACATATACATAATATGTATTATTATATATATATATATATATATATAATATATATATATGATATTATATACTATATATTTTTATATACAGTGTAAAATATATCTTCTGTAATATTTAAATTATAGTGTGCTATATACCAATACATATATATACTATGGAATATATTTATATTATATATACTATATATATATATTATAGGGTATATATATAATATATATATATATATACAGTGTAATGTATCTGTCTGTTTTATATGAATTTATATATACATATATATATATTAATATATATATATATATATATATACTTTATATATATATATACTGTGTGTTTGTGTTTGTGTCGTGTGTGTGTGTTGTATGTGTGTGTGTGTTGCGTGTGTGTGTATATGTGTATGTGCGTGTGTGTGTGTGTGTGTGTGTGTGTGTGATATGGTGTGTGTGTTGTAGTGTTGTGTAGTGTGTGTGCGTGTGTGTGTGATGTGTGTGTGTGTGTGCGTTCTGGTATTGGTTGTGTTAAGGTTATTTTGGTTAGAGAATGAAATTTATAATTTTTTTTAGAGGTATTTCTTAGTATTTAGGGTTTATAGTTTTTCTTTGTTTGTTTTTGTTATAACCACAACCATGGGCTTTTTATGTGTGTCTGTGTTGTTTTTTCGTTCGAGGTTTTAGTTCTGTTTATCTAAACAACCCTAGAGTTTGCTTTTAATATATTGTACAATTATAACCAGCTTCTTTCCAACACATGGCCTCGTTGCTATCAATACGGTCGTCTGGAGGTGTTCTTTTCGGCCATTTTTTTCTACTTTTCTTTCTATGCACTTTTTGAATAGTTCCATTTGAGGTCTATTCCCGTTCAGGATCCACACATGTGATGCTTTACAAAGAGTCTCGATTATTCTTTTTAACTGGTGCCAAGTGCTCTATTGCCTCGTGTTTCATTTCACTGACTATCCCCACCTATCACGATTGCGTAGAAGCAATAGTATTTTTTCCAGTTCTGTCATCTTTTGTTATTTCCTTTTTGCAACTCTGTCAAATAGGATTGTGTCAGCAACACGTTCCCAATCGGAAGGATGAAATCCAGGAGGATTTCGATCTCACTGCTATTCTTATCTGGCAACTT
>NW_028234443.1:25829745-25832677 GCF_977035675.1 Penaeus japonicus | reverse complement strand
GTTTGCAATTGGCATTTTCCTTGTTGTCGTTTCTATCTTTCAAAGGTATTTTTACTTTCATGCACAATTTTTTTTTTCTTCTATTTTTCATTTTTATCAAATTATTAATTCAAGGAATTGAACTGCATGGAAAAAGTGAAATGAGAAGCCAACAATAACGAGAGAAAAGACATAAAGAAAGGGGGTGAATGAGAAAAGATGTATTCGCTGAGACAAAAGACAAAAATGTAAGAATAAAGAAAAGAGTAAATCCGTTTCAGAGAGAGAGAGAGAGAGAGAGAGAGAGAGAGAGAGAGAGAGAGAGAGAGAGAGAAGAAGAAGAAGAAGAAGAAATAGAGAAAACAAGAAACATGTGTATTTTCTCTTCCCTTCCTGTATCGCTTTTCAGTTCGCTTCAGGGAGAGAATCGTCCTTTTTCTCTTGATACAGTGAGTCCTGAAAACAAAGCTCTCGGTCCAGCGAGAAAGTTTTCGTCAGAGAGGAGAGAACTTTCTCCCACTCTCTTTCGCTTTCTATTTCTCTGAATCGCTTTTTACCACATATCGTTATATTTCAATCTTATATCTACCTTATTTCTTATCCTCCTGAGGCGTATAGGATATATAACACTTGAATTGTGGTTAAATGCACTGATGTTCTGTACTACCTGTTTCAAATATCCCCACTTTCCGTGTAATATAAAGCCTTTGTCCTGTAGCATCCTTTAATCCCATTAAAATCCATTCCTGATTAACAGCATTCACCAACACATTAACTTCATTCCAAATGAATTTGTCCTAACTATTAAAAATCATGTTCCTGTCTCAGTTACTCTTACTTGCATCAGGAAGTGTGTCAGCGCCAGGTGTTGCTTTCGCTTTTGATCAACAATTATTAAAATGATTACCTCATATGAGAGGAAATTATAGGGAGAGAATAATGTATAGGTACATGTATACATACACACACACACACACACTAACACGCCCGCACACACATATATATAGAGAGAAAGCTCAACTGACGAGAGTGAACCACTCTGATTGACAGGGAGATGAAAGGCTCCATCGGCCTTCGGGAAATGGTGGTCGTCGCCGGGAATATAATTAGTCCCGAACTGAAATTCCGATAATCCTTAGTCTCATGCAAGAGAATTATTTTAATTTTGTCAGTCTTGGAACAATAAATAATCGCAAACGGTTCGTTATTACTGGCAACATTTTATTTTAGACACGCATAAACACACAGCTATACACACACAGACACATGAACATGCGCGCACGCACACTCACACCTCACCCTCTGCAGCTTGTGTCGTCCTCGTCCTTCTTCATCTCCGCCACCCGCCTCTCTTGCTCGTTTCTCACAGATGGCACTCCATCCCGTACAACCTCGCCATCCTCACCTTCAGGTTAAGCATCTGGGGCCCATTCCCTCGTTCCTTACTTTAACGTCCTTCCATTCACTCGCTCCGTCAACTTTAACGTCCCAGTCACTCGCTCCTTTGACTTCAGCATCCTTCCATTCACTCGCTCCTTCGGCTTAAACATCTTATTCACTCGCTCAGACTTGTTTCTGTCGCACTATATCCCCGTTGCCTTCCTGCAGCTGCTCCAATCTGCCTGTATCTCTAAAGCCACTTCCACGTCTGATACGTCAATCCCAAATGACGAAAGAGTTGTCTAAACCTCAATGAAATGAAGAAAGACTTCAATCCCAAAAGACGAACTGAAAGAGTTCTCTAAATCAAAGGGAGAAATCTCACATTTATCATGCAAAGCTGACTGATCCAAAGTGACTTGCTTAGCTCGCCTATCTTGTTGATTGCACGGCTGAATATTCTAAGCGATACCTTAGCAAAGACTTCTTAGAGTAATTAAGCGTGTGAATATGGCAGCAAGATAAGCGAGATGCTGTTGTTACTGACTTTGTTAATAAAACAAGGACTGTCGGAGACAAAAGTAAGGAGAGGACATTTCCACATGTTCGAAACAGTTGATGACAGACAGGGCATCTCTTATGTAGATAAGTTAATAAATTCAGCAGAACACCTTCCCTCACTGCACGACGAATGGAGATGCTTTCCAGATGAAGCTAACCAGAAACACTTGAAAGCAAATCTATTGCTTCTGCTAATGATACTATTCAGGAAGATATTTGAATTTGTGAATGATTCCGGTGCTTGTAGTTTCTTCGAGAAAAAAAAAAAAAAAAAATTCAGTCAGGTTCGGAAAGGATTCTCGTCGATCTTTGATACTTTTTCCTTCAGCATATTTGTGTGAAAAAGGGTTTTCCAGCTGACTTCTCATGCAATCAAAACTAAGAGATCGACTGAATATAGAACTGTGAGATTTTCTTACATTTTATGATAATTTGTTTACCATTTTGAGTATGTACAACTAAAGTCAATGGAATGTTCTGTGTTCGTTTCATTTTTTTTCTTTTATCACAAAAGGGAGGGGCTTCTTGATTCACACACACACACACACACACACACACACACACACACACACACACACACACACACACACATACACACATTGGCACACATGATAAACTTCCACGGAGGAAAGAAACACCAATAGAGAGATAAAAGGAAAAAGAATCACCAAGAAAGAGGTTGACAACAGCAGGAAAACACTCCACTGGTAGTTTGTCAATGTCACGAAGGAAGCGTTGGACGGGAGAGGAGCTGTCAAGGGAAGCAATACAGCGGAGTGGAAAGAGAAAAGGATATTGTACTATTGACAAATGAGTAAATGGATAGATAACAACAGGCATATATCTCTATCTATATTTTTCTATCTAAATATAAACACACACACCAATATACCTGCGTGGCCTTATTATCCTATTCATTAGTTTCCTTACGTGTTAACTTGTCAAAATTTCATGCTACTTCGATTGATTGCAGATTCGATTGCAGGACAGTCTTTAGGTGTTACAAGATAGT
>NW_028234443.1:25822245-25824745 GCF_977035675.1 Penaeus japonicus | reverse complement strand
TGGACTAATTATATTCCCGTCGACCACCAGCATTTCCCGAAGGACGATGGAGCCTTTCATCTCCCTGTCAATCAGAGTGGTTCACTCTCGTCCGCTGAGCTTGCATGCGGACTAGTCTCTCTCGGACTAATTAAGAGTCTCTCTCACTATATATGTCTTTGTATGTATATATATACACACATATATATATATATATATGTATTTATCATATTATATATACACAATTATACACACACATATATATAATATATGTATATATGTATGCATGTACCTATATTTTATTTTCTCCTCCCTATAATTTCCTCTCATCTGATGTAATCATTTTAATCATTGTTGATCAAAACCAAAAGCGACACCTGGCGCTGACATACCTCCTGATGCAAGTAAAAGTAACTGGGACAGGAATATAATTGTTAATAATTACAACAAATTACTGAGTATTTGAAATGCATTAAAGTATTGGTGAATGTTGTTAATCAGGAATGGATTTTAATAGTATTAAGGGATGCTATAGGACAAACTGGTGTTCCTTGAAACTCCAGTGTATTTAGCCACGATCCAAGTGTTATATATCATATACGCCTCGGTAGGATAAGAAATATGGCAGATATAAGGCTGAAGTCTGGTAAATACGGATTCAGAGAGCGAGAGGCAGAGAGCGAAAGAAAGTAGCAGAAAGTTCTCTCCTCTCCGACGAAAACTTTCTCGCTGGACCCAGAGCTTTGTTTACAGAACTCACTGTATCAAGAGAAAAAGGACGATTCTCACTCTCTCTGCAGCGAAGTGAGAAGCAATGCAGGAAGGGAAAGTATACATGATTCTTGTTTTCTCTATATTTTATTATTTCTCTCTCTGAACCGGGTTTACTCTTGATTTTGCTTTTTTCCTTGTTTGACATATTTATCTTTTTTTTTTTCTTTTGTCTTGGTGAATACACCTTCTTTTCACACTCTCTACCATTCTTTATCTGTCTTTTCCCTCTCTTCTATCTGGGATCCTTAAATGCATTTAATATTCCGCGACTGTTGGCTTCATATATCACATTTATTTTCCCCGCAATTTGATTCCTTAGATGAAAAAAAAAGTGTGCTTGAAAAGAAAGATAATTTTGAAAGAGAATCAACAACAAAGAAAGTGCGAACCTGAACATGTAAAAGAAACAATGAACGGGAAATGCAAGACAAAAGAATCCTACAGAAGGACAATGCTTGCAACAGGAAAACACTCCACAGGCGGCTTGTCAATGTCGCAAAAGAGATGATGGATGTGGAGAGGAAATTGCAAAGGATGCAATACTGCGTAGGGAAGAGATAAAACTTGAGTAAACAGATGAATAACAACAACAGAATCCAAGGGGAATGTGACGACTGCTGATTGACTGATTAGACATTTGACAAAAGTTGAAAGCTAAGGAATTAGATTAATGGCTTTGGCTAATTAGAATATACACAAAGGAAATCATCTCTCCTGTTACATACATTAAACATACGTCATTCGTGATACGAAACAGTACCAGGATCTAAGCTAAACATCTTTCCTTATTCATCTTCTTGGTCGTTGCACTATTTTGTGCACTTGCACGTTTGTCATCCCTCTGTAATTAACTATTAACTTTCATGCAACTTCTGCTGACTGCAAACTCGATTGTATTACAGACGACCAAGTGGTGTTGCAAAGCTTTATGGAAAAAATACAACAGTAGAGTAGTATTAATGATAATAAAGATAATAGTAATAGTAGTAGTAATAACAATAACGATACTAATAAAAACAGCAGCAATATCAATAACGGTGCTGATAATGATCATGATTATGATGATAATGACAAAATATATGATGGTAATAGTAATGATTATGGCAACATTAATGATAATGATAATGAATATCACCATCATCATCATCATACTTGTCAGTATCATCATAATCACCCTTATTTTTTATATTATTGATTCAATTATTATCTATTATTAATGCGTCGTACTATATCTCGAATATTGATTAAGTAGACGCTTAAGAATTTAATTCATTGACTGAGTTAATGACATGGCCAAAAAGTGTTTATATGTGCCTAAGTAATGATACTCGTTACACTGAGTCAGTTCTAAAATCTACGTACCTCCTCCTACTTCCGCCTCCATTGTTAAAAGTTACTGACATCTGCATGGATCCCATTTTCCTAACATTTACTTAAATCAAATATTTATTGATATCAATAATCATGTCTAATAGGTTACAACTGAGAGATATAGCTAATATCATAACGGTTATGGTTCATATCTCATAAATACGATAACGTGATAATGTCATATTATAAGGAGTTAAATCAAGATTACGTAACTGGTAAGAAGTCGACACTTGTCTATTACTAGTAATTAGTGGGATGAATAAACCTGCATTTCAGCACAAAGAATCACATTCCATCGTGATATTTTGATCATACAAGTTTTGTCTCTCATCTAATCTCTCGAGTCATATAGACATGTCATGAAACGAAACTTAAG
>NW_028234443.1:25809745-25817245 GCF_977035675.1 Penaeus japonicus | reverse complement strand
ACACCTCACCCTCTGCAGCTTGTGTCGTCCTCGTCCTTCTTCGTCTCCGCCACCCGCCTCTCTTGCTCGTTTCTCACAGATGGGGGGTGCGAGGGGGCGGACACTCCGTCCCGTACAACCTCGCCATCCTCACCTTCGGGTTGAGCATCTGGGGCCCATTCCCTCGTTCCTTACTTTAACGTCCTTCCATTCACTCGCTCCGTCAACTTTAACGTCCAGTCACTACTACTCGCTCCTTTCACTTAAACATCCTTCCATTCACTCGCTCCTTCGGTTTAAACATCTTATTCACTCGCTCAGACTTGTTTCTCTCGAACTATCCCCTTTACCTTCCTGCAACTACTCCAATCTGCCTGTGTCTCTAAAACCACATCCACGTCTGATACGTCAATCCATAATGACGAAAGAGTTGTCTAAACCTCAATGAAATGAAGAAAGACTTCAGATAAAAATCCCAAAAGACGAACTAAAAGAGTTCTCTAACCGCAATCAAAGGGAGAAATCTCACATTTATCATGCAAAGCTGACTGATCCAAAGTGACTTGCTTAGCCTAGCCTCGCCTATCTTGCTGATTGCACGCCTGAATTCTAGATTCTAAGATCTACGCGAGTCCTTTGCGAAGACTTCTTAGAGTATTTAAGCGTGTGGATATGTCAGCAAGTTAGGCAAGATGCTATTTTCACTGACTTTGTTAATAAAACTAGGACTTGGAGACAAAAGTAAGGAGAGGAAATTTCCACATGTTCGAAACAGTTGTTGACAGACAGGGCATCTCTTATGTAGATAAGTTAGTAAATTCAGGAGAACACCTTCCCTCACTGCACGGCGAATGGAGATGCTTTCCAGATGAAGCTAACCAGAAAAAAATGAAAGCAAATCTATTGCTTCTGCTAATGATACTATTCAGGAAGATTTTTGAATTTGTGAATGATTCCGGTGCTTGTAGTTTCTTCTTCTTCTTCGAGAAAAAAAAAATCTTCAGTCAGGTTCTGAAGTTGAATTAACGGTATCTCCATACGTCGGAAAGGATTCTCGTCGATCTTTGATACTTTTTCCTTCAACATATTTGTGTGAAAAAGGGTTTTCCAGCTGACTTATAGATCTACTGAATATAGAACTGTAGGATTTTCTTATATTCTATGATAATTTGTTTACCATTTTGAGTATGTAGTTACTCCTTTGCTCCACTACGTAAAACTAAAGTCAATGGAATGTTCTGTGTTCGTTTCGTTTTTTTTCTTTTGTCACAAAAGGAAGGGGCTACGTGACACACACACACACACACATAGACACACATGCACACATTGGCACACATGATAAACTTCCACGGAGGAAAGAAACACCAATAGAGAGATTAAAGAAAAAAGAATCACCAAGAAAGAGGTTGGCAACAGCAGGAAAACACTCCACTGGTAGTTTGTCAATGTCACGAAGGAAGCGTTGGACGGGGAGAGGAGCTGCCAAGGGAAGCAATACAGCGGAGTGAAAAGAGAGACGCATATTACGATATTGACAACTGAGTAAATGGATAGATAACAACAGGCATGTCTCTCTATCTATATTTTTCTATCTACATATAAACACATACACCAATATACCTGTGTGGCCTCATTATCCTATTCATTAGTTTCCTTACGTTCTAGCTTGTCAAAATTTCATGCTACTTCGATTGATTGCAGATTCGATTGCAGGACAGTCTTTAGGTGTTACAAGATAGTATGGTAAGATAATAGCAATGGATGTGAAGAGAAATATAATGATAATAAATTTAAATATGTGATAATAATGATGATAATGATAATGACAATGTCATAACTTTTCTTGATTGTCAAAACCACAGAGACCAAATAACTCTCAGTGACGTAATTAACAATTATTCTCACTAACAATTATGCCTTTATATTGATAGCATGTCAATATTAATTTTAAATCTAGAGAGTAAATTGCAAACATATTTCCTGGAAACAAGAAGATGAAAAAGAAATTACGTACGTCAGTATATCTGTTTCATCGTCAATTCGGACCGCATACAAGCCATAAAGAGCTGGGAGAAAATCGGGTTAATATTCTGTGTAAACCAGGAATATGAATCAACGGATTGGGCTTGAAAACTGGGTTTCTAAAAGGCTCAAACTAGAACGGGGAAGATAATGCCACGTCATTACATATGGAATACAAGAGTAGCATGAGTTTGAGGGGAGTGAAGATTTGGGTTGAAAATTGAATGATGATTCTTATCTTTATATGTGTGTATATATATATATATATATATATATATATATATATATATATATATATATATATATGTATTTTTTTTTATTATTATTATTTTTTTTCTACTGATTTACATTTTGTAAGTTATTCTCTAGATGTAAAGCTAATATTGACATGTTATCAATATGATGTTTGATATATGCATTTGCACCCTGCAAATGAATGACAAAAATGTTGCCGGATAAGATAGCAGTTTCGAAATCCTCCTGGATTTTCTCTTCCGATTGGCGTGTGTGACACAATCCTATTTGAAGAATTGCAAAGGATATAACAAAAGATACAGACTGAAAAATACTATGCTTCTAGCAATCGTGATAGGTGGGGATAGTCAGTGAAATGAAACACGAGGCAATAGAACACTTGGCACCAGTTAAAAAGAATAATCGAGACTCTTTGTAAAGCATTACATGAGTGGATCCTGAACGGGAATAGACCTCAAATGGAAGTATTAAAAAAGCGCAAAAATAAAAGTGGTATTTAAACATGCTGTGCAAACACGAGATAGACGGACTATAGAACGAAAACTATAACAATAATGGCCGAAAAAAACATCTCCAGGCGACCATATTGATAGCAACGAGGCCATGGGTTGGAACGAGGTTGGTTAAAGTTGTACAGTGTATTAAAAGCAAACTCTAGGGTTGTTTAGATAACAGAACACCAATCAAGAACGCACACACACAAACAAACACACACATTTATATGTATATATATATATATATATATATATATATATATATATATATATATATATATATATATATATATACACTGTATATATATATATATATATATATATATTATATATATATATTTATATATATATACATATTGGTAGATATACAAATTTGTATGTATGTGTGTGTGTGTGTACACACATATATGCGTATATTTATGTACCTATATACATATTATGCTGGCATAATTGTGTACACATACACATACACACACACACAAACACACACACACACACACACACACACACACACACACACACACACACATATATATATATATATAAATATATATAAATATATGTATATATATATATATATGTATATATACTTATATTTATATATACATACATATTGGTAGACATATACATATTTGTACATGTGTGTGTGTGTAAATACACTCATACACACATACATGCATATATTTATGTACCTATATACATATTCTGCTGGCATTAAATAATGTCGTATCAGGTGACCCTGTCTGAAGTGATCCTTTGGAGTGGGATATTCAAGATGATTTTGCTAAAACAGTTCGTCACGATTGGTAGAAAAGGCATGATTGGGGGATTAAGGATTCTAGCGGGCAATAATATGCAATTAACGTTCCGATATTGCATCATCAGAAATACATCTCTTGCACTGTGAAATTGTTCGCTTTCATTTTATAGCTTTTCTACATATTATAATTAACATGTTCGGAAATGCATACTAAGTTGTGTGCGCAAAATCAGAACTTTGGTTAAGGAAAAAAAAAAAAAAAAGAATCTATTTCTCTATCTACATATATGTACACACACATATGTATATATATGTATATAACATTTTCCTCCCTAAATAGCCTTTTAAGCATTCCTAGTGTCAGTCTCGTAGCCTTTTCCTTTTGTGTTGAAAAAAAAAAAAAAAATCATTCCATTTTTTTTCGCTACAGTAAGGTAGCCCCTCCCTTTTGTGATGAAAGAAAAGAAAACAAAGGAGAAGAAAAAATAACAAACAGTATAACATTCCATTATTTTTAACTGTAAGTATTGGAGAGAAGGTGTAAATATATACTTAATATGGTAAACAAATAATCACAAAATGTAAGTATATATCAGTTTTATATTCAGTCGATCTCTTAGTTTTGATTGCATGAGAATCAGGTCAGTCATTTTTATATCTTAAAAGAGAAAAGGACAGCGACAAGTCTGCATGCGACGTATAGAGACGACCGAATGTCAGCACCAACCCCCGACAAAATTCTTTCTCGAAGAGACCACAAACAACGAAATCCTTCACAAAGTCGAAAACTCTTCCTGAATTACATTATTAGCAGAGACAAAACATATACTTTCATGTATTTTTTTTTTCTAATTAGCTTCATCTGGAAAATACCTGATTCATTCGTCGTGCAGTGAGGAAAGTTGTATTGAATTCAATAACTGATCTACATATGATGTGACCTATCTGTCAACAGCTGTTTCAAACAGTAACTACATACTCAATATAGTTAACAAATAAGAAAAAGAATGTAAGAAAATCTCACAATTCTAACTTAGCTCATTAGTAGCGTGTCGAATTCACATCCCCGTGGTGGCAGATCGAGCCCCGTCCTACGTCGTGAGCTTCCACTGTCACCTGGCGGTTTACTGAGTAGTACTGCACACTGCGGTAAGGGACCAACAAGCTCAATGTCAACACCGTTGTGTTGGCACATCTCACGAGTCAGCAGCACACGCTGACACAGGGCTCGCTTCAGTGATACAAGCACTGTCGTTGCATCTGCTCCGAAAAATATGGCTTATCCCTTTGACTTATCACAATTCTATATTCAGTCGTTCTCTTAGCTTTGATTTCATAAGAAGTCAGCTGGAAAACCCCTTTTCACACAAATATGTTGAAGGAAAAAGTATTAGAGATCGACAAGTATCCTCTGCGACGTACGGAGACGACGGAAATTCATCTCCAGAACCTGACGGAAGATTTTTTCTCGAAGAGACTGCAAGCACCCGGATTCAACACAAGGTCAAAAACTATTCTGAATACTTTGATGTAGCAAATAGTAATACATTTACTTTCAAGGTTTCTGATTTGCATCACCAGAAAAGCATCTTCATTCGTCGTGCAGTGAGGAAATGTGTTCTATTGAATTTACTAACTGATCTACGGAAGAAGTCCCTTGCTTGTCAACAACTGTTTCAAACATGTGGAAATTTCCTTTCCTCACTTTTCTCTCCTACAATTTTAGTTTCATTAGAGGCAGTAGCATCTCACCTGTCTTGGTGACATATGTACACGCTTTAATATTCTAAGTCTTTGCAAAAGACTTGCTTAGAATATTCAGTCGTGTAGTCAGCAAAATAAGCGAGCTTGGTAAGTCACTTTGGATCAGTCAGCTTTGCATGATAAATGTGAGATTTCTCCCTTTGATTGCGGTTAGAGAACTCTTTCAGTTCGTCTTTTAGGATTGAAGTGGATGTGGATGTAGACGTGGATGTGGTTTTAGAGACACAGGCAGATTGGAGTAGTTGCAGGAAGGCAACGGAGATATAGTTCGAGAGAAACAAGTCTGAGCGAGTGAATAAGATTTAAACCGAAGAGCGAGTGAATGGAAGTGTGTTTAAGTCAAAGGAACGAGTGATTGAGAGGATGTTAAAGTCGATGGAGCGATTGAATGGGGGTTGCTTAACCCGAAGGTAAGGACGGCGAGGTTGTACGGGACGGAGTGCCATCTGTGAGAAACGAGCAAGAGAGGCGGGTGGCGGAGATGAAGAAGGACGAGGACGACACAAGCTGCAGAGGGGGAGGTGTGAGTGTGAGTGTGCGTGCGCGCATGTTCATGTGTCTGTGTGTGTATAGCTGTGTGTTTATGCGTGTTTATAATACATTGTTGCCAGTAATGACGAGCCGTTTGCGATGATTTGTTGTTCCAAAAATGACAAATGAAAATAATCATCTTGCATGAGACTAAGGATTATCGGAATTTCAGTGTGGGACTAATTATATTCCCGGCGACGACCAGCATTTCCCGAAGGCCGATGGAGCCTTTCATCTCCCTGTCAATCAGAGTGGTTCACTCTCGTCCGCTGAGCTTGCATGCAGACTAGTCTCTCTCGGACTAATTAAGAGTCTCTCTCACTATATATGTGTTTGTATGTATATATATACACATAAATGTATATGTATATATTATATTATATATATACACATTTATACACACACATATATAATATATGTATATATGTATGCATGTACCTATATATTATATTTTCCTCCCTATAATTTCTTCTCATCTGATGTAATCATTTTCATCATTGTTGATCAAAACCAAAAGCGACACCTGGCACTGACACACCTCTTGATGCAAGTAAAAGTATCTGGGACAGGAATATAATTGTTAATAACTACAACAAATTACTGAGTATTTGAAATGCATTAAAGTATTGGTGAATGTTGTTAATCAGGAATGGATTTTAATAGTATTAAGGGATGCTATAGGACAAAGTGGTGTCCCTTGAAACTTCAGTGTATTTAGCCACGATCCAAGTGTTATATATCATATACGCCTCGGTATGATAAGAAATATGGCAGATATAAGGCTGAAGTCTGGTAAATACGGATTCAGAGAGCGAGAGGCAGAGAGCGAAAGAAAGTAGCAGAAAGTTCTCTCCTCTCCGACGAAAACTTTCTCGCTGGACCCAGAGCTTTGTTTACAGAACTCACTGTATCAAGAGAAAAAGGACGATTCTCACTCTCTCTGAAGCGAAGTGAGAAGCAATGCAGGAAGGGAAAGAATACAAGATTCTTGTTTTCTCTATATTTTATTATTTCTCTCTCTGAACCGGGTTTACTCTTTATTTTACTCTTTTCCTTGTTTGATATATATTTCTTTTTCTATTTTGCCTTGGCGAATACATCTTTTCACACTCTTTACCATTCTTTATCTGTCTTTTTACTCTCTTCTTTCTTGGCTCCTTAAATGCATTTAATATTTTGGCTTCATATATCACATTTATTTTTCCCGCAATTTGATTCCTTAGATGAATGAACTGATGTGTGCTTGAGAAGAAAGATAATTTTGAAAGAGAATCAACAACAAAGAAAGTGCGAACCTGAACATGTAAAAGAAACAATGAACAAGAAATGCAAGACAAAAGAATCCTACAGAAGGACAATGCTTGCAACAGGAAAACACTCCACAGGCAGCTTGTCAATGTCGCAAAAGAGATGATGGATGTGGAGAGGAAATTGCAAAGGATGCAATACTGCGTAGGGAAGAGATAAAACTTGAGTAAACAGATGAATAGCAACAACAGAATCCAAGGGGAATGTGACGACTGCTGATTGACTGATTAGACATTTGACAAAAGTTGAAAGCTAAGGAATTAGATTAATGGCTTTGGCTAATTAGAATATACACAAAGGAAATCATCTCTCCTGTTACATACATTAAACATACGTTATTCATGATACGAAACAGTACCAGGATCTAAGTTAAACATCTTTCCTTAT
>NW_028234443.1:25794745-25804745 GCF_977035675.1 Penaeus japonicus | reverse complement strand
TTCTCTGAATCGCTTTTTACCACACATCGTTATATTTCAATCTTATATCTACCTTATTTCTTATCCTCCTGAGGCGTATAAGATATATAAGACTTGAATTGTGGTTAAATGCACTGATGTTCTGTACTGCCTGTTTCAAATATCCCCACTTTCCGTGTAATATAAAGCCTTTGTCCTGTAGCATCCTTTAATCCCATTAAAATCCATTCCTGATTAACAGCATTCACCAACACTTCAACGCATTCCAAATCAATTTGTCCTAACCATTAAAAATTATGTTCCTGTCTCAGTTACTCTTACTTGCATCAGGAAGTGTATCAGCGCCAAGTGTTGTTTTCGCTTTTGATCAACAATGATTAAAATGATTAAATCAGATGAGAGGAAATTATAGGGAGAGAATAATGTATAGGTACATGCATACATACATACACACACACATACACTAACACGCCCGCACACATATATATATAGAGAGAGAAAGAGAGAGAGAGACTCTTAATTAGTCCGCACACAAGCTCAGCGGACGAGAGTGAACCACTCTGATTGACAGGGAGATGAAAGGCTCCATCGGCCTTCGGGAAATGGTCGTCGTAGTCGGGAATATAATTAGTCCCGAACTGAAATTCCGATAATCCTTAGTCTCATGCAAGAAAATTATTTTAATTTTGTCAGTCTTGGAACAATAAATAATCGCAAACGGTTCGTTATCACCGGCAACATTTTATTTTAGACACGCATAAACACACAGCTATACACACACAGACACATGAACATGCGCGCACGCACACTCACACTCACACCTCACCCTCTGCAGCTTGTGTCGTCCTCGTCCTTCTTCGTCTCCGCCACCCGCCTCTCTTGCTCGTTTCTCACAGATGGCACTCCGTCCCGTACAACCTCGCCATCCTCACCTTCGGGTTGAGCATCTGGGGCCCATTCCCTCGTTCCTTACTTTAACGTCCTTCCATTCACTCGCTCCGTCAACTTTAACGTCCCAGTCACTCGCTCCTTTGACTTCAGCATCCTTCCATTCACTCGCTCCTTCGGCTTAAACATCTTATTCACACGCTCAGACTTGTTTCTCTCGAACCATATCCCCGTTGCCTTCCTGCAGCTACTCCAATCTGCCTGTATCTCTAAAGCCACTTCCACGTCTGATACGCCAATCCATAATGACGAAAGAGTTGTCTAAACCTCAATGAAATGAAGAAAGACTTCAATCCCAAAAGACGAACTTAAAGAGTTCTCTAACCGCAATCAAAGGGAGAAATCTCACATTTATCATGCAAAGCTGACTGATCCAAAGTGACTTGCTTAGCTCGCCTATCTTGCTGATTGCACGCCTGAATATTCTAAGCGACTCGTTTGCGAAGACTTCTTAGAGTATTTAAGCGTGTGGATATGTCAGCAAGTTAGGCAAGATGCTATTGTCACTGACTTTGTTAATAAAACTAGGACATTCGGAGACAAAAGTAAGGAGAGGAAATTTCCACATGTTCGAAATAGTTGTTGACAGACAGGCCATCTCTTATGTAGATAAGTGAGTAAATTCAGCAGAACACCTTCCCTCACTGCACGGCGAATGGAGATGCTTTCCAGATGAAGCTAACCAGAAACACTTGAAAGCAAATGTATTGCTTCTGCTAATGACACTATTCAGGAAGATTTTTGAATTTGTGAATGATTCCGGTGCTTGTAGTTTCTTCGAGAAAAAAAAAAAATCTTCAGTCTGAAGTTGAATTAACGGAATCTCCATACGTCGGAAAAGATTCTCGTCGATCTTTGATACTTTTTCCTTCAGCATATATGTGTGAATTTTTTTTTTCCAGCTGACTTCTCATGGAATCAAAACTAAGAGATCTACTGAATATAGAACTGTGAGATTTTCTAACATCTTATGATAATTTGTTTACCATATTGAGTATGTAGTTACTCCTTGGCTCCACTACGTACAACTAAAGTCAATGGGATGTTATTCTGTGTTCGTTTCGTTTTTTTTCTTTGGTCACAAAAGGGAGGGGCTTCGTGACTCTCTCTCTCTCTCTATCTCTCTCTCTCACACACACACACACACATTGACACATATAATAAACTTCCACGGAGGAAAGAAACACCAATAGAGAGATAAAAGGAAAAAGAATCACCAAGAAAGAGATTGACAACAGCAGGAAAACACTCCACTGGTAGTTTGTCAATGTCACGAAGGAAGCGTTGGACGGGAGAGGAGCTGCCAAGGGAAGCAATACAGCGGAGTGAAAAGAGAGACGCATATTACGATATTGACAACTGAGTAAATGGATAGATGACAACAGGCATATCTCTCTATTCATAATTTTCTATCCATATGTAAACACACACACCACTATACCTGTGTGGCCTTACTACCCTATTCATTAGTTTCCTTACGTGCTAGCTTGTCAAAAATTCATGCTACTTCGATTGATTGCAGATTCGATTGCAGGATTGCAGTTTTTAGTTGTTACAAGATAGTATGGTAAGATAATAGCAATGAATGTGAAGAGAAATATGATAATAAAATTAATGATGTGATAATAATGATGATAATGATAGCTTTTCTTAGCTTTTCTTGATTGTCAAGACCACAGAGACCGAATAACTCCCGGTGACGTAATTAACAATTATTCTCACTAACTAGCAATTATACCTTCATATTGATAGCATGTCAATATTAATATTAAATCTAGAGAGTAAATTGCAATCATATTTCCTGGAAACAAGAAGATGAAAAAGAAATTACGTACGTCAGTATATCTGTTTCATCGTCAATTCGGAGGCATTCGACCGCATACAAGCCATAAAGAGCTGGGAGAAAATCGGGTTAAATTCTGTGTAAACCAGGAATATGAATCAACGGATTGGGCTTGAAAACTGGGTTTCTAAAAGACTCAAACTAGTGAGGGGAGTCTATCAGGGGAAGATGATGCCACGTCATTGCAAACGGAATATGAGAGTAGTTTGGCATGAGTTTGAGAAGATTGAAGATTCGGGTTGAGGATTGAGTGGTGATTCTTATCTTTTTATTTATCTATATATGTATTTTTTTTTCTACAGATTTACATTTTGTAAGTCATTCTCTAGATGTAAAGCTAATATTGATATGTTATCAATATGATGTTTGATATATGCATATGCACTCTGCAGATGAATGACAAAAAACTCGACAAATAAATTGTCAGATAAGATAGCAGTTTCGAAATCCTCCTGGATTTCCTCTTCCGATTGGGGTGTGTGACACAATCCTATTTGAAGAGTTGCAAAGGAAATAACAAAAGATACAGACTGAAAAATAATATGTTGCTAGCAATCGTGATAGGTGGGGATAGTCAGTGAAATGAAACACGAGGCAATAGAGCACTTGGCACCAGTTAAAAAGAATAATCGAGACTCTTTGTAAAGCATCACATGTGTGGATCCTGAACGGGAATAGACCTCAAATAGAACTATTCAAAAAGTGCAAAAATAAAAGCGGTATTTAAACATTTTGTGTACAAACGAGAGAGACGGACTACAGAACGAAAAGTAGAAAAATAATGGCCGAAAAGAACATCTCCAGACGACCATATTGATAGCAACGAGGCCGTGGGTTGGAACGAGGCTGGTTAAGTTGTACAGTGTATTAAAAGCAAACTCTAGGGTTGTTTAGATAACAGAACACCAATCAAGAACGCACACACACAAACAAACACACACATTTATATGTATATATGTATGTATATATATATATATATATATATATATGTGTGTGTGTGTGTGTGTGTGTGTGTGTGCATGTATATATATATATGTATAAGTATACACAAACACACACACACATACACATACACATACACATACACATACACATACACATACACATACACACACGCACACACACACACACACACACACACACACACACACACACACATATATATATATATATATATGTATATATACTTATATTTATATATACATACATATTGGTAGACATACATATTTGTACATGTGTGTGTGTGTAAATACACTCATACACACATACATGCATATATTTATGTACCTATATACATATTATGCTGGCATAATTGTGTACACATACACATACACATACACACACACACACACACACACACACACACACACACACACACACACACACACATATATATATATATATATATATATATATATATATATATATATATATATATATATATACTTATATTTATATATACATACATATTGGTAGACATATACATATTTGTACATGTGTGTGTGTGTAAATACACTCATACACACATACATGCATATATTTATGTACCTATATACATATTCTGCTGGCATTAAATAATGTCGTATCAGGTGACCCTGTCTGAAGTGATCCTTTGGAGTGGGATATTCAAGATGATTTTGCTAAAACAGTTCGTCACGATTGGTAGAAAAGGCATGATTGGGGATGAAGGATTCTAGCGGGCAATAATATGCAATTAACGTTCCGATATTGCATCATCAGAAATACATCTCTTGCACTGTGAAATTGTTCGCTTTCATTTTATAGCTTTTCTACATATTATAATTAACATGTTCGGAAATGCATACTAAGTTGTGTGCGCAAAATCAGAACTTTGGTTAAGGAAAAAAAAAAAGAATCTATTTCTCTATCTACATATATGTACACACACATATGTATATATATGTATATAACATTTTCCTCCCTAAATAGCCTTTTAAGCATTCCTAGTGTCAGTCTCGTAGCCTTTTCCTTTTGTGTTGAAAACAAAAAACAAAAAAATCATTCCATTTTTTTTTTCGCTACAGTAAGGTAGCCCCTCCCTTTTGTGATGAAATAAAAGAAAACAAAGGAGAAGAAAAAATAACAAACAGTATAACATTCCATTATTTTTAACTGTAAGTATTGGAGAGAAGGTGTAAATATATACTTAATATGGTAAACAAATAATCACAAAATGTAAGTATATCTCACAGTTTTATATTCAGTCGATCTCTTAGTTTTGATTGCATGAGACCACAAACAACGAAATCATTTACAAAGTCAAAAACTCTTCCTGAATTACATTATTAGCAGAAGCAATACATATGCTTTCAATTTTTTTTTTTCTAATTAGTTTCATCCGGAAAATATCTGATTCATTCGTCGTGCAGTGAGCAAAGGTGATGTATTGAATATAATAACTGATCTACATATGATGTGACCTGTCTGTCAACAACTGTTTCACACAGTAAGTACATACGTAATATGGTAAACAAATAATAAAAAATGTAAGAAAATCTCACAATTCTATATTCAGTCGTTCTCTTAGCTTTGATTTCATAAGAAGTCAGCTGGAAAACCCCTTTTCACACAAATATGTTGAATGAAAAAGTATCAGAGATCGACAAGTATCCTCTGCGACGTATGGAGACGACGGAAATTCATCTCCAGAACCTGACAGAAGATTTTTTCAAGGTTTCTGATTTGCATCACCGGAAAAGCATCTTCATTCGTCGTGCAGTGAGGAAATGTGTTCTATTGAATTTACTAACTAATCTACGGAAGAAGTCCCTTGCTAGTCAACAACTGTTCCAAACATGTGGAAATTTCCTTTCCTCACTTTTGTCTTCTACAATTTTAGTTTCATTAGAGGCAGTAGCATCTCGCCTATCTTGGTGACATATTTACACGCTTGAATACTCTAAGAAGTCTTTACAAAGGACTTGCTTAGAATATTGAGGCGTGTAATGAGCAAGATAGGCGAGCTAAGCAACTTTGGATCAGTCAGCTTTGCATGATAGATGTGAGATTTCTCCCTTTGATTGCGGTTAGAGAACTCTTTCAATTCGTCTTTTGGGATTGAAATCTCAGACGTTGAAGTGGCTTTATAGATGCAGTCAGATTGGAGTAGCTGCAGGAAGGCAACGGGGATATAGTGCGACAGAAATAAGTCTGAGCGAGTGAATAAGATGTTTAAGTCAAAGGAGCGAGTGACTGAGAGGACGTTTAAGTCGAAGGAGCGAGGGAATGGGGGATGCTTAACCCAAAGGTGAGGACGGCAACTTTATATGGGGCGGGTGTGTCAGCTGTGAGAAACGAGCAAGAGAGGCGGGTGGCGGAGATGAAGAAGGACGAGGACGACACAAGCTGCAGAGGGGGAGGTGTGAGTGTGAGTGTGCGTGCGCGCATGTTCATGTGTCTGTGTTTGTGTGTAGCTATGTGTTTATGCGTGTTTATAATACATTGTTGCCAATAATGACGAGCCGTTTGCGATGATTTGTTCCAAAAATGACAAATGAAAATAATTATCCAGCATTAGCCTAAAGCTTATCGGAATTTCAGTGTGGGACTAATTATATTCCCGGCGACGACCAGCATTTCCCGAAGGCCGATGAAGCCTTTCATCTCCCTGTCAATCAGAGTGATTCACTCTCGTCCGCTGAGCTTGCGTGCGGACTAATTAAGAGTCTCTCTCCTGTGTATGTGTTTGTATATATATATATATATATATATATATATATATATATATGAATTATATATTATATGAGCATATTTATACACACACACACACACACACACACACACACACATATATATATATATATATATATATATATATATATATATATATATATATATACATACACACACACAATGTATGTATGTATGTATGTATGCATGTACCTATATATTATTAACTCCTTCCAATAATTTCCTCTCATCTAATGTAATCATTTTAATCATTGTTGAACAAAACCAAAAGCGACACCTGGCGCTGACATACCTCCTGATGCAAGTGAAAGTAACTGGGACAGGAATATAATTGTTAATAATTACAACAAATTACTGAGTATTTGAAATGCATTAAAGTTTTGTTGAATGTTGTTAATCAGGAATGGATTTCAATAGTATTAAGTGATGCTACAAGACAAAAGGTTTATATTACACGGAAAGTGGTGTTCCTTGAAACATCAGTGTATTTAGCCACGATGCAAGTGCTATATATCATATACACCTCGGTAGGATAAGAAATATGGCAGATAAAAGGCTGAAGTCTGGTAAATACGGATTCAGAGAGCGAGAGACAGAGAGCGAAAGAAAGTAGCAGAAAGTTCTCTCCTCCGACGAAAACTTTCTCGCTGGACCGAGAGCTTTGTTTACAGAACTCACTGTATCAAGAGAAGAAGGACGATTCTCATTCTGAAGCAAAGTGAGAAGCAATGCAGGAGGGGAAAGAATACAAGATTCTTGTTTTCTCTATATTTTATTATTTCTCTCTCTGAACCGGGTTTACTCTTTATTTTACTCTTTTCCTTGTTTGACACACACACACACACATATATATACACATTTTTTTTGTTTATTTTTTTGCCTTGGCGAATAGAATACATCTTTCCACACTCTACCATTCTTTATCTGTCTTTTCACTCTATTCTATCTGGGATCCTTAAATGCATTTAACATTCAGTTACTGTTGGCTTCATATGTCATAGTTATTTTTCGCGCAATTTAATTCCTTAAGAGAATGAACTGATAGAAATGAAAAACAAAAAAATGAGTGCTTGAGAAGAAAGACAATTTTGAACGAACCTGAACATGTAAAAGAAACAATGAACAAGAAATGCAGCGTAAAAGAATCCTACAGAAAGACAATGCTTGCAACAGGAAAACACTCCACAGGCAGCTTGTCAATGTCGCAAAAGGGATGATGTGTGTGGAGAGGAAATTGCAAAGGATGCAATACTGCGTAGGGAAGAGATAAAACTTGAATAAACAGCTGAATAGCAACAACAGAATCCAAGGGGAATGTGACGACTGCTGATTGACTGATTAGACATTTGACAAAAGTTGAAAGTTAAGGAATTAGATTAATGGCTTTGGCTAATTAGAATATACACAAAGGGAATAATCTCTCCTGCTACATACATTAAACATACGTTATTCATGATACGAAACAGTACCAGGATCTAAACTTAACATCTTTCCTTATTCATCTTTTTGGACGTTGCACTAATTTGTGCACTTGCACGTTTATCATCCCTCTGTAATTAACTATTGTATTACAGACGACCAAGATAGTAACAGTAAAAGTAATAACAATAATGATCCTAATAAAAACAACAGCAATATCAATAATGGTGCTGGTAATGATAATGATAATAATAATAATGATAATGGTAATGATAATTATGACAAGATATATGATAGTAATAGTAATGATAATAATAATGATTATGACAACATTAATGATGATGATAATGAATATCAGTATCATCATACTTATCAGTATTATCATCACATTTATTATCAGTATTATTGATAGAATTATTATTCATTATTAATGTGTCGTACTATATCTCGAATATTGATTAAATAGACGCTTAAGAATTTAATTCATTGACTGAGTTAATGAGCTGGCCAGACAGTGTTCATATGATTGAATAATGATACTCGTTAGAGTCAGTAATGAAATCTACGTACTTTCGTTGACTTCCGCCTCTATTGTTAACATTTACTGATAACTGCATGTATCACATTTTCCTAACATTTACTTAAATATCTATTTATATCAATAATCATATCTGATAGGTTATAGCTGAGAGATATCGCTAATATCATAACAGTTATGGTTCATATCTCATAAATACGATAACGTGATAATATCATATTATAAGGAGTTCAATCAAGATTACGTAACTGGTAATAAGTCGGCACTTGCCTATTACTAGTAGTTAGTGGGATGAATAAACCTGCATTTCAGCACAAAGAATCACATTCCATCGTGTTATTTTGATCATACAGGTTTTGTCTCTCATCTAATCTCTCGAGTCATATAGACATGTCACGAAACGAAACTTAAGAATGAGTGTCACATTTTCACTCGCATCAGCCAAGAGGTGTACGAAAATTCGGTCAGTTCTGTTAGATTTCATCCAACAGTTACCAGTCTTGTATACACAGACTATGTGGCTCTGAGCGATAACTATCGAAACTGGACGAAAATGTAAACAACAAGAAAGTAAAAGCCGCCATTAAAAATATTTCCTTGCACACCCCAACGATCACCTTACGCCATCGCGCACCACAGTTTCGGAACCGCTGATGTTATTGATAATGGTTAAAGCAAGTACTGGATTTATTGATATCGGAATTGATATTGATATCAATGATTATGGTAATGATACAGCTGGGGAAGATGGGATGAACAATAAAAGTATTGATGACAATTGTTGCTACAACTTTGATTATTGTTATCATCATTATCATTATTATCCTCACTATGATGATCATGGCCATTGCTATTATCATTATCATCATCACTATCATCAGTTTTATAACTATAATTATCATTAACATTACTATTATTATTATCCTTATCATTATCACTCTTTTTCCATCTATTTCTCTCTCGGTGTTTCTTCTTTGGTATTTAGTTCATATATCACCATTCCCCGCATTGACTTCCTTTGGCTTTTTCCTACTTTTTTTTTGTCTTTAAAATCTTTGCCTTCTGTTTCTAAGCTCCCTTCCTCATTTCTTGCTCGTGGCGACCCACTTAAGCAACGTTCGTATTCATTTTTCCTTCAAGCACGTGGAAAGAATAATCTGGTTATGGTTATGCAAATTATCTGTTTTACTTTTTTCTTTTTGCTGTGTTATGTAGATTTATCATTACATTTTTGCTTTTGATATTACCTTTATTATCTTTGATCAAATATTAGAAAAGCTATATCACATGCATTATGACACTGGCAAGGGTGCTTTAAAGCCAGTGTTTCATCTCGTACCTCATGTATACTTATTGCACTGTAATAAGATCTGTTAAAAAGCTTGATAGAACCTATATGAAATCTCTGACAAAAGCATTTATCTAACTGTTTCATGATTATAATCGTCATGATTATATAAGTTGATATTTTAGTAAAATGTGATAATATTAAACAAAATCTTTCACGTTTAAATTATCCACGGTCCGATGTATACGTATAAGTATATTGTATTGTATGCATG
>NW_028234443.1:25779745-25792245 GCF_977035675.1 Penaeus japonicus | reverse complement strand
ACAGACAGGGCACCTCATACATTTTCTTACATTTTATGATTATTTGTTTAGCATATTGAGTATGTAGTCAGTTACTCCTTAGCTCCACTACTTACAACTAAAAACAATGGAATGTTATTTTGTGTTTGTTTTTTATCACACACACAGACATACACATTGACACACATGATGAACTTCCACGGAGGAAAGAAACACATAGAGATAAATGAAAAAGAATCCTGAAGAAAGAAGTTGACAACAGAAGGAAAACACTCCACTGGTAGTTTGTCAATGTCACGAAGGAAGCGTTGGACGGGAGAGGAGCTGCCAAGGGAAGCAATACAGCGGAGTAAATGGATAGATAACAACAGGCATATATCTCTATCTATATTTTTCTATCTAAATATAAACACAAACACCAATATACCTGCGTGGCCTTATTATCCTATTCATTAGTTTCCTTACGTGGTAATTTGTCAAAATTTCATGCTACTTCGATTGATTGCAGATTCGATTGGAGGACAGTCTTTAGGTGTTACAAGATAGTATAGTAAGATAATAGCAATGAATGTGAAGAGAAATATAATGATAATAAAATTAATGATGTGATAATAATGATGATAATAATAATAATGTCAATGTCATTGATTGTCAAAACCATAGAGACCGAATAACTCCCAGTGACGTAATTAACAATTATTCTCACTAACTAGCAATTATACCTTTATATTGATAGCATGTCAATATTAATTTTAAATCTAGAGAGTAAATTGCAAACATATTTCCTGGAAACAAGAAGATGAAAAATAAATTACGTACGTCAGTATCTCTTTCATCGTCAATTCGGAGGTATTCGACCGCATTCAAACCATAAAGAGGTGGGAGAAAATTGGGATAATATTCTGTGTAAACCAGGAATATGAATCAACGGATTGGGCTTGAAAACTGGGTTTCTAAAAGGCTCAGACTAGTGAGGGGAGTCTATCAGGGGAAGATGATGCCACGTCATTGCAAATGGAATATGAGAGTAGTTCGGAATGAGTTTGAGAGTGAAGATTTAGGTTGAGAATTGAATGATGATTCTTATCATCTTTTTATTTATTTATATATTTTTTATCTACAAATTTATATTTTGTAATTCATACTCTAGATGTAAAGCTAATATTGACATGTTATCAATATGATGTTTGATATATGCATATGTGCTCTGCAGGTGAATGAGAAAAAACTCGACAAATAAGTTGCCAGATAAGATAGAAGTTACGAAATCCTGCTGGATTTCATCTTCCGATTGGCGTGTGTGACACAATCCTATTTGAAGAATTGCAAAGTAAAGAATAAAAGATACAGACTGAAAAATACTATGTTCCTGGCAATCGTAATAGATGGGGATAGTCAGTGAAATTAAACACGAGACAATGGAGCACTTGACACCAGTTAAAAAGAAAATCAAAATGTAAAAGAATCATGAAAACAAAACGGAAAGGTAGCGAAGATCCGGTGAATTAAAGGATCGTGTAGAGTAATCAAGACCCTTTGTAAAGCATTGCATGAGTGGATCCTGAACGGGAATAGACCTCAAATGGAAGTATTAAAAAAGCGCAAAAATAAAAGCGACATTTAAACATGCTGTGCAAACACGAGAGAGACGGACTACAGAACGAAAAGTAGAAAAATAATGGCCGAAAAGAACATCTCCAGACGACCATATTGATAGCAACGAGGCCGTGGGTTGGAACGAGGCTGGTTAAAGTTGTACAGTGTATTAAAAGCAAACTCTAGGGTTGTTTAGATAACAGAACACCAATCAAGAACGCACACACACAAACAGACATACACATTTATATGTATATATATATATATATATATATATATATATATATATATATATATATATATATACATACATATATATATGTGTGTGTGTATGTGTGTGTGTGTGTATGTGCATGTATATATATATATATATATATATATATATATATATATATATATATATATATACATATATATATATATACATATATATATATATATATATATATATATATATATATATATATATATATATATATACATATATGTATATATATAAAATATATATATATATATATATATATATATATATATATATATACATATATATATATATATATATATATATATATATATATATATATGTTTAAGTATACACAAACACACACACACATACACATACACATACACACACACACACACACACACACACACACACACACACACATATATATATATATATATATATATATATATATATATATATATATATATATATATACTTATATATATAAATATATATATGTATATATATTTATATATGTATATATACTTATATATATATATATATATATATATATATATATATGTATATATACTTATATATATATATATATACATACATATTGGTAGACATATACATATTTGTACATGTGTGTGTGTGTAAATACACTCATACACACACACATGCATATATTTATGTACCTATATACATATTCTGCTGGCATAAAATAATGTCGTATCAGGTGACCCTGTCTGAAGTGATCCTTTGGAGTGGGATATTCAAGATGATTTTGCTAAAACAGTTCGCCACGATTGGTAGAAAAGGCATGATTGGGGGATTAAGGATTCTAGCGGGCAATAATATGCAATTAACGTTCCGATATTGCATCATCAGAAATACATCTCTTGCAGTGTGAAATTGTTCGCTTTCATTTTATAGCTTTTCTACATATTATAATCAACATGTTCGGAAATGCATACTAAGTTGTGTGCGCAAAATCAGAACTTTGGTTAAGAAAAAAAAAAGAGAGAAAAAAAAAGAATCTATTTCTCTATCTACATATGTTATATACATATATATGTATATAACATTTTCCTCCCTAAATAGCCTTTTAAGCATTCCTAGTGTCACTCTCGTAGCCTTTTCCTTTTGTGTTGAAAAAAAAAAAAAAAAAAAATCATTCCATTTTTTTTTTCACTACAGTAAGGTAGCCCCTCCCTTTTGTGATGAAAGAAAAGAAAACAAAGGAGAAGAAAAAATAACATTATTACATTCCATTATTTTTAACTGTAAGTATTGGAGAGAAGGTGTAAATATATACTCAATATGGTAAACAAATAATCACAAAATGTAAGAATATCTCACAGTTTTATATTCAGTCGATCTCTTAGTTTTGATTGCATGAGACCACAAACAACGAAATCATTTACAAAGTCAAAAACTCTTCCGGAATTACATTATTAGCAGAAGCAATACATATGCTTTCAATTTTTTTTTTCTAATTAGTTTCATCCGGAAAATATCTGATTCATTCGTCGTGCAGTGAGCAAAGGTGATGTATTGAATATAATAACTGATCTACATATGATGTGACCTGTCTGTCAACAACTGTTTCACACAGTAAGTACATACGTAATATGGTAAACAAATAATAAAAAATGTAAGAAAATCTCACAATTCTATATTCAGTCGTTCTCTTAGCTTTGATTTCATAAGAAGTCAGCTGGAAAACCCCTTTTCACACAAATATGTTGAAGGAAAAAGTATCAGAGATCGACAAGTATCCTCTGCGACGTATGGAGACGACGGAAATTCATCTCCAGAACCTGACTGAAGATTTTTTCAAGGTTTCTGATTTGCATCACCGGAAAAGCATCTTCATTCGTCGTGCAGTGAGGAAATGTGTTCTATTGAATTTACTAACTGATCTACGGAAGAAGTCCCTTGCTTGTCAACAACTGTTCCAAACATGTGGAAATTTCCTTTCCTCACTTTTGTCTCCTACAATTTTAGTTTCATTAGAGGCAGTAGCATCTCGCCTATCTTGGTGACATATTTACACGCTTGAATACTCTAAGAAGTCTTTACAAAGGACTTGCTTAGAATATTGAGGCGTGTAATGAGCAAGATAGGCGAGCTAAGCAACTTTGGATCAGTCAGCTTTGCATGATAAATGTGAGATTTCTCCCTTTGATTGCGGTTAGAGAACTCTTTCAATTCGTCTTTTGGGATTGAAATCTCAGACGTTGAAGTGGCTTTATAGATGCAGTCAGATTGGAGTAGCTGCAGGAAGGCAACGGGGATATAGTGCGACAGAAACAAGTCTGAGCGAGTGAGTAAGATGTTTAAGTCAAAGGAGCGAGTGACTGAGAGGACGTTAAAGTCGAAGGAGCGAGGGAATGGGGGATGCTTAACCCGAAGGTGAGGACGGCGAGGTTGTACAGGACGGAGTGCCATCTGTGAGAAACGAGCAAGAGAGGCGGGTGGCGGAGATGAAGAAGGACGAGGACGACACATTGTTTGTATATATATATATATATATATATATATATATATATATATATATATATATATATATATGTATATATATGAATTATATATTCATATGTATATATATAAATTATATATATATTATATGAACATATTTATACACATATGTATATATATATATATATATATATATATATATATATATATATATATATATATACACATAAACACACACAATGTATGTATGTATGTATGTATGCATGTACCTATATATTATTTTCTCCTTCCAATAATTTCCTCTCATCTAATGTAATCATTTTAATCATTGTTGAACAAAACCAAAAGCCACACCTGGCGCTGACATACCTCCTGATGCAAGTAAAAGTAACTGGGACAGGAATATAATTGTTAATAATTACAACAAATTGCTGAGTATTTGAAATGCATTAAAGTATTAATGAATGTTGTTAATCAGGAATGGATTTTAATAGTATCAAGGGATGCTATAGGACAAACTGGTGTTCCTTGAAACATCAGTGTATTTAGCCACGATCCAAGTGCTATATATCATATACGCCTCGGTAGGATAAGAAATATGGCAGATATAAGGCTGAAGTCTGGTAAATACGGATTCAGAGAGCGAGAGACAGAGAGCGAAAGAAAGTAGCAGAAAGTTCTCTCCTCTCCGACGAAAACTTTCTCGCTGGATCGAGAGCTTTGTTTACAGAACTCACTGTATCAAGAGAAAAAGGACGATTCTCACTCTCTCTGAAGCGAAGTGAGAAGCAATGCAGGAAGGGAAAGAATACATGATTCTTGTTTTCTCTATTTTTTATTATCATTTCTCTCTCTGAACTGGGTTTACTCTTTATTTTGCTCTTTTCTTTGTTTGACATATATATTTTTTTTCTTTTGCCTTGGCGGATACATCTTCTTTTCACACTCTCTACCATTCTTTATCTGTCTTTTCACTCTATTCTATCTGGGATCCTTAAATGCATTTAATATTCCGTTACTGTTGGCTTCATATGTCAGTTATTTTCCGCGCAATTTAAATCCTTAGGAGAATGAACTGATTGAAATGAAAAACAACAAATGTGTGCTTGAGAAGAAAGATAATTTTGAACGAACCTGAACATGTAAAAGAAAAAATGAACAAGAAATGCAGGGTAAAAGAATCATACAGAAGGACAATGTTTGCAACAGGAAAACACTCCACAGGCGGCTTGTCGCAAAATAGATGATGCATGTGGAGAGGAAATTGCAAAGGATGCAATACTACGTAGGGAAGAGATAAAACTTGAATAAACAGATGAATAACAACAACAGAATCCAAGGGGAATGTGACGACTGCTGATTGACTGATTAGACATTTGACAAAAGTTGAAAGCTAAGGAATTAGATTAATGGCTTTGGCTAATTAGAATATACACAAAGGGAATAATCTCTCCTGCTACATACATTAAACATACGTTATTCATGATACGAAACAGTACCAGGATCTAAACTTAACATCTTTCCTTATTCATCTTTTTGGACGTTGCACTAATTTGTGCACTTGCACGTTTGTCATCCCTCTGTAATTAACTATTGTATTACAGACGACCAAGATAGTAACAGTAATAGTAATAACAATAATGATCCTAATAAAAACAACAGCAATATCAATAATGGTGCTGATAATAATAAAGATAATAATAATAATGATAATGGTAATGATAATTATGACAAGATATATGATAGTAATAGTAATGATAATAATAATGATTATGACAACATTAATGATGATGATAATGAATATCAGTATCATCATACTTATCAGTATTATCATCACATTTATTATCAGTATTATTGATACAATTATTATTCATTATTAATATGTCGTACTGTATCTCGAATATTGAGTAAAAAGATTTAATGTAATTCAATAACTGAGTTAATGACCTGGCCAGAAAGTGTTCATATGTCTAAGTAATGATACTCGTTACACTGAGTCAGTTCTGAAATCTACGTACCTCCTCCTACTTCCGCCTCCATTGTTAAAAGTTACTGACAACTGCATGCATCACATTTTCTATACATTTACTTAAATCAAATATTTATTGATATCAATAATCATATCTCAAAGGTTACAACTGAGAGATATCGCTAATATCATAACGGTTATGATTCATATCTCATAAATACGATAACGTGATGTCATATTATAAGGAGTTATATCAAGATTACGTAACTGGTGATAATTCGGCACTTGCCTATTACTAGTAGTTAGTGGGATGAATAAACCTGCATTTCAGCACAAAGAATCACATTCCATCGTGTTATTTTGATCATACAGGTTTTGTCTCTCATCTAATCTCTCGAGTCATATAGACATGTCACGAAAAGAAAACATAAGAAATTGTGTCATATTTTCACTCGCATCAGCCAAGAGGTGTGCGAAAATTCGGACAGTTCTGTTAGATTTCATACAACCGTTACCAGTCTTGTATAAGCAGACTATGTGGCTCTGAGCGATAACTCTCGAAACTGGACGAAAATGTAAACAACAAGAAAGTAAAAGCCGCCATTAAAAATATTTCCTTGCACACCCCAACGATCACCTTACGCCATCGCGCACCACAGTTTCGGAACCGCTGATGTTATTGATAATGGTTAAAGCAAGTACTGGATTTATTGATATCGGAATTGATATTGATATCAATGATTATGGTAATGATAGAGTTGGGGAAGATGGGATGAACAATAAAAGTATTGATGACAGTTGTTGCTACAACTTTGATTATTGTTATCATCATTATCATTATTATCATATTGCTATTATCATTATCACCATCACTATCATCAGTTTTATAACTATAATTATCATTAACATTACTATTATTATCATTATTATCATTATCACTCGTTTTCCATCCATTTCTCTCTCGGTGTTCCTTCTTTGGTATTTTCTTCATATATCACCAATCCCCGCATTGACATCCTTTGGCTTTTTCCTTTTTTCCTTTTTCTTTTAAAATCTTTGCTTTCTGTTTCTAAGCCCCCTTCCTTCTCATTTCTTTCTAGTGGCGACCTACTTAAGCAACTTTCATATTAATTTTTCCTTCAAGCACGTGGAAAGAATAATCTGGTTATGGTTATGCAAATTATCTGTTTTACTTGTTGCTTAATCGATGCATTTTTGTTTTTGATATTACATTTATTATCTTTGATGAAATATTAGAAAAAGCTATATCACATGAATTATGATACTGGCAAGGGTGCTTTAAGCCAGTGTTTCATCTCGTACCACATGCATACTTATTGCATTGTAATAAGGTTTGTTAAAAAGCTTGATAGAGACTATATGTTTATATACATATAGGCATACATAAATACATGCATATTTATATATATATATATATATATATATATATATATATATATATATATATATATATATATATATATATATATATATATATATATATATTGTATATATATAAATATATATACAATATATTATATATATATGTATATATACAATATATTATATATATATATGTATATATACATATATATACACATATGTATATATATGTATATATATGTATATATATATATATATATATATATATATATATACATATATATACATATATATGTATATATATTGTGATGGGTATAAGATTACTCTAATATCCACACATAGAAAATAAAGGGTTAGCGTCAAAATACAGCAGGTGATACGATAACAATATATTATAGATTCAAAATAATCACAGTATTATGACACGGTATAATATTTATATATGACAAGGAATGACTCTGAAAGTAAAAGATCAAGATTAACACTGGCACACAAATCGTAGGTACAGATGTGTTGGAGGTCAGTGAGTGCGGTTGAGGTCAGAAGACCAAGTGAGTCCTTGCTACAGCCAACACATCTTAGGTCGGCTAGTTAGGCGGAGGATGACCCGCCTACATGAGAAATAGGTGGAGCTAATCCAAGTGTCAGCCTAGGTCGCTATTTCCTGATTGGTTAGCTTTGGGTCACCACATTCTAAGGGTCCGCCCTTCGGTCAGTCTCTGAGGGTGATTTTCCTATGATGCGGGAATGACCAGATTCTCACGAAGAACCGAAGTCGCATGTGCTGCCCTGTGTGTGTGTGCATATAGAGAGGGATATGTTATATGTATTTGTAAGTATATATATGTATATTAATTTATTCACACACACCTTATCATTATTTATAATTAATTTCGTTATTATTTGCATAGAAGTTATAAATTTCTTTATAATCATATCACCACTATTAATACCAATGATAATGATGATTAAAATATAAATGATATTGATAACAGTAATAACAATAATAGCAATAATGATAATAATGATAATCACAATAATAGTAAAAATGGTAATGATAATCATAATAATAGTAATAATGGTAATGATAATAAGCATGCTGATAATGGTAAGGATAATAATGATAATAATAATGATTATGATAATGATGAAAATAATGATAATGTTGATATTGATAATAATAGATAAAATGAAGGATAAAGAAAGATGTTTATACCTTAGAGCCTAGTAATGTTTCGTATGATAAATAACTGTAAACACTCAATGCAATTGGCATTTTCTTTGTTGTCGTTTCTATCTCTCAAAGGTATTTTTACTTTCATGCACATTTCTTTTTCTTCTATTTTTCATTTTTATCTAATTATCAGTTTAAAGAATTGAACTGCGCAGAAAAAAAAGTAAAATACGAAGCCGATAATAACGAGAGTAAAGACAAAAAAGGGGGTGAATGTGAAAAAAGATGTATAAGTTGAGACAAAAGACAAAAAATGTTAGAATAAAGAAAAACAAAATCCGGTTCAAGGAAAGAAAAAAAGAAAAAAAAAAAGAAAATAAAAAGATAAAAAAATAGAGAAAATAAGAAACATGTGTATTTTCTCTTCCCTTCCTGTATCGCTTTTCAGTTCGCTTCAGGGAGAGAATCGTCCTTTTTCTCTTGATACAGTGAGTCCTGAAAACAAAGCTCTCGGTCCAGCGAGAAAGTTTTCGTCAGAGAGGAGAGAACTTTCTCCCACTCTCTTTCGCTTTCTATTTCTCTGAATCGCTTTTTACCACACATCGTCATATTTCACTCTTATATCTACTTTTTTTTCTTATCCTCCTGAGGCGTATAGGATATATAAGACTTGAATTGTGGTTAAATGCACTGGTGTTCTGTACTGCCTGTTTCAAATATCCCCACTTTCCGTGTAATATAAAGCCTTTGTCCTGTAGCATCCTTTAATCCCATTAAAATCCATTCCTGATTAACAGCATTCACCAACACATTAACTTCATTCCAAATGAATTTGTCCTAACTATTAAAAATCATGTTCCTGTCTCAGTTACTCTTACTTGCATCAGGAAGTGTGTCAGCGCCAGGTGTTGCTTTCGTTTTTGATCAACAATGATTAAAATGATTATATCAGATGAGAGGAAATTATAGGGAGAGAATAATGTATAGGTACATGTATACACACACACACACACACACACACTAACACGCCCGCACACATATATAGAGAGAGAGAAAGCTCAACTGACGAGAGTGAACCACTCTGATTGACAGGGAGATGAAAGACTTCATCGTCCTTCGGGAAATGGTGGTCGTTACCGAGAATATAATTAGTCCCGAACTGAAATTCCGATAATCCTTAGTCTCATGCAAGAAAATTATTTTAATTTTGTCAGTCTTGGAACAATAAATAATCGCAAACGGTTCGTTATTCCTGGCAACATTTCATTTTAGACACGCATAAACACACAGCTATACACACACAGACACATGAGCATGCGCGCACGCATACGAAAACTTACACCTCACCCTCTGCAGCTTGTGTCGTCCTCGTCCTTCTTCATCTCCGTCAGCCGCTTCTCTTGCGGCACTCCGTCCCGTACAACCTCGCCGTCCTCACCTTCGGGTTAAGCATCTGGGGCCCATTCCCTCGTTCCTTACTTTAACGTCCTTCCATTCACTCGCTCCGTCAACTTTAACGTCCCAGTCACTCGCTCCTTTGACTTAAGCATCCTTCCATTCACTCGCTCCTTCGGCTTAAACATCTTATTTACTCATTCAGACTTGTTTCTGTCGCACTATATCCCCGTCGCCTTCCTGCAGCTACTCCAATCTACCTGTATCTCTAAAGCCACTTCCACGTCTGATACGTCAATGACGAAAGAGTTGTCTAAACCTCAATGAAATGAAGAAAGACTTCAATCCTAAAAGACGAACTGAAAGAGTTCTCTAAATCAAAGGGAGAAATCTCACATTTATCATGCAAAGCTGACTGATCCAAAGTGACTTGCTTAGCTCGCCTATCTTGCTGATTACACGCCTGAATATTCTAAGCGAGTCCTTTGCAAAGACTTCTTAGAGTATTTAAGCGTGTGAATATGGCAGTAAGATAAGCGAGATGCTATTGTCACTGACTTTGTTAATAAAACTAGGACTGTCGGAGACAAAAGTAAGGAGAGGAAATTTCACATGTTCGAAACAGTTGTTGACAGACAGGGCATCTCTTATGTAGATAAGTTAGTAAATTCAGCAGAACACCTTCCCTCACTGCACGAAGAATGGAGATGCTTTCCAGATGAAGCTAACCAGAAACACTTGAAAGCAAATCTATTGCTTCTGCTAATGATACTATTCAGGAAGATTTTTGAATTTGTGAATGATTCCGGTGCTTGTAGTTTCTTCGAGAAAGAGAGAGAGAAAAAAAAAAAAAATCTTCAGTCAGGTATCTCCATACGTCGGAAAGGATTCTCGTCGATCTTTGATACTTTTTCCTTCAGCATATTTGTGTGAAAAAGGGTTTTCCAGCTGACTTCTCATGCAATAAAAACTAAGAGATCGACTGAATATAGAACTGTGGGATTTTCTCACATTTTATGATAATTTGTTTACCATTTTGAGTATGTAGTTATTCCTTGGCTCCACTTCGTACAACTTAAGTCAATGGAATGTTCTGTGTTTGTTTCGTTTTTTTTCTTTTGTCACACACACACACACACACACTCTGAAGGATTGCAGTTTTTAGTTGTTACAAGATAGTATGGTAAGATAATAGCAATGAATGTGAAGAGAAATATGATAATAAGATTAATGATGTGATGATAATGATGATGATGATAATAATGACAATGTCATAGCTTTTCTTGATTGTCAAGACCACAGAGACCGAATAACTCCCAGTGACGTAATTAACAATTATTCTCACTAACTAGCAATTATGTCTTTATATTGATAGCATGTCAATATTAAAATTAAATCTAGAGAGTAAATTGCAATCATATTTCCTAGAAACAGGAAGATGAAAAAGAAATTACGTACGTCAGTATATCTGTTTCATCGTCAATTCGGAGGCATTCGACCGCATACAAGCCATAAAGAGCTGGGAGAAATATATATGTATATATATATATATATATATATATATATATATATATATATATATATATATATATATACACACACACACACACACACACACACATATATATATATATATATATATATATATATATATATATATATACATATATATATATAAATGAAGAGAGTGCAACCTTTTCCTCCCTAAATAGCCTTTTAAGCATTCTTAGTGTCACTCACGTAGCCCTTTCCTTTTGAGATGAAAGAAGAGAAAAGAAAAGAAGAAAAAACGAATACAGGATAACATTCCATTATTTTATTTGTAAGTAGTGGAGCGAAGGAGTGACTACATACTCAATATGGTAAACAAATAATCATAAAATGTAAGAAAATCTCACAGTTCTATATTCAGTCGATCTCTTAGTTTTGATTGCATGAGAAGTCAGCTAGAAAACCCTTTTATTACACAAACATATTGATGGGAAATATATCAGAGCGACAAGCGACGTATAGAGACGGCGGAAATTCTACGCCAGAACCCGACAAAAGATTCTTTTTCGAAGAGACCACAAACGACGAAATCATTCACAAATTCAAAAACTCTCCATGAATAACATTATTAGCAGAAGCAATACAAATGCTTTCAATTTTTTTTTGTTCTAATTAGCTTCATATGGAAAATATCTGATTCATTCGTCGTGCAGTGAGGAAATGTGTTGTATTGAATTGAATAACTGATCTACATATGAGGTGATCTGTCTGTCAACTACATACTCAATATGGTAAACAAATAA
>NW_028234443.1:25759745-25774745 GCF_977035675.1 Penaeus japonicus | reverse complement strand
CTATCAGCCTTTGTCCTCTCTCATTTCTGGTGCCTATTCCATGTTTCCCAATCGAGGTTTCTCCATCTTCTCTTATTCCTATCTTGGCATTAAAATCCCCCATAATCACGATAAAATGGGTTTTTGCTCTATCAGTAGCTGCTTGCACATCTTCATAGAAACTCTCTATCTTCTCATCACTATGACTGCTGGTAGGAGTGTACACTTGGATAATTTTTAGGCTATATCTGTTGTTTAGTTTCAGTATTACCGAAGCTACTATTTCGCTCACACTGTAGAATTCCCTAACATTCTTTTCGAGTCGCTTGTGAACTATGAAACCTACTCCTGATTCTTGTTTGCTATCTAAGGGTTTACCTCGCCAATATAATAAGTGTCCATCATTAAGTAATTTCTGCTCTTTGCCTAGTCTCCTAACTTCAGAAAGCCCTACAATATCCCGATTAATAAATGAAAGTTCCTCAAGCAGTGTCAAAAGATCAGATTCTGTTCTCAGGGTCCTTACATTGTATGTGGATAAGTTCATCATATTTAGGCGGCCTGGGTTTAACCAGATATTTTTAGCACCCTCTGCTGGGGAGCCAATCTGATCGCCGCCATGACCAGGGGCTCCTTCGCTTCCGGGGAATGAGGGCCATTGTTTTCACTGGGAAATCATATTTAAGAGGTGTGTGGCCTGATGCCCCCACCTGCTGGCCTTGTGCACGGTGGGGGGAGTAATTTTAGTCTGGAGGCTACCATTATTCTCCAATAACACGGTTGAGTTAGTCTCGCATGTCATTAGGAGATATTAGTATCCACCATTCTATCTCACGACCTTCCGGTCTACTCATGTGAGAATGGGCATTTGTTTATATATACATGCAGGGCCTACGCAAAAATGCATGTTTGCATGGTTATGCACGCTCCCGTGCCCACACTTATATTCGTTAATATATATAAATTGTACCCGCGAATGCACCGCGTAGGCGCATATATATGTACAAATAAGCATTTATGCACATACTCCAAGCGTATGTATACGTCTGAATGTATGCGCACAGCACCCATACACAACAGCGTCCACGCGTGCACATGCATGCATGTAAATTATAATGTGCCCATGCATTATAATTTGTTTAAATATATATAGTTGGTAATGGTATACATATATCTGGCAACAATTCGGAGATTGTAATTACTAGTTGGTACCTAAACCGTTCGAGCGTCCTATGGTGACCTTGCCGTTGGTGATGCCATATCTTGTGTTAGGCTTTCATTACGAATAATTTCCCAGACTGATATTCAGTGTGTTTGCATGATTAGATTTATGAACACTGGAAACATAACATATGTGAACTAGGAATGGATTTTACTCAGGCCGGATGTTGGATGGTAGTTGGTCACCTTTGACCCTTGGCACTGGTGTTAACGTGGCATCTATGGGTAACGTGTAAGCGATGTTTGACTCATTATCTGTTGGTTTGCTCGGATGGTATGATTTTATATTAGGAATATATTCAGACATCCTCAGATGCCTGAATATACTTGCAAATCACTATAATAAATGGTGTAACTCAATGTTTTCCTTCCTTTATATTGTGGCACTTTTTGGCATCTCACTGCCTTTACTCTACTTCTAGCATTCTTGTGGCATTCTTTCTTTTTGAATTTTCTACAACACTTGTGTAATTTCTTATTTCTATTTCGCTCGTATATGCACTCTAGACATTCACAGATATTTTCGCCTTATGATGTACCGCCATAGTTCACTGATATACATAATTTTGCACTTAATATCGCTGAGGCCCAACACAAGACACCTCTCCTACTCGTTGCCAGATATATATTTATCATATATATATATCATATGTATATATATATACATATATATATATATATATAAATATATATATATGTATATGTATACATATATATGCGTATATATAGGTATATATATGTATATATACATATACATGTATATATATATATATATATATATATATATATATATATATATATATATATATATATATATATATATATATATATATATATATATATATATATATATATATATATATATATATATATATATATATATATATATATATATATATATATATATATGTATATATATAAATATGTATATATATATATATATATATATATATATATATATATATATATATATATACATACACAAACATACAATACATGCATACATGTACTTATACTTATACATATACATCGGACCGTGGATAATTTAAATGGCAAAGATTTTGTTTAATATTATCACATTTTACTAAAATATCAATTTATATAATCATGACGATTATAATCATGAAAGAGTTAGATAAATGAAAATCATTATCTGATGATAAATTGCATGCTTTTGTTCGAGATTTTAGATAGTTTCTATCAAGCTTTTTAACAGACCTTATTACAATGCAATAATTGTGCATGTGGTACGAGATGAAACACTGGCTTTAAAGCACCCTTGCCAGTATCATAATGCATGTGATATCGCTTTTCTAATATTTGTTCAAAGATAATAAAGGTAATATCAAAAGCAAAAATGCATTAATGAAGCTATATAACACATCAAAAAGAAACAAGTAAAACAGATAATTTGCATAACCATAACCAGATTATTCTTTCCACGTGCTTGAAGGAAAAATGAATACGAACGTTGCTTAAGTGGGTCGCCACGAGCAAGAAATGAGAAGGAAGGGAGCTTAGAAACAGAAGGCAAAGATTTTAGAAGACAAAAAAGAAAAAAAAAAAAGAAAAAAGAAGGAAAAAGCCAAAGGATGTCAGTGCGGGGAATAGTGATATATGAAGAAAATACCAAAGAAGGAACACCGAAAGAGAAATAGATGGAAAGGGAGTGATAATGATAATAAGGATAATAATAGTAATGATAATAATTATAGTTATAAAAATGATGATAATGATAATAACAATGGCCATGATCATCATAGTAAGGATAATAATGATAATGATGATAACAATAATCAAAGTTGTAGCAACAATTGTCATCAATACTTTTATTGTTCCACCCATCTTCCCCAGCTGTATCATTACCATAATCATTGATATCAATATCAGTTCCGATATAAATAAATCCAGTACTTGCTTTATCCATTATCAATAACATCAGCGGTTCCGAAACTGTGGTGCGCGATGGCGTAAGGTGATCGTTGGGGTGTGCAAGGAAATATTTTTAATGACGGCTTTTACTTTCTTGTAGTTTACATTTTCGTCCAGTTTCGATAGTTATCGCTCAGAGCCACGGTTGGATGAAATCTAACAGAACTGACCGAAACTTCGTACACCTCTTGGCTGATGCGAGTGAAAATGTGACACATTCTTAAGTTTCGTTTCGTGACAGACATGTCTATATGACTCGAGAGATTAGATGAGAGACAAAACCTGTATGATCAAAATAACACGATGGAATGTGATTCTTTGTGCTGAAATGGAGGTTTATTCATCCCACTAAATACTAGTAATAGGTAAATACCGACTTATTACCAGTTGCGTAATCTTGATATAACTCCTCCTTATAATATGACATTATCACGTTATCATATTTATGAGATATGAACCATAACCGTTATGATATTAGTGATATCTCTCAGCTATAACCTTTCAGATATGATTATTGATGTCAATAAATATTTGAGTTGCGTAAATGTTTAGAAAATGTGATGCATGCAGATGTCAGTAACTTTTAACAATGGAGGCGGAAGTAGGAGGAGGTCCGTAGATTTGAATACTGACTCAGTGTAACGAGTATCATTACTTAGGCATATGAACACTTTCTGGCCAGCTCATTAACTCAGTCAATGAATTAAATTCTTAAGCGTCTATTTAATCAATATTCGAGATATAGTACGACCCATTAATAATGAATAATAACTGTATCAATAATATTGATAATAAATGTGATGATAATACTGATAAGTATGATGATAGTGATATTCATTATCATCCTCATTAATGTTGTCATAATCATTATTACCATCATTACTATAGCTATCATATATCTTGTCATTATTAGTATTATCATCATTATCATTATCAGCACCATTATTGATATTGCTGTTGTTTTTATTAGGATCATTATTGTTATTACTATTACTGTTACTATTACTATTACTATCATCATTATTATCATTAATATTATTCTACTGTTTTATCCTTTCTATAAAGCTTTGCAACACCACTTGGTCGTCTGTAATACGATCGAGTTTGCAGGCAGCAGAAGTTGCATGAAAGTTAATAGTTAATTACAGAGGGATGACAAACGTGCAAGTGCACAAAATAGTGCAACGACCAAGAAGATGAATAAGGAAAGATGTTAGCTTAGATCCTGGTACTGTTTCGTATCATGAATAACGTACGTTTAATTAATGTATGTAACAGGAGAGATGATTTCCTTTGTGTATATTCTAATTAGCCAAAGCCATTAATTTAATTCCTTAGCTTTCAACTTTTCCCAACTGTCTAATCAGTCAATCAGCAGTTGTCACATTCCCCTTGGATTCTGTTGTTGCTATTCATGTTTACTCAGGTTTTATCTCTTCCCTACGCAGTATTGCATCCTTAGCAAATTCCTCTCCTCATCCATCATCTCTTTTTCGACATTGACAAGCTGCCTGTGGAGTGTTTTCCTGTTGCATGCATTGTCCTTCTGTAGGATTCTTTTGTCTTGCATTTCTTGTTCATTAATTCTTTTTCATGTTCAGGTTCGCACTTTCTTTGTTGTTGATTCTCTTTCAAAATTATCTTTCTTCTCAAGCACACATTTTTTGTTTTTCGTTTTTCCTTTCTATCAGTTCATTCATCTAAACTGCGCGAAAAATAACTATGACATGAAGCCAACAGTAACGGAATATTAAATGCATTTAAGGATCCCACTAATAATTACATTCCTGTCCCACTTACTGTTACTTGCATCAGGAGGTATGTCAGTGTCAGGTGTCGCTTCTGGTTTTGATCAACAATGGTTAAAATGATTATATCAGATGAGAGGATATTATTGGAAGGAGAAAATAATATATAGGTACATGCATATATATATATATATATATATATATATATATATATATATATATATATATATATATATACATATATATATATATATATATATATATATATATATATATATATATATATATATATATATACATATATATACGTCTATAATATGTACTTATGATATATATATATATATATATATATATATATATATATATATATATACATATATGTATATGCATATATATACAAACACATATAGAGAGACGATTAATTAGTCCGCATGCAAGCTCAGCGGACGAGAGTGAACCACTCTGATTGACAGGGAGATGAAAGGCTCCATCGGCCTTCGGGAAATGCTGGTCGTCGCCGGGAATATAATTAGTCCCGAACTGAAATTCCGATAATCCTTAGTCTCATGCAAGATGATTATTTTCATTTGTCATTTTTGGAACAACAAATCATCGCAAACGGCTCGTCATTACTGGTAACAATGTATTATAAACACGCATAAACACACAGCTATACACACACAGACACATGAACATGCGCGTACGCACACTCACACCTCCCCCTCTGCAGCTTGTGTCGTCCTCGTCCTTCTTCATCTCCGCCACTCGCCTCTCTTGCCCGTTTCTCACAGATGGCACTCCATCCCGTGCAACCTTGCTGTCCTCACCTTCGGGTTAAGCATCCCCAATTCGCTCGCTCCATCGACTTTAACATCCTCTCGATCACTCGATCCTTTGACTTAAACATCCTTCTATTCACTCGTTCCTTCGACTTAAATATCTTATTCACTCGCTCAGACTTGTTTCTGTCGCACTATATCACCGTTGCCTTCCTGCAGCTACTCCAATCTGCCTGTATCTCTAAAGCCACTTCCACGTCTGAGACTTCAATCCCAAATGACGAAAGAGTTGTCTAAACCTCAATGAAATGAAGAAAGACTGCAATCCCAAAAGACGAACTGAAAGAGTTCTCTAACCGCAATCAAAGCGAGAAATCTCACATTCACCATGCAAAGCTGAATGATCCAAAGTGACTTGCTTAGCTCGCCTATCTTGCTCATTACACGCTTCAATATTTTAGGCAAGTCTTTTGCAAAGACTTCTAAGAGTATTTAAGCGTGTGAATATGTCAGCAAGATAGGCGAGATGCTGTTGTCACTGACTTTGTTAATAAAACAAGGACTGTCGGAGCCAAAAGTAAGGAGAGGAAATTTCCACATGTTCGAAACAGTTGTTGACAGACAGGGCATCTCTTATGTAGATAAGTTAGTCAATTCAGCAGAACACCTTCCCTCACTGCACGACGAATGGAGATGCTTTCCAGATGAAGCTAACCAGAAACACTTGAAAGCAAATGTACTGTTTCTGCTAATGATACTATTCAGGAAGATTTTTGAATTTGTGAATGATTCCGGTGCTTGCAGTTTCTTCGAGAAAAAATAATATATATCTTGAGTCAGATTCTGAAGTTGAATTAACGGTATCTCCATACATCGGAAAGGATTCTCGTCGATCTGTGATACTTTTTCCTTTAACATATTTGTGTGAAAGAGGGTTTTCCAGTTGACTTATTATGCAATCGAATCTAAGAGATCGACTGAATACAGAACTGTGAGATTTACATCTTATGATCATTTGTTTAACATTTTGAGTATTTAGTTATTCCCTGGCTCCACTACGTACAACTAAAGTCAATGGGATGTTATTCTGTGTTCATTCCGTTTTTTTCTTTTGTCACAAAAGGGAGGGGCTTCGTGACTGACACACACACACACACACACACACACACACACACACACACACACACACACACATACACATATTGGCACACATGATAAACTTCCACGGAGGAAAGAAACACCAATAGAGAGATAAAAGGGAAAAGAATCACCAAGAAAGAGGTTGACAACAGCAGGAAAACACTCCACTGGTAGTTTGTCAATGTCACGAAGGAAGCGTTGGACGGGAGAGGAGCTGCCAAGGGAAGCAATACAGCGGAGTGAAAAGAGAAACACATTACGATATTGACAACTGAGGAAATGGATAGATAACAACAGGCATATCTCTCTATCTATATTTGTCTATCTATATATAAACATACACACCAATATACCTGTGTGGCCTTATTATCCTATTCATTAGTTTCCTTACGTGTTAACTTGTCAAAATTTCATGCTACTTCGATTGATTGCAGATTCGATTGCAGGACAGTCTTTAGGTGTTACAAGATAGTATGGTAAGATAATAGCAATGGATGTGAAGAGAAATATAATGATAATAAAATTAATGATGTGATAATAATGATGATAATAATAATAATGTCAATGTCATTGATTGTCAAAACCATAGAGACCGAATAACTCCCAGTGACGTAATTAACAATTATTCTCACTAACTAGCAATTATGCCTTTATATTGATAGCATGTCAATATTAATTTTAAATCTAGAGAGTAAATTGCAAACATATTTCCTGGAAACAAGAAGATGAAAAAGAAATTACGTACGTCAGTATCTCTTTCATCGTCAATTCGGAGGCATTCGACCGCATACAAGCCATAAAGAGCTGGGAGAAAATCGGGTTAATATTCTGTGTAAACCAGGAATATGAATCAACGGATTGGGCTTGAAAACTGGGTTTCTAAAAGGCTGAAACTAGAACGGGGAGTCTATCAGGGGAAGATAATGTCACGTCATTACATATGGAATATAAGAGTAGCATGAGTTTGAGGGGAGTGAAGATTTAGGTTGAAATTTGAAAGATGATTATCTTTATATATATATATATATATATATATATATATATATATATATATATATATAATATGTATTTTTTTAATTAATTATTTTTTTTTTCTACAGATTTACATTTTGTAAGTCATTCTCTAGATGTAAAGCTAATATTGATATGTTATCAATATGATGTTTGATATATGCATATGCCCTCTGCAGATGAATGACAAAAAACTCGACAAATAAGTTGCCAGATAAGATAGCAGTTTCGAAATCCTCCTGGATTTCATCTTCCGATTGGTGTGTGTGACACAAAGGGAATAAAAGATACAGACTGAAAAATACTATGCTTCTAGCAATCGTGATAGGTGGGGATAGTCAGTGAAATGAAACACGAGGCAATGGAGCACTTGGCACCAGTTAAAAAGAATAATCGAGACTCTTTGTAAAGCATCACATGTGTGGATCCTGAACGGGAATAGACCTCAAATAGAACTATTCAAAAAGTGCTAAAATAAAAGCGGTATTTAAAAATGTGTACAAACGAGAGAGACGGACTACAGAACGAAAAGTAGAAAAATAATGGCCGAAAAGAACATCTCCAGACGACCATATTGATAGCAACGAGGCCGTGGGTTGGAACGAGGCTGTGTGGTTTAGTGGTATATGAAGAGAAAGTTCTCGGCGTTTCTTCAGTTTATTGTTGTCACTAAATATATTTTCTAAATGTTGTCTTGTAGGCACGGTTGCTTGGTGTAACGGCGTGGCGGCGTGAGGTCAGGAGCGTACTGACTTTTTATATATACTGGAACTCCCACCGAAGTGGAAGGGGACAGTTAAGTTAGACGAAGAGTTCAGGTGAAGATAAACAGTCAGGAAAATGAAGGAAAGTCGTAGTTAGAGTAGTGGGAGGACGAAACTCCCTGTCTGACTCGTTAAGATATTGAAGTGTCATGTCCACTCAAAACCTTCTGGAAGGCCTGCCAGGTCGGAAGGTGAAAAGTCTTTGTTGTTGTTGATTCTTCTTCTTATCTGTGGGGGTGAGTAAGTTGAAGAGGGTTGGGAGGAAGGGGTCTGGAACTTGGGTTGGAATTAAGGATAAGGAATCTTTATTATTTATTCATTAAATATAGTTAGTAAAAACCAAAAAAAATGTTAGTTTTTTTTTTTTTTTTTTTTTTTTTTTTTTTTTTTTTTTTTTTTTTTTTGAAGCGTGATAAAGCGGAAGAGGAAGTGGTGAAAGGAGCTGGAGAGATAGTGAAAAGAAACTTGGGAGGAGATAAAGTGAGAGTTAGAAAGTTAAGTAGAGTGAAGAGAGTATTAGCTTTTTATTGGAGTTGGTCTTGAGGAGAAGGAAGTTGAAGTGAATAATGGAAGTGTGTAAAGTGAAGAGGAAGTGATGAAGGGAGCTGGAGGGATAGTGGAAATGAAATTTGCGAGGAGATAAAGTGATAGAAGGAAAGCTGAGAAAGGTGGAGAAAGGAGAAAAGATAAGTTGTAAGACCAGGAGAAAGAAGTCAGAGAATAGCTTGCATGTGCGCCCTTAGTAGCTGAACAAAGCCCCGGGTCAACCCCTCGGGAGGCAGCCAGAAACCAGAACACCTAGCAGGCTATTTTTTAAGGGATTTTTTTTTTTTTTTTTTTTTTTTTTTTTTTTTTTTTTTTTTTGGATTTTTACATTCTGAAGCTCTGCCCACGCTGCACTTCGCCGACCTCGCACGTGCTTGACGTTGAAGTGGAGCCCTGTGGGTTGGCTTGTAGTCTTGGTTAAAAGGTGTTAAAAATCTTCATTCTTCATTCTTGAACTTGCAGGTCCTCTTGAAGTTTACTTCGTTCTTGTCTTCTTGTCTTCTTTTAGCTTCTCCTCTTCATGGTTGCCTCCTTACATCATCGGTCTCCTGTACCTGATGCCGTGAATATGGCCTCAACTTCTTCAATGCCATTGATTCTGCTGAGGCTTTTGGGCCACCAGGCATGTGTGCCTTCTGGACGAACGTTGAGGCGATTGTAGAGCTCCTCATCCTCATCTTGGATTCTTGTCCATCTTCTTCTGGCTTGATGGTGGAGTCTCTGGTTGATCGCCTCGATCCTTAGTCTTTCATGGATCTCTCGTGCAGTGACTACTTCAGGAAAGCGAATATTCAGAATCCATTTGCCTGCCTGGTTCTGAATAGTCTGTAGCTGCATCATCTGCCTTCTGGAAATGGTGTGAGTAGGCACTGGCGGGTATTCCATGATGGGCCGCACTAGGGCTTTATAGATGTAGAGCTTGGTTTCAGTACTCAGTGTCTGGAACCTTCTGATCTTGTTCAGCTGATGTTTAGCTTTGGTTGCTCTATCATTTATGTGAGGGACAATTCCTCTTCTGCTAATTGTTAGCCCTAGTATCTTTCCTTTGTCACAGTAGTCCACTGCTTCTTCGTCCACTATCAGATCTGCTGTCTTGAACTTGGCCACAGGAATGACTTGGAATTTTCTCATGTTGGTTGAGATCTTCCACTGTCTTTCGTATCGATTGATGGTCTCTATGGCTCTGGCAGTTCTCAGTGCCATCATCTCGATCGATCTCCCTTCATACTTGATTATCTGAGTGATGTCGTCGGCATACATATAGTGATTGCTGCCATGTGATGGTTCAGGCAGATCTGCTGTGTATATGGTGAACAGTGTCGGTGAGAGGCAGCTTCCCTGTGGAACTCCACTCATGAGGGGAATTGCTTCGCCGACTGTATTGCCGACGACTATTCTTGCACTCCGACTTTCAACAAAGTCACACAATAGCTTGGTCAAGGACGTCGGGAGGTTCAGCCTGATGATCTTAAGTTTCAGGCCTGTGTGCCAAACTTTGTCGAAGGCTTTGGCCACATCTCTCAGAACCACATTGACTTGGTTCCTTTCGCTCATGGCATTGGCGATTTCTTCATATATGATTGCAATGGCTGTTGATGTTCCTCTGCCTGGTCTGAAGCCATGTTGCCTGGGATTTTGCAAATCGTTAATCTCCAGGTGATTTCGCAATCTTATGTTCAGTATCTTTTCAAAGACTTTGCCTGGGACTTCCAGCAGAGATATTGGTCTGTAATTCTCTACTTTTCTTGGATTTTTCCCGGCTTTTGGTATCATCCTGACTCTTGCTTCCTTGAAGTGGTCAGGGAAGTAGCCAGCAGTGAGAGAGGCATTGTATATGTTTGCCAGTCTCAGCAACATCTTGTTTGGAAGATTCTGCAGGATTGTTTTGTTGATCCTGCTTTTGCCTGGAGCAGTTCTATTCTTGAAACTCTGAATAGTTCTTTTGACATCTGTGGGGTTGATCTTGGTCATTAGTGGATCTGTGGGGTCCAGTCTAGTGAAGTCAGAAGCAGCTTCTGGATATAGGAGGTGCATGTGCCTTCCTATTTCCTCTATGATGGTCTCCTCAAAATCACTGTCAAAGTTCTCTTCTTCTTCTTCGGTAATTCGGAAACAATTTCTCCAGTAATTTCTGAACAGGATTTCTTGTTCTTCTTCTTCATAAATCTTCTCATCCTGTTCGTTGAGGAGGTAGCTACTTCTGCTTTCACTTCTTCCCATCAGTTTCTTTATTCCTGACCAGAAGGACTGTGGATCTTTTCGGTCCCATTCCACTTTTCGAACAAGTTCTTCCCACTTGTCATTTGCTGCTCTCCTCCAGTGGTTAGAGAGTTCTCTTTGCAAGCTTCTATATCTTGCTCTCAGGTCTTGTGTCCATCCATTAATCCCTGCATAGTGCTGCAGGTGATTCGACTGTATATTTAGCAGTCTTACTTCAGCTGTTAGCCTTGGATGGGGGATAGTCCTGTGGTTGCTCTTGGGTACATGATGAGCAAGTGCAGCTTCAACATCGCTGTACCACTTTTCGACTTCCTCGTCAATCTCTTCCAATGTTGCAGTCCTCAAGTTGGCTGCAGGCTTGGACTGGAGCTCATCCTTGAATCCTCCCCAATTAGCCATTCTAAAGTTGAATCTGCTACAGTTTAGGCTTTTCAGGATTGGGTTGGATGATATCTTGAGGATGATGGGCAGGTGATCACTGGTGCTTGCAGGGCCTGGTTCCATGATCACGTTGTGATGGGCTTGGTTATTGCACAGTGCAATATCTGGTTTGGTTGCTGTGTTCCCTGTGATGTAAGTAGGGAAGTCTGGTCCCATGTGGATTAGATCTCCATCAGCAATCATTCTAGCAATAGCATTGCCAACCATGTTGCCTGCTCTATTGTTTAGCATTGGATGGTTGGCATTGAGGTCTCCCACTATGTATGTGGGTAATCTTCGTCGAAGTAGGCTGTACAAGTCTTGCAGTGGCACAATTGCCCTTCTTGGAGGCAGATACATTGTAGCCACTACTATTGGACCTCTGCTGGTCTCTATCTCCATTGCCAGCATTTCGTCAAAGTCGTCGAGAATCTTATGTTTGATTTCTCTTCTGACTGCTATTGCTATGCCATCACTTGCTTCTCCAGTCCTGTTCCTCTGATAACAGAAGTAGGGGAACAGTTTCAGCCTGTCTGTGTCCTTCAAACCATGACTGTTGATCAGGACTACATCTGCATTTAGGGCTCTATACATGCCCGACAGTCGTTCCTACGAACCATAGTCCACTTGAGGACGTTCTGCTGAACTACAGTGATGGTGTGATTCACTTGGATTTGGCTGCAGGTCCATCTTCATGCCTCTCTTGGGACTCATCATAGCCATTCCTCCTCTTCCTGTAGGACTCAGGGTCGAGGTATGTGATAGCCACACCAACGAGATTTAGGGAGGCTGCCCTAATTCTCCTATCTATGATACTGGCACATTCATCAGATTTCAGCTTCTGATTATTGTAGGAGTATTTCATCCTGCCATTTTTGATGTATTCTGCAACATCATCATCATCAATATTGCCGTTTGTAACGGTTTTCTCGGCAGTGTACAGGATGACTCCTACAGCTTTGCCCTTTGCTTCCCTGGCCTTCTTCACATTCTTGCACCTGTGTGGGGATGGCACCCTCACATACTGGGGTGCTGGTGCAGTGGGCTCTTCCAGTGGCGGCATTTCTTCTTCAAGAACTGGCAGATCTGGCATTTCTTCTTCTTCAGGTGCTTCTGTGGTTTCTTTGGGGGTTTCTGTAGGGAGCATAACCCTCAGGATGCCTGCCGAATTTACATCATTTGGAAGGTCCATCTCAGGGAGGTTATTTCGCCTCAAGGCTAGCTTTGCTTGCTCTGCAAAGCAGCCTGGTTGTGCAAGGTTGGCCAGGTGGGCATGCATCAAGGCAATCAGGGTCTTGACAGCCAGGTTGTTGGGCAGCTGCATGATGGGTGGCTGCGTCTCTTTAATCGCCGTTTTGGTAATTTCGGCTGTGGCTTTGGCTGTCTTTTCGATCGTTTTCTCGACCTTAGCTGTAGCCTTTGCAGTGTTCTTGACTACTTCACTCAGTAGTCTGGACTCTTTCTGGGTTTGGATCTCTTGCTTCTTTTCTACTGCCTTTGTGATCTCTTTCCTTCTAATAGGGCAGCTTCCAGAGAGAGTCCTGTGTTCGCCTCCACAGTTTAGGCATTTTTTTGTGGTATTCTTACATGTCGTGAACCTGTGTCCGGTCTGACCACATTCACTGCATTTTTCAGCATTCTTCTTGGTACATTTACCCTTTGTATGGCCATATTCATAGCAATTCATACACTGAATTACTCGAGTGAATCGTTCCTCTTCGATCTGGGCCGGGTTTATACTATAATTGTATAGGATCAGTCCTTGGTCTTTGATCTTTTTGGCAGTCTGTATATCATGGAATCGAATCTTAACAATTCCATGTTGTGGCATCTTATAGACTTCATCGATTTGCAGGCTGAGTTGTCTTACCAGTTCCTCTTTTATCTCTTCATTAGAGTGGCTTGTAATGTACGAGTCCACTTTTTTGACTACAATTGTCATTTTAGCTTTGGTTTCAAGAGGCATCTGGGGGTCAAAACCTGAGCTCTTAAGCTTTTGGCGGAATTCTGGTGACATAATCTTATCTGCATCGGTCAGAGTCTTTGGCAAAACAATGTATCCATTCCTGGCATCAATGATTCTCAGGAAGTGGATTCCATTGCCAAACATCAGAGAGTTCAGTTCCTGCTTTCGAGTTAGAGTCGGAATGCCATCGAGGTTTACTTTAATCTTGGTGGTCGAAGCCATGGTTCCAAACGCATAGCTCGATCCTACCACTGCAAAAAGTCCAAGTCCTGCCTGAGTTGTCAGATTAAGTCCTATCTCTGACAACCTCCTCTTATCTCTGAGGAGCCTAACCAGGTTGGCTATGTAGACGGTGTCTAGCTAGAGTTGGCAGGAGTGTTAGAGTGGCCTGCCGCCGTTCCCTAAGCCTGACAAAGGTGGCAACCTCCGAGTGTTTCTTACAGTATCCCGACTAAGGGACCCCTTTGAGACCCCGGCCTTCGCCGGGTAAACCGCAGGGTTCGCCTTCAGAAACACAAGGTGTTATCCTAACGCCGAAAAGTGGTGGTAAAGGACAGGGGGGGACAGGTGTGTGCCTACAAGGATCTCTTGTAGCACCGAGGTGCTTGGCTCGAGAGAGCCGAGTGTCAAAACCCTTACTATGAAGGGATCTCTTTTAGTATGCCAACTCCTTAAAGATGTCAACTCCTTGGCATAAGTGTTACTCTCTTGGGATTAACTCAGGTAATCCAGGTATTCTTCTTCTTCTTGCTATAAGTGTTACACACTTAGCATGTAGACTATAACTCTTCCTTCAAAGAGTTGTAGATTCTTCTTCTTCTTCTTCTTCTGAGGCTTCTAAATAGCTTCAGATGGTGCAGGTAAGCTGGAGCAGGTGCTGTTATCTCAGGTGAGGTCAGGTGCTGAGTGTTGACTGATCTTGACTGATCTTGACTGATCCTGATGCTGATGACTGACTTTTTCTCGTGACATCCCGTCTTTTAAGCCCGGGCGCCGTGTTTACTCTCGTGACCTGCCGTTTGACCTGTGTCCTCATTGGCTGGTGGTGTTTCCTAATTGACCAATGCGGTGGTGCGTCGGGATGCGATCGCCGTCTGCTACAGCTGGTTAAAGTTGTACAGTGTATTAAAAGCAAACTCTAGGGTTGTTTAGATAACAGGACATCGATCGGAGATCTGATCTGATCGACCTCAACAGGACAGTAAGGAAGCAGTACAGCAGCAGCAGCCCACCTGAACTTCCCGCGACGCTCGCGGAAGTCAGGTCACGCCAAA
>NW_028234443.1:25747798-25757798 GCF_977035675.1 Penaeus japonicus | reverse complement strand
CTTTCCGTGTAATATAAAGCCTTTGTCCTGTAGCATCCTTTAATCCCATTAAAATCCAATTCTGATTAACAGCATTCACCAACACATTAACTTCATTCCAAATCAATTCGTCCTAACTATTAAAAATCATGTTCCTGTCTCAGTTACTCTTACTTGCATCAGGAAGTGTGTCAGCGCCAGGTGTTTCTTTCGTTTTTGATCAACAATGATTAAAATGATTAAATCAGATGAGAGGAAATTATAGGGAGAGAATAATGTATAGGTACATGCATACATACATACATAAACACACACACATATATATATAGAGAGAGAGAGAAAGAGAAAAAGCGAGAACGAAAGAAAGAGAGAGCTCAGCAGAAAAGAGTGAACCATTCTGATTGACAAGGAGATGAAAGGCTTCATCGGCCTTCGGGATATGGTGGTCGTTGCCGGGAATATAATTAGTCCCGAACTGAAATTCCGATAAGCCTTTGGCTAATGCTAGATAATTCTTTTTATTTGTCAATCTTGGTACAATAAATCATCGCAAACGGTTCGTTGTATTTTATACACGCATAAACACACACACACAGATACATGAACAGGCGCGCACGCACACTCACACTCACGCCTCACCCTCTGCAGTTTGTGTCGTCCTCGTCCTCCTTCATCTCCGCCACCCGCCTCTCTTGCTCGTTTCTCACAGCTGACACTCCGTCCCGTACAACCTCGCCGTCCTTATCTTCGGGTTAAGCATCCCCCATTCACTCGTTCCTTCGACTTTAACATCCTCTCAGTCACTCGCTCCTTTGACTTAAACATCCTTCCATTCACTCGCTCCTTCGACTTATACATCTTATTCACTCACTCAGACTTGTTTCTCTCGAACTATATCCCCGTTGCCTTCCTGCAGCTACTCCAATCTGCCTGTATCTCTAAAGCCACTTCCACGTCTGAGACTTCAATCCCAAATGACGAAAGAGTTGTCTAAACCTCAATGAAATGAAGAAAGACTTCAATCCCAAAAGACGAACTGAAAGAGTTCTCTAAATCAAAGGGAGAAATCTCACATTCACCATGCAAAGCTGACTGATCCAAAGTGACTTGCTTAGCTCGCCTATCTTTCTGATTGCACACCTGAATATTCTAAGCGAGTCATTTGCAAAGACTTCTTAGAGTTTTTTAAGCGTGTGAATATATCAGCAAGATAGGCGAGATGCTGTTGTCACTGACTTTGTTAATAAAACTAGGACTCGGAGACAAAAGTAAGGAGAGGAAATTTCCACATGTTCGAAACAATTGTTGACAGACAGGGCATCTCTTATGTAGATAAGTTAGTAAATTCAGCAGAACACCTTCCCTCACTGCACGACGAATGGAGATGCTTTCCAGATGAAGCTAACCAGAAACACTTGAAAGCAAATGTATTGCTTCTGCTAATGATACTATTCAGGAAGATATTTGAATTTGTGAATGATTCCGGTGCTTGTAGTTTCTTCGAGAAAAAAAAAAAAAAAAAAATCTTCAATCAGGTATCTCCATACGTCGGAAAGGATTCTCGTCGATCTTTGATACTTTTTTCTTCAGCATATTTGTGCGAAAAAGGGATTTCCAGCTGACTTCTCATGCAATCGAAACTAAGAGATCTACTGAATATAGAACCGTGAGATTTACATTTTATGATAATTTGTTTACCATTTTGAGTATGTAGTTACTCCTTGGCAAGACAGCAGAGTGAAAAGAGAAACGGATATTGTGATATTGACAACTGAGTAAATGAATAGATAACAACAGGCATGTCTCTCTATCTATATTGTTCTATCTATATATAAACCCAAACACTAATATACCTGTGTGGCCTTATTATCTTATTCATTAGTTTCCTTACGTGTTAACTTGTCAAAATTTCATGCTACTTCGATTGATTGCAGATTCGATTGCAAGACAGTCCTTAGGTGTTACAAGATAGTATGGTAAGATAATAGCAATGGATGTGAAGAGAAATATAATGATAATAAAATTAATGATGTGATAATAATGATGATAATAATGACAATGACAATGTCAAAGCTTTTCTTGATTGTCAAAACCATAGAGACCGAATAACTCCCAGTGACGTAATTAACAATTATTCTTACTAACTAGCAATTATGCCTTCATATTGATAGCATATCAATATTAGTATTAAATCTAGAGAGTAAATTGCAATCATATATCCTGGAAACAAAATGAAAAAGAAATTACGTACGTCAGTATATCTGTTTCACCGTCAATTCGGAGGCATTCGACCGCATACAAACCATAAAGAGCTGGGAGAAAATCGGGTGAAGGGAGTCTATCAGGGGAAGATGATGCCACGTCATTGCAAACGGAATATGAGAGTAGTTTGGTATGAGTTTGAGAAGATTGAAGATTCGGGTTGAGGATTGAATGGTGATTCTTATAATCTTTCTTCTTTTTATTTATTTTTTTATCTACAAATTTACATTTTGTAATCTATTCTATAGATGTAAAACTAATATTGACATGTTATCAATATGAATATGAATATGTTATGAATATATATATGCATATGCACTCTGCAGGTGAATGACAAAGCACTCTACTGGAAAACGCGCTATGTTGCCAGATAAGATAGCAATTTCGAAATCCTGCTGGATTTCATCTTCCGATTGGCGTGTGTGACACAATCCTATTTGAAGAAATGAAAAGGAAAAAAAGAAAGAAAAGAAAGATACAGACTGAAAAATACTATGCTGCTTGCAATCGTGATAGATGGGGATAGTTGGTGTAATTAAACACGAGGCAATGGAGCACTTGGCACCAGTTAAAAAGACGATAAGAAAATTAAGATGAAAAAGAATCATGAAAGCACAACGGAAAGGTAGCGAAGATCCAGTGAATTAAAGGGTCGTGTAGAGTAATTAAGATAAGTAAAGCATTACATGAGTGGATCCTGAACGGGAATAGACTCAAATGGAACCATTCAAAAAGTGCAAAAATAAAAGTGGTATTTAAACATGCTGTACAAACACGAGAGCGACGAACTATAAAACGGGTTGGTATATACACACACACACATTGGTAGCCATATACATGGATGTGTATGTGTGTGTGCGTGTAAAAATACTCTTGTACACGCACACATATATACATACATATATCTATATATATATATATATTCATGCATGTATGTTCAATATATTCTGCTGGCATTAAACAATGTCGTATCAGCTGACCTTGTCTGAAGTGATCCTTTGGAGTGGGATATTCAAGATGATTCTGCCAAAACAGTTCGTCACGATAGGTAGAAAAGGCATGATTGGGGATTAAGGATTCTGGCGGGCAATGATATGCAATTAACGTTCCGATATTGCATCATCAGAAATACATCTCTTGCACTGTGAAATTGTTCGCTTTCATTGATAGCTTTTCTATATATAATTCACATGTTCGGAAATACATCCTAAATTGTGTGCGCAAAATCAGAACTTTGGTTAAGAAAGAAAATATGAATCTATCTATCTGTATGTACACACACACATATATATATATAAATATACATATATATGTATATATATATATATATATATATATATATTTACATATATATATATATTTATATATATGTATTATATATATTTATATATATGTATTATACATATTTATATATATATAAATATATATATACATATATATATATATATATATATATATATATATACACACATATATATATATGTATATATATATATATATATATATATATATATATATATATATATATATATATACACACATATATACATGTATATACATACATATATGTATAAATGAAGAGCGTGCAACCTTTTCCTCCCTAAATAGCCTTTTAAGCATTCTTAGTGTTATTCTTTTGTGATGAAAAAACAAAAACAAAACAAAACAAAACAAAAAACATTTAATTTCATTTCTTTTTTTCGCCACATAACCTTTTGAGCATTCTTGTGATGAAAGAAAAGAAAAGGAATAAAGAAGAAAAAATAACGAAAAGTATAACATTCCTTTATTTTAAATGTAAGTAGTGGAGCAAAGGAGTAACTACATACTCAATATGGTAAACAAATAATCACAAAATGTAAGAAAATCTCGCAGTTCTATATTCAGTCGATCTCTTAGTTTTGATTGCATGAGAAGTCAGCTGGAAACCCTTTTATTACATAAATATATTGATGGGGAAAAGATCAGAGCGACAAGTCTGCCATGCGACGTATAGAGACGACGGAAATTCTGCACCAGAACCCGACAAAAGATTCTTTCTCGAAGAGACCACAAACAACGAAATCATTCACAAAGTCAAAAACTCTTCCTGAATAACATTATTAGCAGAAGCAATACATATGCTGTCAAGTTTTTTTTTCTTTCTATTTAGCTTCATCTGGAAAATATTTGGTTCATTCATCGTGCAGTGAGGAAAGGTGTTGTATTGAATTTAATAACTGATCTACATATGATGTGACCTGTCTGTCAACATCTATTTTAAACAGTAACTACAAACTCAATATGGTGAACAAATAATCATAAAATGTAAGAAAACCTCACTATTCTAAGCCGCCTGGTTAGCTCATTGGTAGCGTGTCGACTTCACATCCCCGTGGTCGGCAGATCGAGTCCCGCCCAGACTCGTGAGTTTCCACTGTCACCTGGCGGTTACTGACGTGGCTGGGCACTGCGTTGGGTAAGGACCAAGCTCAGATCGAGTCAACGCTCGTTGGCACATTCTCTCACGAGTCAGCACACGCTGACACAGGCGGGCCCGCCTCAGTGCATACAAGCCTGGCGTAGCATCTGCTCCGCAAATATGGCTTATCCTTATCCTTATCACAATTCTATATTCAGTAGATCTCTTAGCTTTGATTTCATAAGAAGTCAGCTGGAAAACCCCTTTTCACACAAATATGTTGAATGAAAAAGTATCAGAGATCGACAAGTATCCTCTGCGACGTATGGAGACGACGGAAATTCATCTCCAGAACCTGACTGAAGATTTTTTTCTCGAAGAGACTACAAGCACCGGAATCATTCACAAGGTCAAAAACTCTTCCTGAATACTTTGATTAGCAAAAGTAATACATTTACTTTCAATGTTTCTAATTTGCTTCACCGGGAAAGCATCTTCATTCGTCGTGCAGTGAGGAAAAGTGTTCTACTGAATTTGCAAACTGATCTACAGAAGAGGTCCCCTGCTTGTCAACAACTGTTCCAAAGATGTGGAAATTTCTTTTCCTTTCTTTTGTCTCCTACATTTTTAGTTTAATAAGAGGCAGCAGCATCTCGCCTATCTTGGTGACATATGTACACGGTTGAATACTCTAAGAAGTCTTTGCAAAGGACTTGCTTAGAATATTGAGGCGTGTAATGAGCAAGATAAGCGAGCTAAGCAAGTCACTTTGGATCAGTCATCTTTGCATGATAAATGTGAGATTTCTCCCTTTGATTGCGGTTAGAGAACTCTTTCAGTTCGTCTTTTGGGATTGAAGTCTTTCTTCATTTCATTGAGGTTTAGACAACTCTTTCGTCATTTGGGATTGAAGTCTCAGACGTGGAAGTGGCTTTAGAGATACAGGCAGATTGGAGTAGCTGCAGGAAGGCAACGGGGATATAGTTCGAGAGTAACAAGTCTGAGCGAGTGAATAAGATGTTTAAGTCAAAGGAGCGAGTGAATGGAAGGATGTTTAAGTCAAAGGAGCGAGTGACTGAGAGGATGTTAAAGTCGATGGAGCGAGCGAATGAGGGATGCTTAACCCGAAGGTGAAGACAACAAGGTTATACGTGAGAAACAAGCAAGAGAGGCGGGTGGCAGAGATGAAAGAAGGACGAGGACGACACAAGCTGCAGAGGATGAGGTGTGAGTGTGAGTGTGCGTGCTCGTATGTTCATGTTTCTGTGTGTGTGTAGTTGTGTATTTATGCGTGTTTATAATACATTGTTACCAGTAATGACGAGCCGTTTGCGATGATTTGTTGTTCCAAAATTGACAAATGAAAATAATCATGTTGCATGAGACTAAGGATTATCGGAATTTCAGTGTGGGACTTATTCCCAGCGACGACCAACATTTCCCGAAGGCCGATAGAGCCTTTCATCTCCCTGTCAATCAGAGTGGTTCACTCTCGTCCGCTGAGCTTGCATGCGGACTAATTAAGAGTCTCTCTCACTATATATATGTTTGTATGTATATATATATACACATATATATGTATATGTATATATTATATTATATATGCACATTTATACATACAAATATATAATGTATGTATATATGTATGCATGTACCTATATTTTATTTTCTCCTCCCTATAATTTCCTCTCATCTGATGTAATCATTTTAATCATTGTTGATCAATACCAAAAGCGACACCTGGCACTGACACACCTCCTGATGGAAGTAAAAGTAACTGGGACAGGAATATAATTGTTAATAATTACAGCAAATTACTGAGTATTTGAAATGCATTAAAGTATTGGTGAATGTTGTTAATCAGGAATGGATTTTCATAGTATTGAGGGATGCTATAGGACAAAGTGGTGTTCCTTGAAACATCAGTGTATTTAGCCACGATCCAAGTGCCATATATCATATACGCCTCGGTAGGATATGAAATATGGCAGATATAAGGCTGAATTCTGGTAAATACGGATTCAGAGAGCGAGAGGCAGAGAGCGAAAGAAAGTAGCAGAAAGTTCTCTCCTCTCCGACGGAAACTTCCTCGCTGGACCCAGAGCTTTGTTTACAAATTCACTGTATCAAGAAAAAAAAAGGACGATTCTTATTTTCTCTGAAGCGAAGTGAGAAGCCATGTAGGAAGGGAAAGAATACATGCTTATTTTTTCTTTATTTTTTATTATCATTTCTCTCTCTGAACTGGGTTTACTCTTTATTTTGCTCTTTTCTTTGTTTGACATATATATTTTTTTTCTATTGCCTTGGTGAATACATCTTCTTTTCACACTCTCTACCATTCTTTATCTGTCTTTTCCCTCTCTTCTATCTGGGATCCTTAAATGCATCTAATATTCCGTTATTGTTGGCTTCATATGTCATAGTTATTTTCCGCGCAATTTAATTCCTTAGATGAATGAACTGATAGAAATGAAAAACAAAAAACAAAAAATGTGTGCTTGAGAAGAAAGATAATTTTGAAAGAGAATCAACAACAAAGAAAGTGCGAACCTGAACATGTAAAAGAAACAGTGAACAAGAAATGCAAGACAAAAGAATCCTACAGAAAGACAATGCTTGTAACAGGAAACCACTCCACAGGCGGCTTGTCAATATCGCAAAAGATATGATGGATGTGGAGAGGAAATTGCAAAGGATGCAATACTGCGTAGGGAAGAGATAAAACTTGAGTAAACAGATGAACAGCAACAACAGAATCCAAGGGGAATGTGACGACTGCTGATTGACTGATTAGACATTTGACAAAAGTTGAAAGCTAAGGAATTATATTAATGACTTTGGCTAATTAGAATATACACAAAGGAAATCATCTCTCCTGTTACATACATTAAACGTACGTTATTCATGATACGAAACAGTCCAAGATCTAAGCTAAACATCTTTCCTTATTCATCTTTTTGGTCGTTGCACTATTTTGTTTACTTACTCGTTTGTCATCCCTCTGTAATTAACTATTAACTTTCATGCAACTTCTGCTGCCTGCAAACTCGATTGTATTACAGACGACCTAGTGGTGTTGCAAAGCTTTATAGAAAAAATACAACAGATAATAGTATTAATGATAATAATGATAGTAATAGTAATAATAACAGTAATAGTAATATGAATAATGATCCTAATAAAAACAACAGCAATATCAATAATGGTGCTTATAATGATAATAATGATAATAATGATAATGATAGTAATAATAATAACGACAAGATATATGATAGTAATAGTAATAATAATAATAATGATCATGACAACATTAATGATGATGATAATGAATATCACTATCATCATACTTATCAGTATTATCCTCATCACATTGGGTAGGGGTATGTAATTTTATTTATTTATTTTTTCTTTTGAGGGGTAGGGGTATGTAATATTATTATTTTTTCTCCAATTTCAATCTTTGGGTATATTCGTGGGTATCAAGGCTCTGGGTAGGATAATATCTGTATATGGGTATTAAGTGTTTCTATGATGTTTTAAAGTGTCGAGAGGTAAGGATAATTTAAAATCGTAACTGAAATAGTAATTAAACTTGTGTTTGAATAAATGAAGGTGTACGTTATTAAATAGTGTTATAATTAAAGGTGTGATAGATACGTTAAATGGTATGAGAAGAATGAATAAATAAATGAATAAAGGAAGGAAGAAAGAGAGAGGATATAATGACTCATGTGTATCGTATACTTTCTCATGGGTAACATGTTCGCACAGGTATGTCATTGTCGCAATCAATCGATAGCTTACGTCTGTAACATGTTTCTGCGGAATCATTCAGATCGATAACGGGTGGCTGCGCGTTACGTACGCACGCACGCACACACAAACAAACACACACACACACACACACATACGCGCTCAAACACACGTATACACGCGGTCAGAGTCGACTGGCATTGAATGTGAAAGGAAAACGGGGACGCAGGGGGGAGGACTTATTCATGGTCACTCAAATACACGTATCAATCAATAAAAAGTGATTAAGTTTAATTCTATAATATATGTATGTAATGTATAACATGAATTAACCCAAATTTAGTGAATTATCAGCCTTCCATTAAAACCAATATGTATAAATGCTCGCACGAAAGATGAACAAATAAACGAGACGAATGTAGCAGCCATAGTGGTCATATCTTGAATGAAGCATGAAGCTTGTTCCCACATGCTTTATTGTTCTTCCTATACAATGACTTTTTTCAATGAGACATCAATTATGAAACTGAAAAAATCATGTGCCCATGATATCAGACCTAATTTTGTACATCCGTAAGAAATTATATATTATCTGCAATGTAAATAAAGTTTGCGGAAGGAAGGCCAGGTTTTTGGGTGAAAATGATGATACTTTCTTCTCATTTTCTACAAATAATTAGAAAGAAAATGAAAATGACTCGTGAAAACATCTCTTATAATATAAACCACGCTATTCCACCTTATATAGAACTTTTAAGATATAGTGTGAATATATACAGCAGTTCAAAGTTTTAGTCAAAGGTCAGTTTTTGGTTTTAGTTCAGTAAGATAAACGGACACTTATTTACTTTTTTGTTTATTATTTTTATAATTTTTACTGTAACTTTGTTTATAAAAGCATGTCGTTTTACAAACAGCCCTGTTACGAAGGGACAAATGTATTAACTTCTACTTCAGAATACGCAAAATATCTTATTTAGAACTTTTGAAATATTGTGTGAGCATATACAGCAAGTTTACAATTTTGGTCTTTTTTATTAAATGAGATAAAGAACACTTTTTCCTTGATAATGATTAAAAGGACACATTTTTCTTGATACCATTTAAAAGGTTACTTATTCTTTCCCTGATCATGATTATCTTACATATCTTTATTGTCATTTATAGTAAAACTAATGTCATTATTACTTTAGTTCCCTCTTCTTTTAGCCGTAAAGTAAATTTGTAAAAGCGCTCTATTACAAAGGGATAAACTTAAGTTATTATAAAAACTTATTTTATAAAAGCATATCGTTAAAAAATAGCCCTGTTACAAAGGGATAAATGTCATTATGACAAAAATATCTTGTTTTAAACAAGAAAGAAGTAATGTGGACACGTTTCAACAATTTTCCTTACATGTCCCTTTAATACTTATTTTTCAGTCTTCCAAATTACACATAATGTTGTAAGAAAGAAAATCCATTATCTTAAGCAAAAAAAGTCTTTTTCTCCCTTGAATCAAAAGAAAAGACCGAAATGGCCGAAAGAGCACCTTTTTCCAAATGTTCTCACAACTTGAATTGAACTTTAGAATAAACGAATGCAATTATTACTTCAGTT
>NW_028234443.1:25727798-25740298 GCF_977035675.1 Penaeus japonicus | reverse complement strand
ATCTCGCCTATCTTGGTGACATATTTACACGCTTGAATACTCTAAGAAGTCTTTACAAAGGACTTGCTTAGAATATTGAGGCGTGTAATGAGCAAGATAGGCGAGCTAAGCAACTTTGTATCAGTCAGCTTTGCATGATAAATGTGAGATTTCTCCCTTTGATGGCGGTTAGAGAACTCTTTCAGTTCGTCTTTTGGGATTGAAATCTCCGACGTTGAAGTGGCTTTATAAATGCAGGCAGATTGGAGTAGCTGCAGGAAGGCAACGGGGATATAGTGCGACAGAAATAAGTCTGAGCGAGTGAATAAGATGTTTAAGTCAAAGGAGCGAGTGAATGGAAGGATGTTTAAGTCAAAGGAGCGAGTGACTGAGAGGACGTTAAAGTCGAAGGAGCGAGGGAATGGGGGATGCTTAACCCGAAGGTGAGGACGGCGAGGTTGTACAGGACGGAGTGCCATCTGTGAGAAACGAGCAAGAGAGGCGGGTGGCGGAGATGAAGGAGGACGAGGACGAAACAAGCTGCAGAGGATGAGGTATGAGTATAAGTGTGCGTGCGCGCATGTTCATGTGTCTGTGTGTGTATAGTTGTGTATTTATGCGTGTTTATAATACATTGTTGCTAGTAATGACGAGCAGTTTGCGATGATTTGTTGTTCCAAAAATAACAAATGAAAATAATCATCTTGCCTAAGACTAAGGATTATCGGAATATCAGTGTGGGACTAATTATATTCCCGGCGACGACCACCATTTCCCGAAGGCCGATGGAGCCTTTCATCTCCCCGTCAATCAGAGTGGTTCACTCTCGTCCGCTGAACTTCCATGCGGACTAATTAATTCTCTCTCTATATATATGTGCTTGTATGTACAGTATATATATATATATATATATATATATATATATATATATATATATAGAGAGAGAGAGAGAGAGAGAGAGAGAGAGAGAAAAAGAGAGAGAGATAGATAGATAGATAGATAGATAGATATATTATATGTACATATTTACACACACACACACACACACACACACACACACACACACACACACACACACACACATATATATATATATATATATATATATATATATATATAAAGTGTATATATATATATATATATATATGTATATATATATATATGTATATATATGTATATATATATATATATATACATATATATACATATATATATATATATATATATATATATATATACATGTACCTATATATAATTTTCTCCTCCCTATAATTTCCTCTCATCTGATTTAATCATTTTAATCATTGTTGATCAAAACCAAAAGCGACACCTGGCACTGACACACCTCCTGATGCAAATAAAAGTAACTGGGACATGAATATAATTGTTAATAATTACAACAAATTACTGAGTATTTGAAATGCATTAAAGTATTGGTGAATGTTGTTAATCAGGAATGGTATTTAATAGTATTAAGGGATGCTATAGGACAAACTGGTGTTCCTTGAAACATCAGTGTATTTAGCCACGATCCAAGTGTTATATATCTTATACGCCTTGGTAGTATATGAAATATGGCAGATATAAGGCTGAAGTCTGGTAAATACGGATTTAGAGAGCAAGAGACAGAGAGCGAAAGAAAGTAGCAGAAAGTTCTCTCCTCTCCGACGGAAAGTTTCTCGCTGGACCCAGAGCTTTGTTTACAAATTCACTGTATCAAGAAAAAAAAGGACGATTCTTATTTTCTCTGAAGCGAAGAGAGAAGCCATGTAGGAAGGGAAAGAATTCATGCTTATTTTTTCTTTATTTTTTATTATCATTTCTCTCTCTGAACTGGGTTTACTCTTTATTTTGCTATTTTCTTTGTTTGACATATATTTTTTTTTCTTTTGCCTTGGCGAATACATCTTCTTTTCACACTCTCTACCATTCTTTATCTGTCTTTTCACTCTCTTCTGTTTGGGATCCTTAAATGCATCTAATATTCCGTTACTGTTGGCTTCATATGTCATAGTTATTTTCCGCGCAGTTTAATTCCTTAGATGAATGAACTGATAGAAATGAAAAATAAAATATGTGTGCTTGAGAAGAAAGATAATTTTGAAAGAGAATCAACAACAAAGAAAGTGCGAACCTGAACATGTAAAAGAAACAATGAACAAGAAATGCAGGGTAAAAGAATCCTACAGAAGGACAATGCTTGCAACAGGAAAACACCCCACAGGCAGCTTGTCAATGTTGAAAAAGAGATGATGGATGAGGAGAGGAAATTGCAATACTGCGTAGGGATGAGATAAAACTTGAGTAAACAGATGAATAGCAACAACAGAATCCAAGGGGAATGTGACGACTGCTGATTGACTGATTAGACATTTGACAAAAGTTGAAAGCTAAGGAATTATATTAATGGCTTTGGCTAATTAGAATAAACACAAAGGAAATCATCTCTCCTGTTACATACATTAAACATACGTTATTCTTGATACGAAACAGTACCAAGATCTAAGCTAAACATCTTTCCTTATTCATCTTCTTGGTCGTTGCACTATTTTGTGCACTTGCCATCCCTCTGTAATTAACTATTAACTTTCATGCAACTTCTGTTGCCTGCGATTGTATCACAGACGACCAAGTGGTGTTGCAAAGCTTTATGGAAAAAATACAACAGTAGAGTAGTATTAATGATAATAAAGATAATAGTAATAGTAGTAGTAATAACAATAATGATACTAATAAAAACAGCAGCAATATCAATAACGGTGCTGATAATGATAATGATTATGATGATAATGACAAAATATATGATGGTAATAGTAATGATATCATCATACTTGTCAGTATTGTCATCATCACACTTATTATTAACATTATTGATACAATTATTATTTATTATTAATGTGTCGTACTATACTCGAATGTTGAGTAAATAGATGCTTAAGAATTTAATTCAATAACTGAGTTAATAAGCTAGCCAAAAAGTGTTTATATGTGCCTAAGTAATGATACTCGTTACACTGAGTCAGTTCTGAAATCTACGTACCTCCTCTTTCTTCCGCCTCCATTGTTAACATTTACTGACAACTGCATGCATCAAATTTTCCTAACATTTACTTAAATCAAATATTTATTGATATCAATAATCATATCTGAAAGGTTATAACTGAGAAATATCGCTAATATCATAACGGTTATGATTCATATCTCATAAATATGATAACGTGATAATGTCATATTATAAGGAGGAGTTATATCAAGATTACGTAACTGGTAATAAGTCGGCACTTGCCTATTACTAGTAGTTAGTGGGATGAATAAACCTGCATTTCAGCACAAAGAATCACATTCCATCGTGTTATTTTGATCATACAGGTTTTGTCTCTCATTTAATATCTTGAGACATATAGACATGTCACGAAAAGAAAACATAAGAAATTGTGTCATATTTTCACTCGCATCAGCCAAGAGGTGTACGAAGTTTCGGTCAGTTCTGTTAGATTTCATCCAACAGTTACCAGTCTTGTATACACAGACTATGGGGCTCTGAGCGATAACTATCGAAACTGGGCGAAAATATAAACTGCACGAAAGTGAAAGCCGCCATTAAAAATATTTCCTTGCACACCCCAACGATCACCTTACGCCATCGCGCACCACAGTTTCGGAACCGCTGATGTTATTGATAATGGTTAAAGCAAGTACTGGATTTATTGATATCGGAATCGATATTGATATCAATGATTATGGTAATGATACAGCTGGGGAAGATGGGATGAACAACTTTGATTATTGTTATCATCATTATCATTATTATCCTCACTATGATGATCATGGCCATTGCTATTATCATTACCATCATCACTATCATCAGTTTTATAACTATAATTATCATTAACATTACTATTATTATTATCCTTATCATTATCACTCTTTTTCCATCTATTTCTCTCTCGGTGTTCCTTCTTTGGTATTTTCTTCATATATCACTATTCCCCGCATTGACATCCTTTGGCTTTTTCCTTCTTTTTTTTTTTCTTTTAAAATCTTTGCCTTCTGTTTCTAAGCTCCCTTCCTTCTCATTTCTTGCTCGTGGCGACCCACTTAAGCAACGTTCGTATTCATTTTTCCTTCAAGCACGTGGAAAGAATAATCTGGTTATGGTTATGCAAATTATCTATTTTACTTGTTTCTTTTTGATGTGTTATATAGCTTCATTAATGTATTTTTTCTTTTGATATTACTTTTATTATCTTTGAACAAATATTAGAAAAGCTATATCACACGCATTATGATACTGGCAAGGGTGCTTTAAAGCCAGTGTTTCATTTCGTACCACATGCACAATTATTGCATTGTAATAAGATCTGTTAAATTAAAAAGCTTGATAGAACCTATCAGAAATCTCGGACAAAAGCATGCAATTTATCATCAGATAATGAATTTCATTTATCTAACTGTCTCATGATTATAATCGTCATGATTATATAAATTGATATTTTAGTAAAATGTGATAATATTAAACAAAATCTTTGACGTTTAAATTATCCACGGTCCGATGTATACGTATAAGTATATGTATATGTATGCATGTATTGTATGCATGTATGTTAATATATATATATATATATATACATATATATATATATATATATATATATATATATATATATATATATATATTTCTATGTATATAAATATATATATTCATATATATATATGTATATATATATATATATATAAATATATATATATATATATATGTAAACACATATATATATATATATATATATATATGTATATATATATATATATATATATATATATATATATATATATATATATATATATATATATATATCCACACACATACACACACACACACACACACATACACACTCACACACACACATATATATATATATATATATATATATATATATATATATATATATATATATATATACATACATACATACATATATCTATATATATATATATATCTATATATATATATATACTTATATACATATATATACATGCATATATATTTATATGTATACATACACACACAAACACACACACACACACACACACACACACACACATACACACAAGCGCATATATATATATATATATATATATATATATATATATATATATATATATATTATATGTATATGTATATGTATATGTATATATGTATATGCATATATATGCATATGCATATGTATATATATACATATATATACATATATATGTATATATAAAAATATATATACATATATATGTAAATATATATATACATATATATATATATATATATATATATATATATATATATATATATATATATATATATATACATACGTTATTCGCATGTTAGTTATAAATTTCTTTATAAAGATAATACCAATGATAGTGATGATGTACATAGAAATGATAGCGATAACAGCAATGACAATAGCAACAACAGTGATAGTGACAATCATGATAATAGTAAATAACGGTAAGGATAATAAACATAATGATAATGGTAAGGATAATAATGATAAAATGATTATGATTATGATAATGATGAAAAAAAGGATAATAATAATATTAATATTGATAAAAATAATGATAAATAAAAGAAAGGATAAAGAAAGATGTTTATACCTTAGGTCCTGGTAATGTTTCGTATGATAGATAACTATAAACATAAAAAAAGAAAAAAAAGAAAATAGAAAAACAGAAGAAAGCAAGTAAAATATGTATTCTTTTCTCTTCTCGCATTGCTTTTTTACTTCGCTTCATAGAGTGAGAATCGTCCTTTTTCTCTTGATACAGCGAGTCCTGTAAACTTTTTCGCTCTCTGTGTCTCTCTCTTTCTCTGAATCCTTGGACACTTGGACATGGGCGCACGCACACTCACACTTCACCCTCTACAGCTTGTATAGGGTGAGGGTGCTCGTTTCTCACAGATGACACTCCGTCCAGAACAACCTCGCTGTCCTCGCCTTCGGGTTAAGCATCCACCATTCCCTCGCTCCTTCGACTTTAACGTCCTCTCGATCACTCACTCCTTTGACTTAAGTATTCTTCCATTCACTCGTTCCTTTGACTTTAACGTCCTCTAAGTCACTCGCTCCTTCGACTTAAACATCTTACTCACTCGCTCAGACTTGTTTCTGTCGCACTTTATCCCCGTTGCCTTCCTGTAGCTACTCCAATCTGTCTGCATCTATAAAGCCACTTCAACGTCGGAGATTTTAATCCCAAAAGACGAACTGAAAGAGTTCTCTAACCGCAATCAAAGGGAGAAATCTCATATTTATCATCCAAAGCTGACTGATCCAAAGTGACTTAATTAGCTCGCCTATCTTTCTGATTACACTCCTGAATATTCTAGGCAAGTCCTTTGCAAAGACTACTTAGAATATTCAAGTGTGTAAATATGTCAACAAGATAGGCGAGATGCTGTTGTCACTGACTTTGTTAATAAATCTAGGACTGTGGGATACAAAAGTGAGAAAAGAAAATTTCCACTTGTTTTGAACAATTATTGACAGACAGGGCACCTCATACATTTTCTTACATTTTATGATTATTTGTTTAGCATATTGAGTATGTAGTTAGTTACTCCTTAGCTCCACTACTTACAACTAAAAACAATGGAATGTTATTCTGTATTTGTTTCGTTTTTATCACACACAGACATACACATTGACACACATGATAAACTTCCACGGAGGAAAGAAACACAGAGAGAGATAAAAGGAAAAAGAATCACCAAGAAAGAAGTTGACAACAGCAGGAAAACACTCCACTGGTAGTTTGTCAATGTCACGAAGGAAGCGTTGGACGGGGAGAGGAGCTGCCAAGGGAAGCAATACAGCGGAGTGGAAAGAGAGACGCATATTACGATATTGACAACTGAGGAAATGGATAGAAAACTACAGGCATATCTATTTATCTATATTTTTCCTATATATATATATATATATATATATATATATATATATATATATATATAAACACACAAGGATAAGCCAGATTTGCGGAGCAGATGCTACGCCGGGCTTGTATGCACTGAGGCGAGCCCGCCTGTGTCAGCTTGTGCTGACTCGTGAGAGAATGTGCTAACGAATGTTGACTCGATCTGAGCTTGGTCCTTACCCAACGCAGTGCCCAGCTACGTCAGTAACCGCCAGGTGACAGTGGAAGCTCACGAGCTTGGACGGGGCTCGATCTGCCGACCACGGAGATATGAAGTCGACACGCTACCACTGAGCTACCAGACGGCTGTTTTATAAACACACACACCAATATACCTGTGTTGCCTTATTATCCTATTCATTTTTTTTTTTTTTTTTTTTACGTGCTAGCTTGTCAAAATTTCATGCTACTTTGATTGATTGCAGATTCGATTGCAGGACAGTCTTTAGGTGCTACAATATACAGTAGTAGGGTAAGAATACGCTGGCTTAATAATAATAGCAATGATGATGAAGAGAAAGATAATGATAATAACATATATGATAATTATAATAATAATTACAATAATAATTTTCTTGATTGTCAAAGCGACAGACACCGAATAACTTTCATTGACGTAATTAACAATTATTCTCAATTATGTCTTTATATTGATAGCATGTTATTTTTAATATTAAATCAAGAGAGTAAATTGCAAACATATTTCCTGGAAACAAGAAGATGAAGAAAAAGAAATTAAGTATATCTGTTTCATCGTCAATTCCGAGGCATTCGACCGCATACAAGCCATAAAGAGGTGGGAGAAAATCGGGTTAATATTCTGTGTAAACCAGGAATATGAATCGACGGATTGGGCTTGAAAACTGGGTTTCTAAAAGGCTCAAACTAGAACGGGGAGTCTCTGAGGGGAAGATAATGCCACGTCATTACACATGGAATATGAGAGTAGTTTGGGAAGAGTTTGAGGGGAGTAAAGATTTGGGCTGAGAATTGAATGATGATTCTTATCATCTTTTTATTTACATATATATATTTTTTTTCTACAGATTTACATTTTGTAAGTTATTCTCTGGATGTAAAACTAATATTGATGTGTTATCAATATGATGTTTGATATATGCATATGCACTCTGCAGGTGAATGACAAAAAACTTCATCTTCCGATTGGCGTGTGTGACACAATCCTATTTGAAGAGTTGCAAAGGAAATAACAAAAGATACAGACTGAAAAATACTATGCTTCTAGCAATCGTGATAGGTGGGGATAGTCAGTGAAATGAAACACGAGGCAATGGAGCACTTGGCACCAGTTAAAAAGAATAATCGAGACTCTTTGTAAAGCATCACATGAGTGGATCCTGAACGGGAATAGACCTCAAATAGAACTATTCAAAAAGTGCAAAAATAAAAGCGGTATTTAAACATTTTGTACAAACGAGAGAGACGGACTACAGAACGAAAAGTAGAAAAATAATGGCCGAAAAGAACATCTCCAGACGACCATATTGATAGCAACGAGGCCGTGGGTTGGAACGAGGCTGGTTAAAGTTGTACAGTGTATTAAAAGCAAACTCTAGGGTTGTTTAGATAACAGAACACCAATCAAGAACGCACACACAAACAAACACACACATTTATATGTATATATGTATATGTATATATATATATATATATATATATATATATATATATATATATATATATATATATATATATATATATATATATATACGGAAGAAGTCCCTTGCTTGTCAACAACTGTTCCAAACATGTGGAAATTTCCTTTCCTCACTTTTGTCTCCTACAATTTTAGTTTCATTAGAGGCAGTAGCATCTCGCCTATCTTGGTGACATATTTACACGCTTGAATACTCTAAGAAGTCTTTACAAAGGACTTGCTTAGAATATTGAGGCGTGTAATCAGCAAGATAGGCGAGCTAAGCAACTTTGGATCAGTCAGCTTTGCATGATAGATGTGAGATTTCTCCCTTTGATTGCGGTTGGAGAACTCTTTCAGTTCGTCTTTTGGGATTGAAATCTCAGACGTTGAAGTGGCTTTAGGGATACAGGCAGATTGGAGTAGCTGCAGGAAGGCAACGGGGATATAGTGCGACAGAAACAAGTCTGAACGAGTGAATAAAATGTTTAAGTCGATGGAGCGAGCGAATGAGGGATGCTTAACCCGAAGGGGAGGACAGCAAGGTTGCACGGGACGGAGTGCCATCTGTGAGAAACGAGCAAGAGAAGCGGGTGGCGGAGATGAAGAAGGACGAGGACGACACAAGCTGCAGAGGGGGAGGTGTGAGTGTGCGTGTGCGCATGTTCATGTGTCTGTGTGTGTATAGCTGTGTGTTTATGCGTGTTTATAATACATTGTTACCAGTAATGACGAGTCGTTTGCGATGATTTGTTGTTCCAAAAATGACAAATGAAAATAATCATCTTGCATGAGACTAAGGATTATCGGAATATCAGTTCGGGACTAATTATATTCCCGTCGACGACCAGCATTTCCCGAAGGGCGAGGAGCCCTTTCATCTCCCTGTCAATCAGAGTGGTTCACTCTCTTCAGCTGAGCTTGCATGCGGACCAATTAAGTCTCTCTCTCTATATATGTGTTTGTATGTACAGTATATATATATATATATATATATATATATATATATATATATATATATATACATATATATAGATAGATAGATAGATATATTATATGTACATATTTACACACACACACACACACACACACACACACACACACACATATATATATATATATATATATATATATATATATACGTATATTTATATATATATATATATATATATATATATATATATATATATATATATATATATGTATGTATGTATGCATGTACCTATATATCATATTTTCCTCCCTTTAATTTCTTCTCATCTGATGTAATAATTTTAATCATTGTTGATCAAAACCAAAAGCGACACCTGGCGGTGACATACCTCCTGATGCAAGTAAAAGTAACTGGGACAGGAATATAATTGTTAATAATTGCAAGAAATTACTGAGTATTTGAAATGCATTAAAGTATTAATGAATGTTGTTAATCAGGAATGGATTTTAATAGTATCAAGGGATGCTATAGGACAAACTGGTGTTCCTTGAAACATCAGTGTATTTAGCCACGATCCAAGTGCTATATATCATATACACCTCGGTAGGATAAGAAATATGGCAGATATAAGGCTGAAGTCTGGTAAATACGGATTCAGAGAGCGAGAGGCAGAGAGCGAAAGAAAGTAGCAGAAAGTTCTCTCCTCTCCGACGAAAACTTTCTCGCTGGACCAAGAGCTTTGTTTACAGAACTCACTGTATCAAGAGAAAAAGGACGATTCTTATTTTCTCTGAAGCGAAGTGAGAAGCCATGTAGAAAGAGAAAGAATACATGATTCTTTTTTCTCTATTTTCAAATATTATTTCTCTCTCTGAACCGGGTTTACTCTTTATTTTGCTCTTTTCCTTGTTTGATATATATATATATATATATATATATATATTTTTTTTTTTTTTTTTTTTTTTTTTTTCTTTTTTTTTTTCTTTTTTTTGCCTTGGCGAATACATCTTTTCACACTCTCTACCATTCTTTATCTGTCTTTTCACTCTCTTCTATCTGGGATCCTTAAATGCATTTAATATTCCGTTACTGTTGGCTTCATATGTCATAGTTATTTTCCGCGCAGTTTAATTCCTTAGATGAATGAACTGATAGAAATGAAAAATAAAATATGTGTGCTTGAGAAGAAAGATAATTTTGAAAGAGAATCAACAACAAAGAAAGTGCGAACCTGAACATGTAAAAGAGACAGTGAACAAGAAATGCAGCGTAAAAGAATCCTACAGAAAGACAATGCTTGCAACAGGAAAACACTCCACAGGCAGCTTGTCAGTGTCGCAAAAGATATGATGGATGTGGAAAGGAAATTGCAAAGGATGCAAACTACGTAGGGAAGAGATAAAACCTGAATAAACAGCTGAATAACAACAATAAAATCCAAGGGGAATGTGACGACTGCTGATTGACTGATTAGACATTTGACAAAAGTTGAAAGCTAAGGAATTAAATTAATGGTTTTGGCTAATTAGAATATACACAAAGGAAATCATCTTTCCTGTTATATGTATATATGTTATTCTGGATACGAAACAGTACCAGGATCTAAGTTAAACATCTTTCCTTGTTCATCTTCTTGGTCGTTGCTCTATTTTGTTTACTTGCACGTTTGTCATCCCTCTGTAATTAACTATTAACTTTCATGCAACTTCTGCTGCCTGAAAACTCGATTGTATTACAGACAACCAAGTGGTGTTGCAAAGTTTTATAAAAAGGATACAACAGTAGAATAATATTAATGATAATAATGATGATAGTAATAGTAATAGTAACAGTAATAGTAATAACAATAATGATCCTAATAAAAACAACAGCAATATCAATAATGGTGCTGATAATGATAATAATAATAATGATAATGATAATAATAATAATAATGACAAGATATATGATAGTAATAGTAATGATAATAATAATGATTATGACAACATTAATGATGATGATAATGAATATCACTATCATCATACTTATCAGTATTATCCTCATCACATTGGGTAGGGGTATGTAATTTTCTTTTTTTTTTTCTTTTGAGGGGTAGGGGTATGTAATATTATTATTTTTTCTCCAATTTCAATCTTTGGGTATATTCGTGGGTATCAAGGCTCTGGGTAGGGGAATATATGTACATGGGTATCAAGTGTTTCTATGATGTTTTTAAGTGTCGAGAGGTAAGGATAATTTAAAATGGTATGAGAAGAATGAATAAATAAATGAATAAAGGAAGGAAGAAAGAGAGAGGATATAATGACTCATGTATATCGTATGTTTTCTCATGGGTAACATGTTCGTACAGGTAAGTCATTATCGCAATCAATCGATAGCTAACGTCTGTAACATGTTTCTGCGGAATCATTCAGATCGATAACGGGTGGCTGCGTGTTACGTACGCATGTACGCACGCACGCACGCACGCACACACACACACACACACACACATACGCGCTCAAATACACACGTATACACGCGGTCAGAGTCGACTGGCATTGAATGTGAAAGGAAAACGGGGACGCAGGGGGGAGGACTTATTCATGGTCACTCAAATACACGTATCAATCAATAAAAAGTGATTAAGTTTAATTCTATAATATATGTATGTAATGTATAACATGAATTAACCCAAATTTAGTGAATTATCAGCCTTCCATTAAAACCAATATGTATAAATGCTCGCACGAAAGATGAACAAATAAACGAGGCGAATGTAGCAGCCATAGTGGTCATATCTTGAATGAAGCATGAAGCTTGTTCCCACATGCTTTGTTGTTCTTCCTATACAATGACTTTTTTCAATGAGACATCAATTATGAAACTGAAAAATTCATGTGCCCATGATATCAGACCTAATTTTGTACATCCGTAAGAAATTATATATTATCTGCAATGTAAATAAAGTTTGCGGAA
>NW_028234443.1:25720298-25722798 GCF_977035675.1 Penaeus japonicus | reverse complement strand
TATATATATATATATGATATGTATATACATACACACATACCAATATATATATAAACACATATATAAGTATATATATATATATATATATATATATATATATATATATATATATATACATATATATGTATAATTATATATATATATATACATATATATGTATAATTATATATATATATACATATATATGTATAATTATATATATATATATATATATAATCATTTGTTGTAATCATTTTAATGAATGTTGATGAAAAACGAAAGCAACAACTGGCGTTGACACACTTCCCGATGCAAGTAAAAATAACTGAGACAGGAATATAATCGTTAATAGTTAGAGCAAATTACTGAGTGTTTGAAATGCGTTGAAGCGTTGATGAATGTTGTTAATCGGGAATGGACTTTAATGGGATTAAAGGATGCCACAGGACAAAGGGTTCATATTACACAGAAAATGGTGACATTTGAAACGCAATAATAGAACATCAGTGCATCTAACCATAATTCAAGTTTTATCTGTCATATACGCCTCGAGAGGAAAAGAAATAAAAGAGCGAAAAAGAGTGGGAGAAAGCTTTTTCCTCTCTGACGAATTTTTTTTCTTTGGACCGAGAGTTTTGTTTACAGGACTCACTATATCAGGAGAAAAAGGACGATTCTCACTCCCTGAGGCGAAGTGAGAAGTGATGCAGGGAGAGAAAAGAATACACATTCTTGTTTTCTCTATTTTTGTTTCTCTTTTTTATTTCTATCAAAATCAATGTTACTCTTTTTTTCACCCATTTACCCATCTTTCACACTCTATCCCTTTCATTATCTGTCTCCCCACTCATTCTTTTATTTGGGATCCTTAAATTCCGTTTCTGTCGGCTTCGTACGTCACTCTTTTCCGTGCAATGTATTTTTTTTTAATGAATAAGGTGTTAAAAAAACAAACAAAAAAACAATGAACAAGAAATCCAAGACAAAGGAATCCTACTGACGGACAATGCTAGCAACAGGAAAACACTCCACAGGCAGCTTGTCAATGTCGCAAAAGAGATGATGGATGTGGAGAGGAACATGCAAAGGATGCAATACTGCGTAGGGAAGAGATAAAACTTGAGTAAACAGATGAATAACAACAAGAGAATCCAAGGGGGAATGTGACGACTTGACTAATAAGATATTTGACAAGAGTTGAAAACTAAGGAATTAGATTCGTGGTTTTGGCTAATTGTAATATACACAAAGGAAGTCATCTTTCCTGTTACATACATTAAACATACGTTATTCAGGACACGAAACAGTAGCAGGATCTAAGCTAAACATCTTTCCTTATTCATCTTCATATTCATATTATTAATGATAATGATGATATTAAATGCAACAACAATACTGCTAATAATAATGATAAAAATGCTAATAATGAAAAGATATATAGTAGTGATAGCAATAATGATAATAATGATTATGGCAGCAATAAGGATAACGAATATCACCACCATCACCATCCTTTGGATCACTTTGGATCAGTCAGCTTTGGATGATAAATGTGAGATTTCTCCCTTTGATTGCGGTTAGAGAACTCTTTCAGTCGGGATTGAAGTGAATGTGGATGTAGACGTGGATATGGTTTTAGAGATACATGCAGATTGGTGCGAGAGGAACAAGTCTGAGCGAGTGAATAAGATGTTTAAACCGAAGGAGCGAGTGAATGGAAGGATGCTTAAGTTAAGGGAGTGAGTGACTGGAAGGACGTTAAAGTCGAAGGAGCGAGTAAATGGAAGGATACATACTTAAGTCAAAGGAGCGAGTGACCAGGAGGAAGTTAAAGTCGAAGGAACGAGTGAATGGCGGGTGCTTAACCCGAAGGGTGGGACAGCAAGGCTGTACGGGACGGAGTGCCATCTGTGAGAAACGAGCAAGAGAGGCGGGTGGCGGAGATGAAGGAGGACGAGGACGACACAAGCTGCAGAGGGTGAGGTGTGAGTGTGAGTGTGCGTGCGCACATGTTCATGTGTCTGTGTTTGTGTGTAGCTGTGTGTTTATGCGTGTTTATAATACATTGTTACCAGTAATGACGAGCCGTTTGCGATGATTTGTTGTTCCAAAAATGACAAATGAAAATAATCATCTTGCATGAGACTAAGGATTATCGGAATTTCAGTTCGGGACTAATTATATTCCCGGCGACGACCAGCATTTCCCGAAGGCCGATGGAGCCTTTCATCTCCATGTCAATCAGAGTGGTTCACTCTCGTCCGCTGAGCTTGCATGCGGACTAGTCTCTCTCTCTAGTCTCACATATATATATAATGTATGTATATATGTATGGATGTAACTATATATTATTTTCTCCTCCCTATAATTTCCTCTCATCTCTGTCAATCAGAGTGGTTCACTCTTATCCGCTGAGCTTGCGTGCGGACTAATTAAGAGTCTCTCTCACTATATATGTGTTTGTATGTATATATATACACATATATATTTATATGTATTTATCATATTATATATAAACATT
>NW_028234443.1:25712798-25715298 GCF_977035675.1 Penaeus japonicus | reverse complement strand
TTCCATTCACTCGCTCCTTCGGCTTAAACATCTTATTCACTCGCTCAGACTTATTTCTGTCGCACTATATCCCCGTTGCCTTCCTGCTGCTACTCCAATCTGTCTGCATCTATAAAGCCACTTCAACGTCGGAGATTTCAATCCCAAAAGACGAACTGAAAGAGTTTTCTAACCGCCATCAAAGGGAGAAATCTCACATTTATCATGCAAAGCTAACTGATCCAAAGTGACTTGCTTAGCTCGCCTATCTTGCTGATTACACGCCTCAATATTCTAAGCAAGTCCTTTGCAAAGACTACTTAGAATATTCAAGTGTGTAGATATGTCAACAAGATAGGCGAGATGCTGTTGTCACCGACTTTGTTAATAAAACTAGGACTGTAGGATACAAAAGTGAGGAAAGGAAATTTCCACATGTTTCGAACAATTGTTGACAGACAGGGCACCTCTTACATTTTCTTATATCTTATGATTATTTGTTTAGCATATTGAGTATGTAGTTACTCCTTAGCTCTATTACTTACAACTAAAAACAATGGAATGTTATTTTGTGTTTGTTTTGTTTTTATCACACACACAGAAATACACATTGACACACATGATAAACTTCCACGGAGGAAAGAAACACATAGAGATAAATGAAAAAGAATCCTGAAGAAAGAGGTTGACAGTAGCAGGAAAACACTCCACTGGTAGTTTGTCAATGTCACGAAGGAAGCGTTGGACGGGGAGAGGAGCTGCCAAGGGAAGCAATACAGCGGAGTGAAAAGAGAAACGGATATTGCGATATTGACAACTGAGGAAATGGATAGAAAACAACAGGCATGTCTATTTATCTATATTTTTCTATCTATACATAAACACACAAGGATAAGCTAAATTTGCGGAGCAGATGCTACGTCGGGCAACCCCGAGAGAGACGGACTATAGAACGAAAAGTAGAAAAATAATGGCCGAAAAGAACATCTCCAGACGACCATATTGATAGCAACGAGGCCGTGGGTTGGAACGAGGCTGGTTAAAGTTGTACAGTGTATTAAAAGCAAACTCTAGGGTTGTTTAGATAACAGAACACCAATCAAGAACGCACACACACAAACACACACATTTATATGTATATATGTATATATATATATACATATATATATATATATATATATATACATATATATACATATATACATATATATTCATATATACATATATATTCAAATATATATATATACATATATATATATATAATATATATACATATATACATATATATTCAAATATATACACCAGATATATACACTGTATACATATATATATATATATATATATATATATATATATATATATATATATATATATATGTATATATGTGTGTGTGTGTGTGTGTGTGTGTGTGTGTGTGTGTGTATGTGTGTGTGTGTGTGTGTGTGTGTGTGTGTGTGTGTGTGTATGTGTGTGTGTGTGTGTGTGTGTGTGTGTGTGTGTGTGTGTGTGTGTGTGTGTGCATGTAATGTATATATATGTATAAATATACACAAACACACACACACGTATATATATATATAAATATATATATATATAGATATATATATATATATATATATATATACATATATACACTTATATTTATATATACACACATATTGATAGACATATCAATATTTGCATATATATCTATATTTCGATATACATATTCATGCATGTATGTTGAATATATTCTGCTGGCATTAAACAATGTCGTATCAGCTGACCTTGTCTGAAGTGATCCTTCATATACATATACATACATACATACATATATATATATATATATATATATATATATATATATATATATATATATATATATATATATATATATATATATATATATATATATACATATGTGTGTGTGTGTGTGTGTGTGTGTGTGTGTGTGTGTGCGCGCACATAAAGAGGGACATGTTATATATATTGGTTTGTATATACATGTATATTAATTCATTCACACACACACCTTATCATTATTTGCATAGAGATTATAAATTTCTTTATAACCATATCACCACTATTAGTACCAATGATAATGATGATGAAAATAGAAATTATATTGATAACAGCAATAAGAATAATAACAATAATGGTAATAATGATAATTATAATGATAGTAATAATGGTAATGATAATAAACATGATGATAATAGTAAGGATAATGATGATAATAATAATGATGATTATGATAATGATGAAAATAATAATGCTAATATTGATAATGATAGATAAAATGAAGGATAAATAACTGTAAACACTGAGTTCGCAATTGGCATTTTCTTTGTTGTCGTTTCTCTCTTTCAAAGTTAATTTTTACTTTCTCTCTCTATTTCTCTGAATTGCTTTTTACCACACTTAGTTATATTTCAATCATATATCTACCTTATTTCTTATCCTCCTGAGGCGTATAGGATATATAACACTTGAATTGTGGTTAAATGCACTGATGTTCTGTACTACCTGTTTCAAATATCCC
>NW_028234443.1:25706951-25712698 GCF_977035675.1 Penaeus japonicus | reverse complement strand
TCCTTCGTGACATTGACAAACTACCAGTGGAGTGTTTTCCTGCTGTTGCCAACCTCTTTCTTGGTGACTCTTTTTCCTTTTATCTCTCTATTGGTGTTTCTTTCCTCCGTGGAAGTTTATCATGTGTGTATGTGTGTCTATGTGTGTGTGTGTGTGTGTGTCTGTGTGTGTGTGTGTGTGTGTGTGCATGTGTGTATGTCAATCAAGAAGCCCCTCCCTTTTGTGATAAAAGAAAAAAACAGAACACAGAACATTCCATTGACTTTAGTTTTACGTCGTAGAGCCAAGGAGTAACTACATACTCAAAATGGTAAACAAATTATCATAAAATGTAAGAAAATCTCACAGTTCTATATTCAGTCGATCTCTTAGTTTTGATTGCATGAGAAGTCAGCTGGGAAACCCTTTATCACACAAATATGTTGAAGGAAAAAGTATCAAAGATCGACGAGAATCCTTTCCGACGTATGGAGATACCTGACTGAAGATTTTTTTTTTTTTTTCTCGAAGAAGAAGAAGAAACTACAAGCACCGGAATCATTCACAAATTCAAAAATCTTCCTGGGGCTGGATTCACTAACATACGATGGTAAGGCATTTACCAGCTGTCAACTACCAGAGCGTTTACCAGTCATGGCAAAGTGGGATTCATCAAGCGATGATAAGTCGCCTGGTAAGGGTAAATAGACTTTATCACCGTAATTTGATGGTAACTCTGGTAAATCGATTCCGCCAATCAGCGAGCGCCTTACATAATTTTTTAGGCTCCTTTGACCAATCCCGTAACATGTAAACAAAACCTGATCCAACAGCGAGACTTTTTTGTTTCAAGAAATGATAAAGATTTCTTCTGTGTTAAATTATTTCTATATAAATTAATTTCCTAGAAAGCATATTCTATTGTTATGTTTTATGATCAATTATAACGTCATTGGTTTTCTAAAAACATTCTTTTTTTTTGTTTTTAGATGCAGTCGAAAGAAAGAAACAATGTGATCACGAATGGTTGGTTGTTATTTGTAGTCAACGTTTTACAAAATGATAATGCCAAAGCAAAAAACCCTAAGATTGGTGAAGTAATTGTATCTAAATTAATGACATAACAAAAATATTATTTATATTTATTTTGTTTAATGTTTTTCTGCTGATAATGTTATTAATATCAAAAAAGTGTTTGTTTGAATGTTGTTCAAATTATTATATTCCGTGTTTTATTTTCATGTTATTGTAGGCTATATGACGAAGCTCGCATGAGTTACAATTCTCGCCTTTATATTTGTTGTTTATTATTGTTTTTTGTCAATTATTCATTTGTTGAAGAATGAACAGTTATGCCATCACTTGATCATAATAAGTGTACATGCAGACTAAAGTGTTGCCTTAAATGTTGATTTTTTGCTGGGATTTATAGAGAGTGAGAGAGTATCGACTGTGGGTGTTTGCCGTGGGAATAACAGGGCTACACGCCAATGGTAAAATTTATGCATTGTGTTTCTATCTTGTGTATAGTTGTTTCTGTGAATACCGATGCGATCTTTTTACCATCATAATTGTAGTTATACCAGTAGTATTTATCATTGGTAAGTGCGTTATGATATCCGGACCATGTGAATAGTATTCATTATCAGAAGTCCAATGACATTCATTTGCTTTTCAAGTGTTTCTAATTTGCTTATCATATGGAAAGCATCTCCATTTCGGTTCGGTCGCATGTGATGGAAGGTGTTGCTACTGAACTTACTAACTGAATCTACATAGAACGAGATGCCCTACTGTCTGTCATACAACTGATTCCCGAACATGTGGTAAATATTCCTTCTCCTTACTTTTGTCTCTCCGACAGTCCTAGTTTTAACAAGAGGCAGGCAGCAATCTCGGGGCCCTATCTTGCTGACATATTCACAAGCGATGTTAAATACTCTAAGAAGTCTTTGCAAAGAATTGCTTAGAAATTGAGCTTGTAATCAGCAAGATAACGAGTTAGTAAGTCAACGTTTGGATCAGTCAGCTTTGCATGATAAATGATGAGATGTTCTTCCCTTTGGTTTGGCGGTTAGAGAAACTCTTTCAGTTTCGTCTTTTGGAGAAGTTTGAAAGTCTCATTCTTCATTTCATTGAGGTTTAGTACAACACCTTTCGCCATTTGGGGATTGAGACGTCGTATCAGACTGTGGTAAGTGGCGTTATAGTGATACAGGCAAGATTGGTAGTAGCTGCAGGAAGGCGACGGGGAATTCTTGTTCGAGTGAAACAAGTACTGAGCGAGTGCAATAAGATGTTTAAGTCTCGAAGGAGCAGAAGTGAATGGAGGATGTTTAAGTCATCAAAGGTAGCCAGTGTGACTGAGAGGACGTTAAAGTTCGAAAAGGCTACGACTGGTGAATGGGGGATGCTTAAATCCTGAAAGGGGGACGGCGAGCGGATCTTGTAACGGGACCGGTAGTAGTGCCATTCTAGTGAGAAACGAGCAAGAGAGGCGCGGGTGGCGGAGCAGAAGATGGACGGAAGGACCGACACAAGCTGAGAGAGGGTGAGGTTTTTGTGAGTGTGTGCGTGGCGGAGCCGCATGTTCATGAGTCGGTGTGTGTATAGCTGTGTGTGTTTATACTTGTTGATTATATACATTAATACCAGTAATGACGAACCGTTGCCGATGTTTTTATTGTAACTATGACTGGACAATAGGTAAAATAGTATTCAGCTTGCATGAGACTAAGGATTATCGGAATTTCCGTGTGGAACTAATTATATTTCCGGCAACGACCAGTATTTCCCGAAGGCCGATAGAGCCTTCCATCTCCCTGTCAATCAGAGTGGTTCACTCTCGTCCGGACTAATTAAGTCTCTCTCTATATATACTGTGTGTTTGTATGTATATATATATACATATATGTATATACATAATATATATATCTAGTATATGTATTTATAATAATTTTATTTATTTATTTATAGATATTAAGTTTTATAATTTATTGATATATGTAGGGAGTATTTACATATTAGATACTATATTATATAGTACATATTGTATAAACATTATGCATATATATATATACAAATAATATAGATATTATATGCATATATATATATAATTTTATATATATATATATATATACAAATGTATGTATATGATGTAAGGATGTTTTGTACTTGATATATTATTTTCTCCTTGTCAATAATTCATTCCTCTCATCTGATGTAATAAATTTAATCATTGTTGACAACAAAACCAAAAGCGACACCTGCTGCTGACATAGACCTATTCACTATGATCCAGTAAAAGTAACAGGGACAGAATATAATTGTTAATAGTTAGGGAGGAGAGAGAGCGCGACGCAAAAAATTACTGAGTATTTGAAATGCATGAAAGTATTGGTGAATGTTGTTAATCAGTAATGGATTTTAATAGTATTAAGGGATATATGTTGATATATCAGTGTATTTAGCCACTATCCAAGTGCCATATATCATATACGGCTCGGTAGGATAAGAAATATGGCAGATATGAGGCTGAAGTCTGGTAAATACGGATTCAGAGAGCGAGAGGCAGAGAGCGAAAGAAAGTAGCAAAAAGTTCTCTCCTCTCCGACGAAAACTTTCTCGCTGGACCCAGAGCTTTGTTTACAAATTCACTGTATCAAGAAAAAAAAGGACGATTCTTATTTTCTCTGAAGCGAAGTGAGAAGCCAGGTAGGAAGGGAAAGAATACATGATTCTTTTTTTTTTTTTCTCTCTATTTTCAAATTTTATTTCTCTCTGTGAACCGGGTTTACTCTTTATTTTACCCTTTTCCTTGTCTGACATATATATTTTTTTTCTTTTGCCTTGGCGAATACATCTTCTTTTCACACTCTCTACCATTCTTTATCTGTCTTTTCACTCTCTTCTATCTGGGATCCTTAAATGCATTTAATATTCCGTTACTGTTGGCTTCATATGCCACAGTTATTTTTCGCTTAACTAATAGAAATTAACTAATAGAAATGAAAAAAAAGTGTGCTTGAGAAGAAGGATAATTTTGAAAGAGAATCAACAACAAAGAAAGTGCGAACCTGAACATGTAAAAGAAACAATGAACAAGAAATGCAGGGTAAAAGAATCCTACAGAAGGACAATGCTTGCAACAGGAAACCACTCCACAGGCGGCTTGTCAATGTCGCAAAAGAGATGATGGATGTGGAGAGGATATTGCAAAGGATGCAATACTGCGTAGGGAAGAGATAAAACTTGAGTAAACAGATGAACAGCAACAACAGAATCCAAGGGGAATGTGACGACTGCTGATTGACTGATTAGACATTTGACAAAAGTTCAAAGCTAAGGAATTAGATGAATGGCTTTGGCGAATTAGAATATACACAAAGGAAATCATCTCTCCTGTTACATACATTAATTAAACATACGTTATTCGTGATACGAAACAGTACCAGGATCTAAGCTAAACATCTTCCCTTATTCATCTTCTTGGTCGTTGCACTATTTTGTGCACTTGCACGTTTGTCATCCCTCTGTAATGAACTATTAACTTTCATGCAACTCTTGTTGCCTGCAAACTCGATTGTATTACAGACGACCAAGTGGTGTTGCAAAGCTTTATAGAAAGGATAAAACAGTAGAATAATATTAATGATAATAATGATGATAGTAATAGTAATAGTAACAGTAATAGTAATAACAATAATGATCCTAATAAAAAAACAGCAATATCAATAATGGTGCTGATGATAATAATAATGATAATGATAATGATAATAACAATAATGATAATGATAAATATAATAATAATAATAATGACAAGATATATGATAGTAATAGTAATGGTAATAATAATGATCATGACAACATTAATGATGATGATAATGAATATCACTATTATCATAGTTAATAGTATTATCATCATCACATTTATTATTGATATTATTGATACAATTATTGTTTATTATTCATTCGTCGTACTATATCACGAATATTGATTAAATAGACGCTTAAGAATTTAATTCATTGACTGAGTTAATAAGCTGGCCAGAAAGTGTTCATATGCCTAAGTAATGATACTCGTTACACTGAGTCAGTTCTGAAATCTACGTACCTCCTCCTACTTCCGCCTCCATTGTTAACATTTACTGACATCTGCATGCATCACATTTTCCTAACATTTACGCAGCTCAAATATTTATTGATATCAATAATCATATCTGAAAGGATATAACTGAGAGATATCGCTAATATCATAACGTTTATGATTCATATCTCATAAATACGATAACGTGATAATGTTATATTATAAGGAGTTAAATCAAGATTACGTAACTGGTAAGAAGTCGGCCCTTGCCTATTACTAATATTTAGTGGGATGAAGCCGTCTGGTAGCTTAGTGGTAGCGTGTCGACTTCATATCCCCGTGGTCGGCAGATCGAGTCCCGTCCAAACCTGGCGGTTACTGACGTAGCTGGGCACTGCGTTGGGTAAGGACCAAGCTCAGATCGAGTCAACACTCATTGGCACATTCTCTCACGAGTCAGCACACGCTGACACAGGCGGGCTCGCCTTAGTGCATACAAGCCCGACGTAGCATCTGCTCCGCAAATCTGGCTTATCCTTATCCTTAGTGGGGTGAATAAACCTGCATTTCAGCACAAAGAATTACATTCCATCGTGTTATTTTGATCATACATTTAATATCTTGAGACATATAGACATGTCACGAAAAGAAAACATAAGAAATTGTGTCATATTTTCACTCG
>NW_028234443.1:25701951-25704451 GCF_977035675.1 Penaeus japonicus | reverse complement strand
CACACACACAAATATATATATATATATATGTATATAAATGTATATATGTATATAAATGTATACATAATATATATACATGTATATATATATATTTATACATATATATAGAGAGAAACTCTTTATTAGCGGAAGTGTGAACCACTCTGATTTACGGGGAGATGAAAGGCTTCATCGGCCTTCGGGAAATGCTGGTCGTCGCCGGGAATATAATTAGTCCCGCACATCCTTCCATTCACTCGCTCCTTCGGCTTAAACATCTTATTCACTCACTCAGACTTATTTCTGTCACAATGCATTATATCCCCGTTGCCTTCCTGCAACTACTCCAATCTGCCTGCATCTATAAAGCCACTTCAACGTCGGAGATTTCAATCCCAAAAGACGAACTGAAAGATTTTTCTAACCGCCATCAAAGGGAGAAATCTCACATTTATCATGCAAAGCTGACTGATCCAAAGTGACTTGCTTAGCTCGCCTGTCTTTCTGATTACACTCCTGAATATTCTAAGCAAGTCCTTTGCAAAGACTACTTAGAATATTCAAGTGTGTAAATATGTCAACAAGATAGGCGAGATGCTGTTGTCACTGACTTTGTTAATAAAACTAGGACTGTGGGATACAAAAGTGAGAAAAGGAAATTTCCACAGGCTTTGAACAATTATTGACAGACAGGGCACCTCATACATTTTCTTACATTTTATGATTATTTGTTTAGCATATTGAGTATGTAGTTAGTTACTCCTTAGCTCCACTACTTACAACTAAAAACAATGGAATGTTATTCTGTATTTGTTTCGTTTTTATCACACACACAGACATACACATTGACACACATGATAAACTTTCACGAAGGAAAGATACACAGAGAGAGATAAATGAAAAAGAATCCTGAAGAAAGAAGAAAACACTCCACTGGTAGTTTGTCAATGTCGCAAAGGAAGCGTTGGACGGGGAGAGGAGCTGCCAAGGGAAGCAATACAGCGGAGTGAAAAGAGAAGCGGATATTGCGATATTGACAACTGAGGAAATGGATAGAAAACAACAGGCATGTCTATTTATCTATATTTTTCCTATCTATATATAAACACACAAGGATAAGCCAGATTTGCGGAGCAGATGCTACGTCGGGCTTGTATGCACTGAGGCGAGCCCGCCTGTGTCAGCGTGTGCTGACTCGTGAGAGAATGTGACAACGGTGTTGACCCGACCTGAAGCTTAGGTCCTTACCAAACGCAGTTCCAGTGCCCCAGCTAACGTCAGTAACCGACATGTGACAGTGGAAACTCACGAGTTTGGATAGACTCGATCTGCCGACACGGGGATTGTGAAGGTCGCCCACGCTAACCACTGAGTCTACCACGGCTCTTTTATAAACACAAATACAATATACATGTCGTGGCCTTATTCTTCTATTCATTGTTTGTTTAGTGCTAGCTTGTCAAAAATTTCATGAGTACTTTGATAGCTTGCAGATTCAGATTGCTGGACAGAATACTAGTTAGGGTAAGAATTGCTGGCTTTATAATAATAGCAATGGTGATGAAGAGAAAAATAATGATAATAACATTACATATAATAATTACAATAATAATTATAATAATAATGATGATGTAGCTTTTCTTGATTGTCAAAACGACAAACATCGAATAATTCTCAATAACGTAATTCACTTTATATTGATAGCATGTTATTTATAATATTAAATCAAGAGAGTAAATTGCAATTATATTTCCTGGAAATAAGATGAAGAAAAAGAAATTATGTTCATCTGCATATCTGTTTCATCGTCAATTTCGAGGCATTCGACCGCATACAAGCCATAAACAGCTGGCAGAAAATCGGGTTAATATTTTGTGTAAACCAGGAATATGAATCAACGGATTGGGCTTGAAATCTGGGTTTCTAAAAGGCTCAAACTAGAACGGGGAGTCTATGAGGGAAAGATATTGCCACGTCATTACATATGGAATATGAGAGTAGTTTGGCATGAGTTTGAGAAGATTGAAGATTCGGGTTGAGGATTGAAGGATGATTCTTATCTTTATATATATATATATATATATATATATATATATATTTTTTTTTTTTTTTTTTTTTTTTTTTTTTTTCTATAGATTTACATTTTGTAAGTCATTCTCTAGCTGTAAAGCTAATATTGACATATTATCAATATGATGTTTGATATATGCATATGCACTCTGCAGATGAATGACAAAAAACTCGACAAAAAAGTTGCCAGATAAGATAGCAGTTTCGAAATCCTCCTGAGTTTCATCTTCCGATTGATGTGTGTGCACTGTGAAACTGTTCGCTTTCATTGATAGCTTTTCTACATATTATAATTCACATGTTCGGAAATAAAACTAAGTTATGTGCGCAAAATCAGAACTTTGGTTAAGAAAAAAATATGAATCTATCTATCTGTCTATATACATATGGACACACACATACGTATATACACACATACATACATATATATATATATATATATATATATATA
>NW_028234443.1:25695816-25701851 GCF_977035675.1 Penaeus japonicus | reverse complement strand
AAGTGGGGGCAGGGGCGCATGATTCTTTCCCCCTTTTTCTGCCCAACAAGGAGTTTTTTTTGGAAAATTCAGAATTCCCCTTATGAACTGTTTAATTTTACACGCACCCTTTTTTATTCCCCATACTTAGTCTGTAAAATTGGGTTTTATAATATATTATATATATATAATATATATATATTAAAAATATATATAAATATAATATATAATATTAAAATATAAATTTTATAAATATTATATATATAAAAAATTAAAAATTTTATAAATGCACAAAAAACATACACACTCTCTTTATAAATATACATATACTATAATATAATTTTACAAAAAAAAAAATAAAAATATAATATATTTAAAAATAAACATAATTATAATATATAATAAAAAATAAATAAAAAATATAAATAAAAATAATTAAAAAAATAAAAAAAAAAAAAAAAATATAAAAAAATAAAAACACCAAACCCCTTTTATGAATAAAAAAAATAATATTTAAATATTAAAAAAAAAAATTATATATAAATAATATTATTTTATAAATTTTTTATAAAATATTATAAAAATATAAAACTATATATGTGTTTTGTGGGTTTTAAAAAAAAAAAATAAAAAATTTTAAAATAATAAAAAATTAAAAAAATAAATATAAAATTTTACATACATTTTATATATAATATAATAATTTTATATAATTATAATATACAAAAATATGTTATTATTACATGAATAAAAATATAAAATAATAAAATATTATATAATTAAAAATAAATACTTTAAAAGTTATTTTTTAAAAAATAATTTTATTTACATATTATATTATTTAACATAATAAAATATATTATATAATATATAAATAAATATATTTATATATTAAAAAAAAAATTTTTTTGTTGTTTGTTTGTGTTGGTTTATGATAATATAATAAAATAATATAATATAAATTATATTAATATTAATATATATACATATTATTTTTTAATTAAGTTAGTTTAAATATATATTTAAATATATTTATTAAAAATATATTAAAAAAATATATTATATATAATATATAATTTTTTAATATAATATACAAGTGTTTGGGTTGCTTTTGTGTGTGGGTTTTTGTGTGAGTGTAAGTACCCTGAATATTTGTGTGTTTGATGAAAAAATATATATAATATAAATATATATATATATATAAAATATAATATCCCTAATAATATATTAAATATACATAAATAAATATAAATATATATATTAAAATTTTATAATTTATATATATTACATATTTATATTTTATAAATTTTATAAATATATATTTTAAATAAAATATATTTTTATATTTTATAAATATATAAATTTTATGTATGAATAATTTAAGATAAAAAATAGAACCACAACACCCCACAAAAAAACACACACACACACACACACCACCAAAAAACAAATATATAAATTAATAAAAGGAAGAGAGAGAGAGAAAAGAGAAGTTTTGTGATAGAATTGATGAAGTGATATAAAGATAGATGTATAATGAAGTGATATTTTATAATAATAAAATAATTTTAAAAATAAATAAAAAAAAAAAAAATATATATATAAATATAAATTATAATATTATTATAACACACACAACAGACACCATATGTTGTAAATAAATTATATATTAAATATATATATATTTTAAAAAAATATATTTATATAATAATTAAAATTTTTGGTTTTGGGGTTTTGGGGTTGCTTTACATTTTTGTGGTATATATATATGTCATGAGGTGTGTGTGTTATATATATAATTAAATATTATATAAATTTTTTAAAAATTATATATATATAATAAAAATTAAAATAAAAAATTTTTTCTATTATATATTAAATATGTATATAAAAATTTTAAATATATATTTATATAAAATTATATATAATACAACATATATAATATTAAATAAATATATTTATTATTATATATATATATTAAATATTATTTTTAAATAATAAATGGTTTGTGCAATATAAAATATAATAATATATAATAAAAAAAAAAAAAAAAAAAAAAAAAAAAATAATATTATTTTTATAAATATTAAATATAATATATAAAAAATAATATATATAAATTATATCAATATTTAAATTGGTTTCGTTTTAACATTTTTTTTAAATATTTAGACGAACCCAAAGAAACGAAACCCCCCATTAAAATCCCAAAATTATAAAACCTATAAAAAATTTTTCCCACAATTTGAAAAGCCCCCAACTTTCCTTTTTTTTAAACCCAAATTTTTTTTTCAATCATCACATTCTTTTAATACAAATCATTTTCTTTTTTGGGGCAAAAAGTTTCTATCATTTTCAAAAATAAATAAAAAAACTTTCCATGGTACAGAGAAATCTATTTTTCCCTTAGATTTTCTTTTTTCTCTTTAATTTGTGTAAAATATTAAATCATTTTATGAAGATATATTTCATCATTCCTTCGCCGATATCCAGTCGATGTTAAGTATATGATTTTAAATTCAACCGACAAATTATTCGATATATCTAACTTAAGATCCAGAAATATTTTTTCCAAACTGAACGCCACTGTTATTTTTGTTTTCTTTTTTATGTTTATGAATAAACAATGTCGCTATAGATTCTACAAGACACACAAGTTGCATGAAAAACAACGGGCTTTTATATGTTACAAACTAAAAATTTCGAAAATTTAATGTCAAATTTATACATACCCTTGGGGCAAACTTTAATTTGTTTTTTTTTTTAAATTTTAAAGCAGAGATGAACTTTTCTGAAGGTTAAATGGAATAGGTTAGCCGCCATTTACGCTTCAAAGCCGACCATAAAAAAAGTTTCATTTTTAAAAGTTTTTAGAAGTTTATTTGGAAGGATTATTAAAAATATATTTGGAAAGGGGTGTGTGTGTGTTGGTGTGTGTTTGGTGGTGAGTAAAATTTAAAAAATATATTTATATTAATTATATATATATATATATTTATTAATATATTATAATTTTAATAATAATTAAATAAATAACAAAAATTTTTTTTCATATAAATAAAAATATATTTTATAAATATATAATCTATAGAGATGTAATAGATAGATTGTTGATATATATGTTAAAAATTGTACAATATAAATATTAGTATTTTAATATATAAATATTATAATTTATTATTATATAAAATAAAAAAAAATTTAATATATTGAAATAAAATTAAAAATTTTTTTTACTTATATTTAATTATTTAACCAACCCAAAAGGGGGGTTTTTTTTTTTTTTATTTTCCCTCCCTGACTTTTTGTCCCTGTTTCTTCCCCCTTTCCCCCTATATAACCCCCCTTTTTTTCTCCCTTTAGACTGAAGGGTCCAGTGTCTTGAATGTAGTTATTTCAATAAAAATTTTTTGGTTTTGGGGTTTGTCTGAAAAATTTTACCCCAACACCCAACCAATATTATTATTATATATATATATTTATAATATATATATAATTTTTTAAAATATATTTAAAATTTTATTTTTATATATTATATATTTTTAATATATATATAGGCAAAAACACTGTAATTTTAAACCCAAAAATTAGCCTTTTTAAGAACTGTTTTGCTTTCCTTTCTGCTGACCTCTCTAGTTTTCGAAAGGGAGGGGTAGGTCGAAAAGTTTAAAAGCCAGAGTTGTTTTTAAAACCCTTTATAATCAAAGACAAAAAAAACTAAAGTTTAAAGATGTAAACAGCAATGAATGACTATTTTCCAATTATTTTTAATGAATTAGCTGAGATAGTATTTTTAATCATTAGATCTTCACCGAAAATGAAAGGAGTAAAAAAACCAATACTAAACTTTTTAAAATTATAATAGTAAAGACATTAGCCCAAAGGGTATTTGATACGAAGAAAAAGGAAGTATTAAAAAAAACTAGGACAAGAAAACAAAGGCAGATAAAGCCAGAAAGCACAAGATGTGTAGTTATCGGTGCAGCCGCTCCCCGCGGTGTGTCGCGTGGGGGGTGACAGGTGTTTTCCCAATGCTAAAATTTAAATTATCTCTTTTTAACCGCGAGTAAAAAATATAATATATATGGTGTTTGTGATGATTTTATATATATATAATATATAAATATATTATTATTATATTAATATATTTATAAATATATATTTAACATACAATTTATACAAATTTTTTGTAGAATTATATTTATAATTAATATATATATTTAAAAATTTTAAAATTTATATATTTAAAAATAATATGTGTGGTGGTGTGTGTGTGGGGTGTGGTGTGTGTGTTTTTTGGAACCCGTTAGAACCCGGTTTCCCCTGAGGTCCCGGTTCATTCTTTTTGGGAAAATTTTTATTATTATATTTAATATAATATATATTAAATAAAATATATATATATATAAAATTTTTAATACGTATTATATATGTAAATAATTCTTTTATAATATTAAATAAAAATTTTTTATATATAAAAAGTTATAATATGTAAATTACTATTTAATATATATATATATATATTAAAATATATTATATATGTGTGTGTGTGGTGTGGTTTTGGTGGGTGTGTGGTTTTTTGTGTTGTATATGTAATTTTTAAATATATAAATATATATTTATTAATTAAATATTAAGTATTTTTATATATATATATTATATTTTAAAAAAAAATAATTAATAATATTTTTATATATAAAAAAAAAATAAAAATTTTTTTATATTAAAAAAAACTTTTAAAAATTATATTTTTAAAAAAAATTTTATTTTATATTTTATATTATATATAAATTTATTTTTTTTTAAAATTTTTTGTTTGTGGGTGTGTGTTTTGTTGTGTGTGTTTTGTGTGTATGTAGTTTGATGTAATATGTAAAAATTTTAAATTAATATATATATATATTAATATTATAAATTTTTATATATTATTATAAAATAAAAAAAAATTTATATAAAAATTTATATATATATATAATTTTTTTAAATAAAATGAGTATGTATGTTATATATATTATGAAAAAAATAATATATATAAATATAAATATATATATATTACTTAAAAATATAAATTATAACAAAAAAAAAAAAATATAAAATTTAAAAAATATGTACTTATTTGTTTTATAATATTATGGGTTTTTAAAAGTTGTTGTTATATAATATAATATATATATTATAATATATAAAAATTATATATATTTAATATAAATAAAAAAATTTTTTTAAAGGTTTTTGTTATATATAATATATATAAAATATAATAATATATTTAATACAACAAAAACAAAATATGAATATATAATATAAAATTAATATAACAAAAATTATATATTAAAAATATTAAAAATATAAATAATATTATTTATATGTATGTATTAGTGGTGGGTGTGAGTGTTTGTGTTTTGTTGGGTGGTGGTGTTTTTTGTGTAAGTGTTTATGTATTACATACAAACAACAAATATTTATAAATTTTAATAAAAAAATATATAATATATAAAAAATAAAAAATTTTAAAAAATAAATAACATAAAAAATAAAAAAATTTTAAAAATAAAAATAAATTTTTTTTTAAATAAACAATAAAATATATAATATAATTTTAAATATTAAAATTTTAAAATATAATAAATAATATAAAAATAATAAAATTTTTTTTGGTGTTGGTTGTTTTTTGGTGGTGTGTGGTGTTTTGGTTAACTTACGAAAATTCTTTATCCCCAGAATTTTTTTTGGATATATAAATATTTAAATTTTATTATATAATTAATATATATAAAATTTTTAAAAATATATGAATATAAAAAATTTTTTTTATTTATATATATATATAATTATTATTATATTTATATATTTAAAATAAAATAAATTTTTATATATATATTAAATATATATATTATACATATATATTAATTCATTGTATATATTACATATATTTTATAATATATATTATATATATTATATATATATAAATTTATATTGTTTTTGTGTGTGTGGTGTGTGTGGTGTGTGGGTTTTTTATATGTATATATATATAAATATATTATATATATAATTTT
>NW_028234443.1:25691765-25695716 GCF_977035675.1 Penaeus japonicus | reverse complement strand
TATATATATATATATATATATTATATATATATATATATATTTTATATGTTATATATGTTATATATATATATATATATATATCTATTATATATATATATAATTTATATATATATATATTATATATATTTGTATATGTATATATAGATATATAAATATTATATATATATATATATTACCACCATATATATATTTATATATATTTTTTTATATATATATATAAAACACACACATTTCTTTATATTTTGTGAGTATATATGTATATGAATATATATATATATTATATATATATATATATATATATTTATACTTATATATATATATATTTATATATATATAATATATTATATATATTATATATATATATTTATATATACTTTTTATTATATATATATATATATATATATGAATTATATTATATATATATATCATTATATATATAATATATATATATGTATGCATGTATATATATATACACATATGTATTATATATATATGATTTATTGATTACTATATATATATTTATATATAATATATATATTATATATTATATATATATATATATATATATATTGTATATATATATATATAGTATATTATATATATATCTATTATATATTATATATATATATTATTATCTATATATTATATATAATATAGTTATATATATATATATTATATCTTTTATATATTATAGAGATATATATATATTATAAGTATATATAATTTTATAAATTATTATATTATATATATATATATATATATATATACTATATATATGTCAGAGTATAAGATGGAGGAGAAAGAAGATTTCTGGAATGAGACGATGGGTGAATGATGAGAGAACCAAAGGAAGAAAGGGTGGTGATTGAAGCGAACTTAACGTGGGCGTGTGAATAGAAAGAGCGGAACAGAGGTCTAGGTTTAGTGTCCAGAGAGGAATTTGGAAAAGATGGTGATTGGATATTAGAAAAGATGGTAGAAGTGATTTTGGGAAATACTTATTCACGAAGTCGAAGAATAACAAAATGGAGCATTAGTGTGGGGGGGGAAGGTGCACATTAGCTGGATTATATCCTGTTCAAACCGCCAGCACACCTTAAAGAGATTAAAGAAGAACATAGCCAGATAACATCGGATGTAGACCAATAGCTTGTGTTTCTCTTAAGGGGGACACAGAGGCCTATCCAAGGGTCCACAGAAGGAGAATTCAACATATTACCAATTAATCCTTATATTACATGGATAAAAACATTGCCTACAATAAGAAATATTTTTTGGGGATTGCTTACTCTTGATGATGGATTTTATTTAAAAAATCGGAAAACGTTTGCGAGTTTACTTCTTTCGTATTTGTGACAGCGTCTTATCATATCTGTGTTTGTGCACGTTTACTGAGCTTGTGATAATCTGATTAATCCTGTCATGGTTTAGTTTTTTTATCATTCATGATTACACAATGTGTTTTAATCGAATATGTCCGATTATTCTTCTTTTTTCCCTGGCTAGTTCCATGTACAATGAAACCAATCTGATAAATAAGCATCACTTCCTGTGAAAAGGAAATCAATTCATTTAATCATTCTTAATTACAAAAGGTAAAAATGGACTATATCCTATCCAGTCCCGTACCATAACAGGTCAATTGGATATTATAAAGTTGGATTTAATGGATTCCACAAAGCTTGAAGGGTTAAGAAACATAAGGGGCCTGTGGGATGATTTTGGAAGTAGAGAAAATTGAAGGAGGGTAGTGGGTTAATCAAGGATTCAGATGGTGAGAAGGTTGAAAGAGGGGAAGATTATGGTTGCAAAATTCTGGCGAGGAGGGGAGATAGGCACTTAGTAGTTGTGAAAGAAGTGCTAAACGACTGGGCAACCACTGCAGAAATGGTAAGAAAAATAGCAAGGGAAGGTGCTTAAGTGTGACTTTTATGTCACACCCTATAAATAAATCTGTTATTGGTCTCTTACAAATTATGTAACAGTTTAACTAATAAGTTGGAGAGTATTCAATTTTCTCATACATTTAAGAGATGACCTAACATTTGTAAAAAAGAAATTTGATTAATTTAACGAAAAAGAAATAGAAATGCAAAAAAAGCCTAATGCAGGACATTTAACATGTTTAAGTTATAAAATTAAGGTTTTCTAAAAAAAAAAAAAAAAAAAAAAAAAAAAAAAAAAAAAAATAAATTAATTCATAAACATTGTTCTCTCTTTGATATGGGTTTATTTGGAAATAAACTTTGTTGAAAAAGTAACGTTGTTTATAGGCGGATAACATCCATGATTATAACATCCGAATTTATAATATTTTGTAGCATAGCGTCCGCGAATTTAGGATATAACATAAGTATATTTGCTAGGGCATACAAATTATATGAAATACTCATATAGAATCTCAGCGTACTGATTTTCATGGTAAACCTGAAAGACTGTTGTGACTTGGCACTGAAATAAGATGTACGAGTGTTTGCATCTATTTTTTCCAATTGCCATGTAGCTTACCTGTGCCTAAAAGCCTAATGTCTTTTATGAATCAGGTGATGAACTTACATTTCGAAAACACTCATAATCGGTCAAGAGTCTTTGAGAGTTTTATCAGCTTACTCAAGTCCTCCTAAACTTGAGGTTCTCAATAGTGTGCGAATTGCTAGCAATAGGTATTCCACGGTCTATATCAGCAATTTGCTTGTTTGCATGCTGACCTGCAAGGCAATCAGCATGATCAAGCTTAAGGATTCCACATTCGATGGTGTCCACACAAAATACCTTATACCATGCGGAATATACTGTTCAGCTATAATATTGGGGGCAAATATATTCCCATCACCGTTAGCAAGAGTATACAGAACATTGCAAATATTCTGCGGAGTTGCAGAAAAATGATCGCCAGGTCTAAAATGTTCTCAGGCGGGAGGCTCAGTCACTGCTGAAGTAGATTTTTTGCGTTAAGACAGAATTTCGAACTAGCTAGACTGTAGGAGGAAATTATAAGTCAAGGACCTTTGATGGACCTTTGTTATTTTAAGCATCAATAGTTCTTTACTGCATTTAGATAAAATCATCAGTGTTTGTCAATGGCTAGAAAATCAAGATATGATATGGCATTGATTAAAAATACATTCAACAGGTTTGACACATAAAATACATACATACATACATATATACATACAGACATACAAATATGTGTGTGTGTGTGTGTGTGTGTGTGTGTGTGTGTGCATGCATTCACATATAATACAAACATATTATATCATAGATATACATGCAAGCATGTGTGTGTGTGTGTGTGTGTGTGTGTGTGTGTGTGTGTGTGAATGTGTGTGTGTGTGTGGTTTTGTGTGTTTGTGTGTGTGTGTGCCTGCATGTAGGTTTTGCTTGTATGTCTATTTACGTGTCTGCATGTATGTAAAATGGCAGTGGAGAAGGCGATTCTCGCACTGAATAGAGCAGTAATAACGGTGTGGCCAACTGTATCTTAGTAGGAGAATAGCTCTTGTTAGGACATTTCTCGGGTATTCCCGCCGTCCGCCTCTGCAGCCATTATTACCCCTGTGCTACTTCTTTGATTTTTCAGCTGTCGTGAATCACATGCTGGCAGCAGAGGGACACTACGGGAATTCTAATCTGAACGGACTCGCCGCAGCAATTTTTCCGCTGTGGGTTTCCACGAATAATTAAAAAAGATATTAAGTGGTTAAAGAATATACTGCTGGCTTTAGTTGTTTAAGAGGATGCTTATGGCCATGTTCAGCTGGATGCTTAAACGGTATGTTCTACATTTTAATTTTCTAAAAAGAGTTGTTTTCCTCCCAAAATGAAAGGTTACATCCATAAAAATAACCAACAGGGATTTCTTTTGATTATTATAGAATGTTGATGGGAGGTAGGTCGATTGATGTTTTTTCCATCGTAAAAAAAAAAAAAAAAAATAACTGTTAATTAGTT
>NW_028234443.1:25671765-25676765 GCF_977035675.1 Penaeus japonicus | reverse complement strand
TTTTTTACGTATTTTCTCCCGTTTTCTTCGTATCCTCTCCCGTTTTCTTCGTATCTTCTCCCGTTTTCCTCGTATCCTCTCCCGTTTTCCTCGTATCTTCTCCCGTTTTTTACGTATTTTCTCCCGTTTTCTTCGTAACCTCTCCTGTTTTCTTCGTATCTTCTCCCGTTTTCTTCGTATCCTCTCCCGTTTTCTTCGTATCTTCTCTCGTTTTCTTCGTATCTTCTCCCGTTTTCTTCGTATCCCTTCCCGTTTTCTTCGTATCTTCTCTCGTTTTCTTCGTATCCTCTCCCGTTTTCTTCGTATCTTCTCTCGTTTTCTTCGTATCTTCTCCCGTTTTCTTCGTATCCTCTCCCGTTTTCTTCGTATCTTCTCTCGTTTTCTTCGTATCCTCTCCCGTTTTCTTCGTATCCTCTCCCGTTTTCTTCGTATCTTCTCTCGTTTTCTTCGTATCTTCTCCCGTTTTCTTCGTATCCTCTCCCGTTTTCTTCGTATCTTCTCCCGTTTTCTTCGTATCCCTTCCCGTTTTCTTCGTATCTTCTCTCGTTTTCTTCGTATCCTCTCCCGTTTTCTTCGTATCTTCTCTCGTTTTCTTCGTATCTTCTCCCGTTTTCTTCGTATCCCTTCCCGTTTTCTTCGTATCTTCTCTCGTTTTCTTCGTATCCTCTCCCGTTTTCTTCGTATCTTCTCTCGTTTTCTTCGTATCTTCTCCCGTTTTCTTCGTATCCTCTCCCGTTTTCTTCGTATCTTCTCTCGTTTTCTTCGTATCCTCTCCCGTTTTCTTCGTATCCTCTCCCGTTTTCTTCGTATCTTCTCTCGTTTTCTTCGTATCTTCTCCCGTTTTCTTCGTATCCTCTCCCGTTTTCTTCGTATCTTCTCCCGTTTTCTTCGTATCCCTTCCCGTTTTCTTCGTATCTTCTCTCGTTTTCTTCGTATCCTCTCCCGTTTTCTTCGTATCTTCTCTCGTTTTCTTCGTATCTTCTCCCGTTTTCTTCGTATCCTTCCCGTTTTCTTCGTATCTTCTCTCGTTTTCTTCGTATCCTCTCCCGTTTTCTTCGTATCCCTTCCCGTTTTCTTCGTATCTTCTCTCGTTTTCTTCGTATCTTCTCCCGTTTTCTTCGTATCCTCTCCCGTTTTCTTCGTATCTTCTCCCGTTTTCTTCGTATCCCTTCCCGTTTTCTTCGTATCTTCTCTCGTTTTCTTCGTATCCTCTCCCGTTTTCTTCGTATCTTCTCTCGTTTTCTTCGTATCTTCTCCCGTTTTCTTCGTATCCTTCCCGTTTTCTTCGTATCTTCTCTCGTTTTCTTCGTATCCTCTCCCGTTTTCTTCGTATCTTCTCCCGTTTTCTTCGTATCCTTCCCGTTTTCTTCGTATCTTCTCTCGTTTTCTTCGTATCCTCTCCCGTTTTCTTCGTATCTTCTCTCGTTTTCTTCGTATCTTCTCCCGTTTTCTTCGTATCCCTTCCCGTTTTCTTCGTATCTTCTCTCGTTTTCTTCGTATCCTCTCCCGTTTTCTTCGTATCTTCTCCCGTTTTCTTCGTATCCTTCCCGTTTTCTTCGTATCTTCTCTCGTTTTCTTCGTATCCTCTCCCGTTTTCTTCGTATCTTCTCTCGTTTTCTTCGTATCTTCTCCCGTTTTCTTCGTATCCCTTCCCGTTTTCTTCGTATCTTCTCTCGTTTTCTTCGTATCCTCTCCCGTTTTCTTCGTATCCTCTCCCGTTTTCCTCGTATCTTCTCCCGTTTTCTTCGTATCCTCTCCCGTTTTCTTCGTATCCTCTCCCGTTTTCTTCGTATCTTCTCCCGTTTTCTTCGTATCCTTTCCCGTTTTCTTCGTATCTTCTCCCGTTTTCTTCGTATCCTCTCCCGTTTTTCTCTCGCATCCTCTCTCGTATTCTTCGTATCCTCTCCCGTTTTCTTCGTATCCTCTCCCGTTTTCTTCGTATCTTCTCCCGTTTTCCTCGTATCCTCTCCCGTTTTCTTCGTATCCTCTCCCGTTTTCCTCGCATCGTGGCAGTAAAAGCTGCCACTTTTTACCTCAAGTGACCTGTTGATGTAATCAGACCTAATTACTGTATTGTTTTATCTAACTTTGTGTAGGTAAATTTTGGGTGGATTTTAATCACCTTCGGTTTTACTTTAATTTATCTTTGATTACCTTTTTCCTTTTTTATATAATTTTATTTACTAGTTGGCAACCGTAGTGTTTACCTTTTCGCGTCTTTGAAACATCTTGTGCCGTTCTTTAACTTTCCCCTGCGACCTTTATATCTTTTATTATTTTACGTATGCAGCTGGTTAGCTCCCCTTAATTTTATGTTTGTTGTGTTCAACCCTATTTTGTTGTCTTTTATGTTTTCACCCACGCCTATTGATATATTTTTGTTTTGTTTTTTAGTATCTGAAAGTCTTTCAGTCACTACACTTTTGAAAATTTCATTTCGTGTTGTTTTAGTTTTATGTATTTTCTAATATAATCAACTGTGTTTTTATTCAGCATAACTTATTTTATAATTTCTCTTTCCACGTTAAAGATACCAACACTGTAATACATCACATTCTTGTCTGATCATATGAAATACAAAATGTATGTCCTAAGTACAGGACATGCAAACCCCCTCGATTATGGAAAAAGGGAGAGTGTCAGCCCGACTTTGGTGTGGCCAAAAACCTTCCTCAGAGACAGCCTGGAGAGCCCCAGCAGGAAATCATAACAAAGGTGACCTATGGGCCTTATTTCTTGTATGTTTCTTGCCACAATTGGGAGCTGGAACGGCTGCATATGTGTTTATTTTGATGTATGGTTTCACTGATGTAATCTATAGTGATCACACCTAGAACTACTTGAGATGATAACTTTGGTATATTCGATAACCTTATCATTGCTCTTTTATTATAATTATATACCTTTTAAAAATTACTTCTGTTTTTGTTTATTATGATTATCGTTTATTGGCGTTGTTACTGCTGGTATTACTGCTAATGTCACAATTTTCTTGTTACTTCTCCAGCACGTAACCTCTACACCGTTACGCGATTCATCGGATTTGGGAGGGAATGATTGCTTTATTTTGGAGGGACCAAACGGGGCCCCTCGTGCTCACAGAACCCTTACACTCTAACTGAAAAGTATCAGCTCTGCGCATGCGCCGACCTCGCCCGCGGAAATACATAAAAGCATCGATAATAGGAAATAATGGCATATCAAAATAATAACACCAATAGGGAAACAATTGATCTAACCGACAAATTTATCGACCAATCACAAAAAAATGATCTTAGAGTATGGGTCGAAGTTCAAAGTCGGTATCGAGATGGCTACAAAGTGTGCAAGTTGTAGATACACGCCGTTGGACTTTATAAAGTTATTGTTTAAAGATAACACTTCAACTCTTAAATTCTTATGGGCCCACGGCATACTGCCAATGCAAATACAGTGCAAAATCTATAAGTTACCCTTTACTTTTCGTCCAGAGCAGGCAAGGTGATGGTGCGGCCTTCAGGTAAAACCACCGAAGACAAAGAAGAGGATACAGTGCAGCTTCACCACAGGCGATTACATGAGCACATTCCTTCAAGGAGTAAATCAGTGGAAGGAAGTTTGCTTCATCAACCACTGGCTGTAGAAGCACCTCGGGATCTTTGAAAACTGTGACTGGGCACAGGAGACCAGTGTCGACTGTTGAAGCTTTTCTGTTCAGAGGTAACAGGAAATTGGTCGGCAAACCAGGAGTCTATCGGTAGGGAAGGTGTTGTCGTCGAAATAAACGAATCCTGCTGCAGAAAAAAAAAGCAAATACAGGACAGGCCGTCGCCACAGCAACATCTGGATACTTGGGTGAATAGAGAGAGAGTGGAAAAGAAGAGATTCCTCATTCCTCTCGCCCCCCCCCCCCTCATCTCACTCTGAACAGGAATAAGGAATCGGTTCCCCTAAACGAAAAGTATATTCTGTCGAGCTCCGTCATCTGTAGGGACGGATGGGGAGCGTAACTTAGCCTGGGTCAGGAAGGATATACCCATTGGGTGGTAAACCCTTCTCTGAAGTTTGTGGATCCCGGAGATCGGAGAACCCACACCCAAAAATATCGAGTGACCTAAGAACTAGGCTAAGTTAGCTTTTGATTCCGAAAAGCTTTTCAATCTCCCGCTAAAATTCGTTCAGCACCGTGTCGACGCTGACGCTAAGGGTGGAGGGGAGAGGGGGGGGGTGAAATTCAGGAACGAAAAGTTTCTGATGGAAATGAGTATTGAAACTGTGCAAAACAATGAAAGTATCCGAAAAATATTGTCTTATACCTAAATAGTTAATTGCGTCTTTATCCAAATTTACCTCGTCTTTTTCACCTAAATTGTAGATTTTATTAAATACATATTTTTAAATGATTCATCGATTCTTGGTTCAGCGTATGTATATTCCGATACCTCACACAGTAAACTGTATCAGCTTGTCAAAAGCTGCTTATTTTTAGATCATTAACGATTTCATTATAATATTAACTCGGTGCAGGCCCATATTATATGGAAATATCATATGAACTAAGAAGTCTTCATGAAATGTTCTATAATCTTTTTTAATTCTTTCGTAATAATGTTGTTGTTTTTTAGACTTTTCATAATGCATTGTTTAAAATAATTTTTAACTTTTGAATAAATGTTGATTGCTTCCATGACTTATTTGTATATATTGTACATCCAGCTTCAGGTCTTCCACAAAAGAATTATTTTTACATTGTTAAAAAAAATCAACTCATATTCACTTCATTTTAAAATTCATTCAATTTATTTTTACTTCATTTCTTTTGCTTCATGTCATATATTTTTATTCATTTTAGGACACGATTTCTCGCTCTCTCTCTCTCTCTCTCTCTCTCTCTCTCTCTCTCTCTCTCTCTCTCTCTCTCTCTCTCTCTCTCTCTCTCTCTTATTGAAAGTCACTGAAATATCTTGTCACATGGAATGTAACATTCTGAAAGAATGTATTTTGCAATTCGATTTTCTCTT
>NW_028234443.1:25629875-25637375 GCF_977035675.1 Penaeus japonicus | reverse complement strand
CAAAAGAGTCTGACAGAGCAGTTGGTAAGTAAAATTCCTATCATCGACGTGTTAATACTTGAAATATATATACAACACACACACACTACATGCACAAATATATTTACAACCGAATCTGTCGGAAACTCCTTGGGTATTACATTCGACCAGTACATCTTCAAGAATCCCATACAGCAAAGGGGATACATCGACGTGACAGTGAAGTCCAACATCAGAAAGAAGCTAGCAGAGACCTACAAGAATTCCTACTACAAATCCCTGGACGACGGATGGATTTACTGGATACAAGACCTGCCGATCGACATGTACTTTCTCAGCGCTTCGTCGGAAGCCAAGGACTACGTGTACCTCGCCAACACCTGCATCAAAGCCCAGATACTTCACGCAGGTTGGAGAATCAAATTCGTAGAAGGACAACACTCGACAGAACACGACACGGCAGAAGGCAAGGTGTGGAAAAAACAGCACGGCAACATCAAGATCTACTGCGACAACAACAGCGAAGTAACGGGCTTCACGGTGATCAAGAGTACGAACCTGAGTCCCAACCTCTCACACATCGACGCCGAAATGTTCGACAAGGAAACGCTGACCGGAGAGAAATACAACGTGATAGCAAGGTCGGAATACACTACCATAAGAACATCCGGAGAGATGTACAGCAAGACGGTATTAATCAACTCAAGATTTTACAAGCCGACCGTACACGATCTGAAGGGACAGCTCGTCATCGAGCAAGTCATCTGCAGAACTCTCCCGACCTGTGATCCGACAAACGACGGCGAAGCCTTGGGATACAAGACACATCTATGGGACGAGACCACCTTTAAAGGAAAAGCATTCGACTGGATAGATCCCCACACATCAGCTCCAGGGACATACATATGCATCATCAAGACTCTGCACACCTGAAACAATATTGTGCCGTAGAATATGACACTTCACTAACAGTTAGATTCTTTACAGAGCACTACAGGGAAACATGGCACGCCACTAACAGACAGTCATACATACCAACTGAATTACCCAAAACCACTGGTGGAAACTATCATTGTAAGCCCATTCACGTCTAATTTCAGACAGAAACCAGATCACCAAGATCCTCATCCTTGCAGCAAAGAGTATTGGATAATTGGAGCGATTCATACAACAGGGTCTGGTCGACGTTCACCTTCAGAAATCTGCTACTGTCGCCTGTGGACCATCCTAAATTTAAGAATAAGACTTTTATGCTCTGTTGTCTTCACAGAAGTTAGAAATTGATGTTAGTGTTGACAAGAGTGGCATGTCGTATATCTCCCATCTTTTGACTTAAATGTAAGACTGTGTATCCTATAGAATTAGTAATTTCATGTATCTAACTGACAAAGTTAGTGACGTGACGTTGTGAGGTCTGTTCATTTTAAGGTCGTGACCCTGTGACTCACAGGCCTGTCAGTGACCATTATGATTTATAGTGTAAAGGATAGAGATATATTGTATATGGATTTTCTGTTATTTTATTTTGCCAATGCTCCAGTACATAATATGTTAAAGTATTGTTAGTAATAAATACATGAAATGACTAATTTTACTTACCAACTGTTGGACTGTTGGACTCTACGTCCCCGACTCTCTTCTTCCTAGAGAGTGGTGTCTCTTCGTCCGAGTTCCTCTTCTTCGCTGGAGTGGGGGGAGGTGTAACGTCGCCCATGGTTGCGTGCGAGTCCGTGAGGCACTATGTTCTCGACGAGTTGCCTGAAGTCCTGCCCGTGGAGGAGTAGGCAGTTATGATGTGGTGATTTAGGTTTGCATGTGTGTTAGCGAGAACTATATCTGGAGTGGTGGCTGTGTTGTGTCGAATGAGTGTGGGTAAGTGAGGACCGAGATGGATGAGTCTGCCGTCGGAGATGAGTGAGGCGAGGCCTCGTCCGACGGCATTGGTGTCGTTGTAACCGAAAAGTCTGTGGTGTGCGTTAAAATCTCCCATGATGTATGTTGGTTTTCTGATCGCAGGAGCTGGAAGATGTCTGGTTCAGAGAGATAGGGTCTACGAGGAGGAATGTAGGTGGTGGCGAGGATGATAGGACCGTGAGGGGTGTCTATTTCTACTGCCATAAATTCAGAGGAAAAGTTATGAAGAAGTTTGTGTTTGATGTTTTGTTTTACAGCAATTGCTACGCCGTCTTCTCTTCCGTTTGTTTTGTTCGATGTGTAAGTGTTATAGGTGAAAACACGAAGTGAATGAGGATGTCTGAGGGAGTGAGCGTTAATGAGGATGATGTCAGGGTCGAGTTGTCTGTAATGATTGCAGAGTTCGTTTCTTCTGTTTAGTGTCCAGGTGAGTACGTTGTGATGAATGATGGTATGGCATGAGTGTAGTGACGTGTGAGTGGTGTGTGATGCAGCCATTGTGTTAGTTGGATGTGTTATACCAGCCGTTTTTTAGTTGATCATATCTGTGTTGTTTTAGTTTTTCGATCATGTCTGAGTGAATGAATATGTTTCCCTCGCGCATGTGCTCTGTGATCTGTTCGTGAATGTAGTTTTTGTATGTTGTGTTTGTGTATATCCATTTAATTGTTCCTCTGTGTAATTTGTGTGTGAGTTGTTGTCTGTTGAGGTGTTAGTAGCGTCCTGGCTCCGTTGCAAAAAGGCGGATGCTATATGTCTCTGGATTGAGGTCGTAACCATCTCGGTGACGCCGGGAGTGGTGATCGGCCTCGGAGTCTGTGGAGTTGTCTGTGTGTTGTTTGCGTGCTTGTGTGGTTTTGGGTCTGGCAGCGTGTGTTTGTTTTGTGTTGGGCGAGGGTGGTTGTTTGTGTCGTGGTGGTTTGGCATGAGGGTGATTGTGTCGGGATGGGAACCGGTGTTGTGTTTGGTTTGGCGTTGGGTGTGGCGTTATGTTTGGTGTGGGGCGTGGTGTGGGTGTTGGTTTTCTCTGTGGTGCAGTGTAGTGTTCTGCCTCTGGCTCTTCCTGTGGGCCGAGGCAAGGTTGTGAGAGTTGTGAGGGTATTATGTGTGTGTGTGGTGAGGCTGTGGAGTGCGTGACCGTTGTTTCTGTGGTTGTGTTAATTGAGTGAGGTGGGATGACTTTGAAGATTCCCCATGAATCCCCATTCCCGAGATCGAGTGATGGCAGGTTGTTATCATGCAAAACTTTTTGTACATGGTGGCAAAATCTAACTCTGGTTCCATGATATTGCGCAGGTGTGTATGGATTAAGGCAGTCATTATGCCTATTGACAGGTTATCTGGCAGCTGTAGAATCACGTGTGGCTCTTTCTTCTCCTTCTACTTCTCCTCCTTTACCTCTTTTATTTCTTTAATGAGTGGCTTGAACCATGCATTTTGTGTGGCTTCTATGGTTTGCTTTGCTGTTTGTTCTGCTACTTTTTTTATAGGAATTTCTTTCTTCTCTGTATCCCTTTTAGTTGCCTCATCTCTGGAGCTTTTAATAGCCTCTTTCCTTACAGGACAGGAGTTGGCCATTGTTCTGTGTCCTTTGCCACAGTTCAGACATCTTTTGTTATTGGACTTACAGCCCCTGTAGTTATGATTATTAGCACCGCATTCAGAGCATAGCCGGAGGTTCTGCGATTTGTCAGGGCAGCTGGGCTTTAGGTGGCCATACTTATAGCAGTGCATGCACTGTCTTATATTGGTGAAACGTTCAGGCTCTTTTTGGTGGGGGCTAACAAAAAATATGATAACGGTATAAACCTATATCTTGGACCTTTGCTGCTGTCAGGTGATCAGAAAACTGTACTTTCATTAGGTAGCGGTTCTTCATGATAAATATATTATCAATTTTAGCCTCTGGGGGATTCCTCTCTATCTCCCTTTTTATTGCTTCAGGCATTTCTTTGACAAGTTCTCGATCTAGGTGTTTGAAGACCAGCGTCAGCTTGGCCTTTATCTCAGGTGGCATGACCGGTTCGAAACCCTTGGTCTTAAGGAGGTTTACAGTGTGGTCGGTAAACATGGATTCCGCATTTGACTCATCTTGGCACAAGATGATAAAGTGGTCATGGGCGGGTTCGAACTTCAGCATCGAAGAGGGTCTGCAGGAGGGCTTCCCTCTTAGCAAAAGAGGGTCGCCCGTCGGACGGTCGTACTTTTACTCTCATGACATGAGAGCATAGGAACGACGGAGGTGGTGGCAGTTACCTACGCCTCTGACTCGAAGGGGAGGCAGGAATTACAAATCCACCTCGTCCCTCTTTTGTGAGGGCTTATGTATGTGGATATTCCGGCCTTTAGTCAGAGGAGACCCTTTCCAGGGACCTATCCCTATCCCTACTCTCTGGAGTTGCAGGTTTATGGAGACCTGCTTTATTCCCTGACCCGACGCCCGACCCACTCAGAGGAAGAACCGGCGGAGTTCTCTGGTACCTCAGTCTTGGGGCTTTGTACGTGGATCTGCTCCCTGGTCCCAGGCTGCTACAAGGGGACTGGGGCTGCAGTCCTCCCCCAGGCGAATACCAGACCCCACGTGGGGAATCTCGTAGGCCCAGGTAGAGTACAGGGAAAATATGAGAGTGGGAGAGTACAGTGATTAAAAGATAACGATTACAGGGCCCCGAATAGCCGCGATGATAGCCATAGCTACGCGACTATTTGAGGCTTGTTAATCAAGTTATAACCTTGCAAAAACAAAATGGAGTCAACAGCTTATATATTACCCTGGTTGAGGTCGTGGTACACCACGATTACTCAACGGAGCCGTCTATCAGTGGTTATAGTTAAACTGTTTCTGGGAGCCGAGGGCTGTCAGAAACAAAAGTTTCGCAAACAAATAGTGTGCAAAATATGCAAAGTCAGGCTGGAAGCTTGATTTTTTGTTCTCTGTACTCTTATTGGTTGAAAGCTTAGTTTAACCGCAGTAGGCACCGTTGCACTGCGTTTGGCCTTATATTCGGCACGAGGTCGTCAGTTGCCAGAAGTCGCTGGAAGCGGAATCTAAATATTCTGTTGAGAATGTTCTCTCGGTCTTCTCCTTCGAGTCGCTCCGTTATGTCTCTGTTGCATGTAATCATCCATGGAACGTTGGGAATTTCCATATGATCGGAGTGTTTCACGTCTGTCTCCATTCTCTCTCCTCCCAGGATACTCTTCCACATGTCTACTTCGGCGTAGGGAATCGATGCTTCTTCCCAGAGGACGCAGTTGGAGTCAGGTAGTCGTGAAAATCTGAACGTGTTACCTATAGAGTTTTTGGTGATCTTGGTCGGGTGAAGGCTGTCCAGTAGAACGTTGGCGACGAGACTCTTTCCTGCATTGCTGATGCCTTCTGTGCAGATGGCATGGAGTTTGGGATTCTTGTTGTCGAAGGCGTAGCAGAACTTTGAGATGAATTTCTTGAAGTCAATGTTGTTCTCTCGGAATATCTGCTTGAACTGACGTTATCTCTCCTTGAATATGTTTCAGGCGGTCTATGTATGTCATGGTCCGTAATTTAATGTTCTCGTTCCTCAGCCAGATGGTAAAGCATTTTCTGATGATGGTGTCGCAGTGCGGTCCGAAGAACATGTACAGCCTGTCATGTTCTTCCGGTGGAATTAGCGTCTGGAGGTCTCCCAGTGCCATTGGTTGGTACTTATTGACTAAGTCCTTGGAGACTTCTAACTGGTAGTCATAGGTCTTGACTGTGGTTCGTTCGATTGATCTCGTCTGTCGAGCATTTGCAAGGTTATCTGCGCATTAGGCGAATCCTTAATTAACGTCTCTGTTTTCTGCCTCTATGAGACCCCGGTATTCTTGGAGGAACTGTCGTATTATGTCAACGCCATCATTAAATTGGGTCCATCGTCCGTTGATGCCACAGTGGCTAAGGTAAATTGCATACTTGCCGGGATTCCTGACTTGTATAAGTGTACCCTTGCACACTGTAATTTGAGTTTCATCGAGTCCAAATGTTATTGCAATTGAGTCCACACTTCGCCAGCAGTTTGATTGAAGGGAGGTGAAGATGATGTGGACGTGTTCCTGGTCTGTTCCTGTGCCGTGGACGACGTAGGCGAAGTTGACCTTTGTGTTGTGGAGCAGCTTGAGTCTCTTCCCGTGGATGACGAAGGTCCAGATACTGTCCCAGAGTTCTGTTGATTCTGTTGTTCCAGGTCTCTTTCCCACTCCATCACCATTCGACTGATGTCCTCCATTTCTAGCTGTATTTCGTTTCTCAGTGCTTGTTGCTTTTTCTCCCTGCTCGCGAAGTACAACTTTCTTTTTACTGAGGCTTCCTTCGATCTTTTCCGGAACGTCCTTCGGACAGCGGGATCTATGTCTCCTATCAGGAAGTGTTGCCACGTCCTTTTTCCGAGGGGTCATGGATAATGATCGATCTCGAGGTCTTTCGGATCCTCTAGGCGTCCCATCAATATCGTCGTCATGTCGGCTCTCATGTGTTCCTGTCTCACCTTGTAGACCTGGTCTATTTGATTGTAGATGAATTTGTAGATCTTCAAGCAGGAGTTGTTCGATTCCGCTGTCAATGAAGAAACTGTCTCCAGGAATTTCGTTCGGATCTGTCGGACCGAAGAGTTTGTTAAGGTAAGACTCATCCAACTGGACGAGTGATGTATCATGACGTTGGGGTGAAGTTGCTGGAGTGGCTCTGGAATTTCCTGTGTTGTCAATGTCGATAGGGCTGTCTTGAGTGCCTCGATGTCTATCTGGTTGTGCCGAGGGAATTGTAATTTGTAGAAGCGACCATTCATCATCGCTCCATTGTCCAGTTGGACTGATGTTTCCACTGAAGAAGTCTATCTGATCTCCACCCCTATCTCTTCCGCATTGTCCATTTGTTCTTCCTCCTGCTGTTCCGGTCATTGTCTTTTCAGGCTCTGAGTATTTGATTCTCCTTCGGACACTTCGTTCGGCCTTGGCCTTTTTTTTTCTTTTGCAGGAACTTTCTTCTCTTGCCTTTCTTCTGTCACTTGAATGGGACGGTTTGTCATTAAGCATACTTGTGTGGGTTGGTTTGAGCTTTCTCGGTCCTGTACTTCTTGGTCGAAATTTTCTAACTTCCAGCATGCCCCTTTGGTCGTCCTTTGACGGAGACGATCCCATATCCATTGAATTATCGACTGCGAGTCCTGCCATCCCGTCGTTGTTCTTCCGTACTGCCTTAGGTGTTCTATCGAGTTTCTCAGAGATGGTAGAAGGTGGTTGGTCATTCTTATCCAGTTGTGCGTTTGATACATGTGGCCTCGATGCGGTTGGCGTACGTAGTCCTGATAGTAGTTGTACACTGTGGACATCCACTTTCTCATTAGTCTTACTTTGTTTGCTTGGGCTTGATACTTAGCTAGGTTGTCGGCCGTTTCGATGAGATACGTCAGAGCCCTGTATGGATCTACTCTTGCTGGTTCGTTGTTCATGAGATCCTGAGTAAAGTCGATTAAGTTTTGACTGATTCCGAATCCTCCCCTTGATTGTTGGAGGTAGTATCCGATGTTTCTTGGGTCTGTATATGGTGGAGGACTTTCTCCTTCAGGGATTTGGGAGCATTCATCCCAG
>NW_028234443.1:25609875-25612375 GCF_977035675.1 Penaeus japonicus | reverse complement strand
AGTCAAAAGAAGAACTGGAAGAAGAAAGGTTACCTGAAGGGCGAAGGAGGTGGAGAAAGAGAGGGTGGGATGATAAAGGGAACGAAAGAAACGCAAATTCATGCTGCGTGGGAAGGGATCCTGTAAAAACGAGGGTTAACGAAGGCCAGCTATGCAATTTGCAGAGGATCTGTGGCGAGGGAAATGAAGTGTGAACTCACTACACTGGCGCGGAGTGTAATCGTATGTGTGATTGTTTCAGAAACAAAGGCTTGGATGAAATGTTGTTGCGAGTCAGGATTTCACGTAAAAGGGAACGGGAATGACCGATATTGTTGTGTGGACTATTCAATATGGAAGTTAATGATGTTAGAAAAAAATAAAAATAAAATAAAGTTAGTACTTGGCTAGAGAAATTAAAGCAAAGGCTACTCTTCTTACAATATTGGAACAAAATGACGAGAGGTTGAGAAGTAAATAGCGAAGTTGAAGAACTTTCATAGAATATCCGTTATCATATCCTGTGAACAGGAATGATGCAGAGTGTTATTTAAGGAGATTGCAATCGAAATGCGTCAAATGTATTTCTTGCACTGTGAAGACCTCTTGCATGATGCATGATATCTTCAGATAGTGCTGTTGTTAAAAATGATGGTGATGATATTTATGCTAATATCCAATAATTATATAGTCATTATTGCCACGTGAATATTGAAATAATGACAAAAACCATGATATAAAAATATAATTTTGATATTCATAACAATGAGGATAAGATTCATGACACTGCTAATACTATTATTAAAACAACATCTATTTTGAAAATGATTAATTACCTTTATCCAGATATGCTTCCTTGATTTTGTCATATGACAATCGATATCATATAAAGTTCTTAAATTGTAGAAATAGGTCAAGCACGTTGCTTCTTCAACCGGTGGTTAATTTATCCAGGTTCATTCATTCATTCATTCATATCGCCACAATGACCTAACCAGTTAAGAGCCGATTGGATCAGGTCACTAAGGTCAAGGTTGGAGCAATATGGCCCCAGTGGATAAGTTGCTAAAAGGTGGTCCATTGTTTCTACTTCGCCACAGTCGCACTTTGGGTCACAATCGGTGTAGCCCAAACGTACTGCTGAGGCCCAAGTGTTTCTATTTCGGCATCGTGCTCTATTAAGTGAACATCATTGCTTCCTTTTGAGTGTCGTTCCATTTGTGAAGGGTTCGCTTGCAGGTGGTATTGATGGGAACTGGTCTGCTGGTGTTATTGCATCCCATTGTTGCATTCTTGCACATGAGGTGTTGTTCTCTAAAGGAGGTCCAGTTGTTGCAAAGCTCTTTCCTGATTTGAGTCTGCTTCTGACTTCATTGTGGTTGTGGAGAGGATGTTTTGGGTCGTTTAGTTGGGTCGATCTCTCATTTTTAGAGGTGATGTCTCTGCTTGTGTCAGGGGGGCGGAGGGGGGGGGGGATGCAAGGTGGTATAGGGCTGGTAGAGGTGTTGACTTGAGCGTGCCAGTGATGAGTCTGCGTGATTTGTTCAACTTTTGCTGGCTTTTTCCAGCGTTTTGTCCAGGTGATTCATATGCAACGAGAACCAGGGAACCCATATATAATAGTTACATCATTATTAGTTTTATAAGGATATTATTTGGCCTCTTATTCTTCCCGTTTATTATCCTTTTTATTTACTATCTCGTCATTATCGAAACTCTAAATCCAAATGCTTCTTTATTCCTACTTCTTACATGCTCTTTGACTTTTACGTGTTCTTCTCTCCATCCTGTTCCCCTCTCTTTCGCTTCTCTTTTCCTCTAGTTCTTTCCCCTATCCAAGGATTTGATTCATCATTCTCTATCCTTCTCTCCTTTCCTTCCAATCCTCGTCCTAGCCTAAGTACTGTTGATTTCCTCCTTCCTTCCCTCCTCTAATCTTATCCACCCTCCTACTCCCTAGTAAAGATCCCTACTCTCCTAATCCTCTTCTCTCATTCCTTTATCTTCGTTCATCCTTTCTCTACCCAGGAAAATCTAAACGGGCTTTGTTCTCCCGAAATAGCACACAACTTATAATACTTATATCAAAGTCAATTCACATATGAACTCCTAGGATAATCCAGTACACTATAACATGCGAGTTTGACCATTTTATTTTCCTATTTACAAATTGATGTCCGCGCGCTGTCAGGTAGTGAGGTGCATTCATCTAAAAAAAAAAAAAAAAAAAAGACAAATGATAAAATGATAAAAAAAAAAAAAAAAAAAAAAAACGTGAAAATGCTGGACATTCTAATTCGTTTTGTGAACCTTCAGTGATACGAGTCAAGTTGTCTTTGAATCAGTGAAAAAATAGAAGCTGAAATAGAACACTAAAAAGAGAAATACCGACTGAACTCACATCTGTTGTCTTTCCCTTTAAAAGACTACATTGACTGGCGAGGGCTTACAATAGAGGAACTCGAGGGGTTTAGAAATACCCTCGGACGAAAAACAAAAGGTATGTATTTGACCCTTTCTG
>NW_028234443.1:25594875-25597375 GCF_977035675.1 Penaeus japonicus | reverse complement strand
GAGTGCAATGAAAAGGAGTGTTGTTCCTGACATTGACAAGCTGTATACGAAGGAGTCAGTGGTTATTAAGGGTATGAATGACTGTGCCACTGTACCTTTATGTAGACTCTATCTAAGGGCTAGAACATTTTCTAAATATGTAACTGTTACTGTGAAGGATGAGTTACCTGTTAAGGGAGTCACATTTTTGTTGGCAAATGATATTGCCGGGGCTTGTGTGGTACCTGACCCTGTTCTGTGTGATAATCCTTTGACTTTTGATCCTGCAGTGCAATTGAAAGAGCAGAACCCTGCGTTGTTTCCCTCTTGTGCGATTACTAGGAGTCAAGCAAGGAAGGTTCGTAAAGATTCTGTTGTGGATGCAGAGGAGCCTGCTGACAAGACTGCTGTGGAACCTGATTTTAGTCTTGGTTTGGGTGATCTGTTTGAGGAATCTAGCAAGCAGTTAACAGGTGATTTTGGTTTGAAGTCTGCTGGTAGTTCAGAGGATTTGAGTAACATTCCAGTGACTCGTAGTATGCTGATTGAATCTCAGAAACTGGATGATACTTTAGTTGATTTGTTTAGCAAAGCTGTACCTGAAGTTGATGTTGCTGATGAAGCTGTGTGTTTTTTATGTCAAGTCTGGTATCCTTATGCGTAAATTTAGACCTACTGATGTTTCTAAGGATGAGCCATGGCATGTAGTTCATCAAATTGTTGTTCCAAAGTGTTATAGGGATAAGGTTCTTAGTTTGTCACATGATCACATGGGTTGTCATACGGGAGTAAAGAAGACCTTGTATAAGATTTTGAAGTATTTCTTTTGGCCAAATATTTATTCCGATGTTGCAATGTTTTGTAAGTCCTGCCATGTTTGTCAGATAGCAGGCAAGCCAAATCAGGTAATACCAAAAGCACCATTGCAGCCAATACCTGTTGTTCCCGAACCATTCCACAGAGTAATAATTGACTGTGTCGGTCCTTTGGAGAAAACTAAAAAGGGACACCAGTACTTATTGACTATAATGGATGCCGCAACTCGATATCCAGAAGCTATTTCGCTGAGAAGTATAATGTCAAAAACCATAGTTCCAGCACTTCTCAAGTTCTTTACTCAGTTTGGTCTTCCTGAAATTGTTCAATCAGATCTAGGTCCAAACTTTACATCCAAAATGTTTAAGGAAGTCATGTCTACCTTAGGCATTAAACAGCATTTAGCTTCTAGTTATCACCCACAGAGTCAAGGGGCTCTTGAAAGATCTCATCAAACCATTAAGTCTATGCTCACCAAGTTTTGTTTGGAGAATTGTAAAGACTGGGATGAGGGGATTCCTCTTGTACTGTATGCTTTACGGAGTTCTAAGCAGGAAAGTCTTGGATGTCCACCTAATGAGCTGTTGTTTGGTAAAAAAGTGAGAGGTCCACTGAAGCTCTTGTTTGATAGCTGGGTAGATATGGAAAATGATGTTGAACTTACTGGGTATGTGTCTAAACTGAAAGATCGACTGAAACTTGTTCAAGAGTAGAAATAGTAGAAATTTAGCTGTGTCTCAGAATAAAATCAAAGTACAGTATGATAGAAAGTCTGTGGGCAGAAAGTTTAGTATTGGCAACAAAGTTTTGTTATTTTTACCAACAAGAAAATTTCCTTTGCAAGCCAAATATCAAGGACCGTTTACTGTAATTGATAAAGAAGGTGACCTAAACTATGTTATTTCTACTCCAGGAAGGCGTAAAATACAGAGAACTGTTCATGTGAATCTGCTGAAGCAATACATTCCTAGAGGTGAAGCTGTGGAAGAACCTGTAAACAAAGGTAGTGTTATGTGTCAAGTAGCTGTTCCTGATAACACTGTGGATTTTGAATTTGATGTTAACTTTGATGTTAAGTTGTGCAATTCTGATGTTCTGAATAATTTGAATGATAAAATTTCACATTTAAGATCAGATGTAAGTCATGATGTGGTTAAACTTTTGCATGATTTTGTAGATTTATGCTCTGATGTTCCTAATCCTAGTCCTGTTGTAGAACATGACATTGTTCTTAATGATGGTACTTGTCCTATTAAGCAAGCTCCATATAGGGTTTCCCCTAAGAAAAGAGATATATTGAAGGAAGAAGCAAAGTTTTTGTTGGATCATGATTTAATTAAAAGAAGTAAGAGTGAATGGGCTTCTCCTTGTGTGCTAGTTTCAAAGTTTGATGGTACCATGCGAATGTGTACTGATTGCCGTAAAGTTAATGCACACACTAGGAGTGACGCATTCCCTCTTCCTCGAATAGATGACATTATTGATGCACTTGGAGATGCAACCTATTTGTCTAAAATTGATCTCTTAAAAGGTTATTACCAGGTTTCGTTAACTGAAAGAGCGAAGACAATCAGTGCTTTTGTAACTCCAGATGGTTTGTACCAGTACAAGGTAATGCCTTTTGGTTTGTGTAATGCCCCATGTACTTTCCAAAGGTTAATATCTGATATAATTAGGGAATTACCAAATGTAAGGGGATATATTG
>NW_028234443.1:25577375-25584875 GCF_977035675.1 Penaeus japonicus | reverse complement strand
AAGATTAGGACAGGGTTTAAATCATTTCGAATTTATCGTTCGATTTTGTTTAGGCTTTAGGTTTGAAGCAAGCGTCGCTCTTGACTTATGGCTCAAATGGCCGGCTGGAAGCACTTAAGGGACGCATTTATAGCAGGAGGAATGTGATGGTTTTTGAACTCCACCAGAGAAGCTGTGGGATTTATTTACCAGAGCTTATTGTCATTATGATTATAATAATAATGACAATAACAATAATGATAAAGATAATGATGATAATAATGATAATGAAAATAATGATAATAATTATGATAATAATAATGTTGATAATAGTAATAATGTTGATAATAGTAATAATGTTGATAATAATGATAATGATGATAATAACAGTAGTAATGTTAATATTACAATATTACTAATAATACACAAATAAGAAAATTATGTTGATAATAGCAATCATGTTTACAGTAATAATTATTATGAACGGTAATAAAAAAAGCAAAACAATGTCAATGCTTTCATTATTATCATCATTAATATTAACATAATATATCAGAATAAATTTCTATTTCATTATGAAGATATTACTAATTAACATTATCGCCATAATTGATATTCTTCATATCATTATAGCTGAAAATGAAGGCATTTTCTTTGCTTACAGATTTAGTTAACATCTTTATTTTTTTCTTAACATATTTTTAGATTAATTTCTGTAATAGATGATCAAATAGTTTTATCAAATAAAGTTACATCTATCCCTTTATGTCATACTCAGTGAGCTAAATATGTATATCAATCGAGAAAATTATTCTAATAATTTTACTTATTAGATATATTCATTAGATATTAGGTAGCAGTGATGGGATACATTTCTATACATTACAGAATACTGATATATCTTTAAAAAATGACTGAATAAATAAAAATCTGATAGAAATACCATGCAAACAAAGAAAGAGGATAAATATCAGTATACTTTAAGATAAGTCTAAATGTAATTACATAATCCATGGATGTAGATAAGCTGCTTTTCTTAACATGAATGGCTGGTCGCAATATTCTCCTAGTAAATCTTCTGCATGATGCTGGTATTAGTTCTGTGTGTCACACTTGAGTAAAAAGGAAAGTCTAATGTTAGAGAATAGCGAGTGAATCTTACCTGGATTAGATTTACAGGTTTTAAACAATGTAATTCTGCATCATGATGACTTTTATCCTTCTTTAGTATGTATTTTGCTTGTATAAATCAATTTGCACACATTATATATATATATATATATATATATATATATATATATATATATATAGATATAGATATAGATAGATAGATAGATATAGATATATAGATATATAGATATATAGATTTATATATATATATGTATATATATATGTACTTATATATATATGTGTGTGTGTGTATATATATGTATATATGTATATATACATCTATCTATCTATCTATCTATCTATATATATATATATATATATATATATATATATATATATATATATATACATACATAATATATACATACACACACACACACACACAACACACACACACACACATATATATATATATATATAATATATTATATATATGTATGTATATATATGTATATATACATATATATATATATATATATATATATATATATATATATATATGTATACACACACACACACACACACACACACACACACACACACACACACACACACACACACACACATATATATATATATATATATATATATATATATATATATATATATATATAGTTAGCTGTTGTCTACTAGTTTATATGATTTACTGTGATTTTCTTAGTATATGAATTTGTAATATGTTCATAATGTTTCCTCGTCTGTTTCGGAAACCGATATAAATATATTATAATTTACTTTAATATTGTAAGGAGTATAACACCATTATGTATAATGTCAAGATCCATGTTATAATAGGTTTTATGACCAACCGGATTTTCGTCGATATTAATAAGATGAAAAGATACTCAGATTTACAAGATGATTTGTTAAAAGTGTAGAAACTTTTAATTTTACTAGCACAAATTCACAAAATACTAACATATTCCGCTTGCACACGAAATTTCCGGGAAACCACTCCAAAATTGAATAAAAAAGAGAGCAATAATTTATATTTTCTATCAGACTCGATTATAAACTCTTCTCGAGTAATACATTGCCACTTATAGTTAAATACCTTTTCACGACATTCAGGCTATAACACAGTAAATCCAAAACAAAAGTCGCAAAATATAAAAAGAGAGGGGAGAAAATAACCCAATCCCGGGGGGGGGTGGGGGGGGGGGGCTGCATCTGTCTTTCTTGGAAGAAGGTCGGCTATTTGAACTCAAGTCACCCAAGGAAGGTTAAAGCAGAGGGTGTAGTTTACGTATTTTAAAATTAATTTTATACGTATTTCTTGGCGGAAATACTCTTTTACACCACGTAAACTATTGTGTGGCAATAGAGTATAAACCTTAAAACACAGAAATATAAAAATATAATGTGAAAAAATGATATAAAAGTTAAGCATATAAAGATAACATCGAACTATAACTAACTTAGACTTAAGTAATAAAAAGTATCTGATCTGAATAATTCCTCAAACTGGTGTTTCATTTCTAGACTTAAAATTAGTGAGAGTTCTTGGTAAAATAAACATTCATGATTAAGGGACATAGTAGGTAAAAGTATATAAAAACACAAAAGTTTGGGCATTTTCACTATATATATAACTCCAGCTCCCGGGGCATCTGAGGCTTCAGGGCACACAAGAAGGCAGCTTCTCCTCTTAACAGCTTCTGGTGGGAACTGGGAATGCTTCTGCATATTCGTCTCGCGCACATATTTATATATTGACACATTGACGGCGTGGAAATCAAATACGGCGCAAGAAACCCGTAGACTTTATACTGCCTGATGACAAACGCTCGAAAATTTATAAAATTTTCAGGGATATCCACTACAGTACCATACCGCAGGCAACCAGCCTTTGCCTTGAGTGGTATTTTGAAGTGTATAAGGAACTGTGTAACTTTTGTAGGAGAGCGTCTCTCTCGAAGAAAAAAAAAAGGATTATTGATTTAACCCTTCTTTGCGAGCTTGTGCAATGGATATTCTAAGTCTTTAAATTACTTCTGAATCAAATCTCCACGACGAATGAACAAAGGTAGGAGAGTCGATATGAGCATATACACCTTGACATTTCAATACAGACCAAGATCAAGTTGATGTCACCCACCTACCTTTTTTTAACCAATTAATCCGGTACATTATATTTATAATCAAAACATATTAAGAAATGGTAATGATGGAATAACTGCTTGATTTTTATCTTAGAAAAATCGGATTATTAACAAAATACCATTTTCACTCCTCAATTCTGCCTCTTCTAACGAGATGCATAGATCAATGTAAAAAAAAAAAAATAATAAAAAATAAAAAAATATCAAACGCACGATAAGCCACCTGGTATCCACACTTTTTTTTTCGTTTCGTATCTTTCAATCACTTATCATCTTGTTTGTTCAATAACTTTGATTACATCCACGTGTCCTGAACCAGACAAGGCCATTTTTTCTGTGCCAAGATCTGAAGAGAAGCCGGCCGATCGAGCCACAGTGAGCAGAGGATCAAGAGACGATAAACAAGATAGGGAATACTGCATTTTCATTGGCAGTTAGCAATTGCAAAAAGGACTTCATCGATTTTAATCATTCATACAAAACTGAAGCTAAAAATCTCCGAAGGTAATTAAAAGTATGTTGCATTTGAATTATGCAACATTCTATCTATTCAGTACATCTCCGCTAAAAGTTTGTTGCAGGTGAAGTGGTATCATCCACGGAAATAAAAATGAAATGCTCTTTCCTGAAATAATATACGTATGTATGTGGATATGAATACACAAATAAGTCATCAGATTATATATAAAAAGTGGCCTTGAAGTTACCAATTATATTTTCATAATGACTCGTGGTCAAATAGGAAAAAAACAACAACATAAAACAAAACCAGAGGGAAAAAACGAAGATAAAAAGATGAATAAAAAGGGCGGTATTTTTACTGATTTTTTTCCACCTGGGAAAACATTAGAAAAAAAAAATAAAAGAAAAGAAAGAAAAAGACAAAAAAAGACACACACACGCACACACAAAGAGAGAGAGAGAGAGAGAGAGAGAGAGAGAGAGAGAGAGAGAGAGAGAGAGAGCGAGAGAGAGAGGGAGGGAGAGAGAGAGAGAGAGAGAGAGAGAGAGAGAGAGAGAGAGAGAGAGAGAGAGAGAGAGAGAGAGAGAGAGAGAGAGAGAGAAAGAGAGAGAGAGAGAGAGACACGATGTAACAACTTTGTCTTAACTCACTCTTCATGTACGATTATTCCAAAAGGACTCATAGCTTGGTAATCGCCAGGGCCTGATAACTGCCAAACTCTATGCATATCTGTTATTTTTTATTAAATTGATACATCGTATATATCTTAGCTATCAAGTCATTTCTTGTTTAATTGTAACTAGCATGCATTCATTGCATCTATATGTATATCCATCAGTGGTTGAGTAACCACACTTTCCGTCCCGACTGCGACTAGACACCCAGGAAGAGTCGTCCGGTAAATCCCTCTCCTTTTATTTCAGACTTCGCTCTACTTCCCACGTTAGCACCTGAAAGATTCCATTGTTTTAATCTTTTATATAAGAGGTCACTTGCGTTTGACTCCTCAGACTTGATCACTCTCCTACCTTAGAAAGATAGGATCGCTCCCTCACCGTAGACAGACCCTGTACACTTTGTCTACGAGGCTGCCAAGGAATAAATATGTAACTCAGCTGGCTTTCAACCCTTAGTTCGTACTCTGTGTTGTGTGGATCGCTTTCGGGCGCTCTGACTCCGGGGACTGGAGAGAGAAAGAGAGAGAGAGAGAGAGAGAGAGAGAGAGAGAGAGAGAGAGAGAGAGAGAGAGAGAGAGAGAGAGAGAGAGAGAGGGGGGGGGGGGACGAGAGAGAAAGATAGATAGATAGATAGATAGATAGAGAGAGAGATAGAGAGAGATAGAGAGATAGAGAGATAGAGATAGAGAGAGAGAGAGAGAGAGGAGAGAACGAGAGATATAGATAGATAGATAGATAGATAGATAGAGAGAGAGAGAGAAAGAGAGAGAGAGAACGAGAAAGAAAGATAGATAGAGAGATAGAGAGAAAGATAGAGAGATAGAGATAGAGAGAGAGAGAGGAGAGAACGAGAGATATAGATAGATAGATAGATAGATAGATAGAGAGAAAGAGAGAGAGAGAGAGAGAGAGAGAGAGAGAGAGAGAGAGAGAGAGAGAGAGGAGAGAACGAGATAGATAGATAGATAGATAAATAGATAGAGAGAGAAAGAGAGAGAGAGAACGAGAGAGAAAGATAGATAGATAGATAGAGAGAAAGATAGAGAGATAGAGATAGAGAGAGAGAGAGAGAGAGGAGAGAACGAGAGATATAGATAGATAGATAGATAGAGAGAAAAATAGAAAGATAGAGATAGAGAGAGAGAGAGAGGAGAGAACGAGAGATATAGATAGATAGATAGATAGATAGAGAGAAAGAGAGAGAGAGAGAGAGAGAGAGAGAGAGGAGAGAACGAGATAGATAGATAGATAGATAGATAGAGAGAGAGAGAGAGAGAGGAGAGAACGAGAGATATAGATAGATAGATAGATAGATAGATAGAGAGAGAGATTGAGAGAGAGAGCGAGAGAGCGAGCTGACTGACTCTTAATTAGTTTGCATGCAAGTTCGGTGGAAGAGAGCGAACCGCTTTGATTGACAAAGAGATTAAAGGTTACACCAGCCTTCGGGAAATGCTGGACGTTGCCGGGAGTATAATTAGTCCCGAACGAAATTCCTGATAATCCTTAGTCTGCTGCACGCTGTTTTTTTTTTTTTTTTTTTTTTTTTCATGGAACTACAAATCTTCCCAAATACCTCGCCATTACTGTCTACATTGGATGGCTGGTGCACACACTCACATAAAACTTCGTCCAGCACACACATGATAGGTTTTCTTCACGGCGTTATTGCCAAATCTGGTATCAGTGTACCAGATTTGGTACTTTGGGGTGTTTCAAGTGCTTTTGGTACGACTTTCAGGAAAATCGTGATTTTTTAGTGATATTCTAGTTGGAGCTTACAAGCACCGGTAAGGAAATAGTTCTCTAACGATGTGGCACCGTCGCAACAAAGTCGAGCCTTGGATACACGTACGTGATATGTTTACATGATATGCAAAATCCTGTAACTAAGATGTACTTTATCTTTTTGACATTCATTCTGACTGCTGTTAATAAAGTCACCTTATAACTTCAAACATCCTTCTTGAGAATCCATAGACTCCGTACAGCCGTTATCAGCAGTGTCAAAGGCATTCTCAGTAACTTCGTGGAACCTGATAACCTGAAAAATAGAAAATTAAATCAGATTTTTGTGAGAGATCCATCAAGCTACCTTCCTATTGCTGATATATATCGTGGAACTAGAACAGAGCGCATTTATCTAGAATACTTAAGCGATCCTTGTCCTCAAATTTGATCAGGAATCTAGAGTTGCTTGAAGCAGTCTCAGTAAAAAAAAAAAAAAAAAAAACTCTGAAACTTAAGCAAACATCAGATGAGCCTGAAAGTTCTGGTAAGCATGTCTCTTGAGATGTGTGGTGATGACCTAGATTCCACAATCTCTCAAGATGGATGATGAACATAATGTCACTGCAACATTCATCTGCAGCAGCCGGGAGGATCTTCTCTCTGGTGATAAAGACAAAGACAAAAAACCGTTCTCGACCGAAGACGAACATCCTGAATGGATTAATTCACACCAAATCTCTGTCACTTGGTGTGAAATACACATCTTGGCAACTCTCCCAGTAACTAGTGGATAAAATAGAAGCGGTTATCGACATTTTTATCTATGGAAGAATCCAAAGAAGAGTGGGGAACGAATTTCGAAAGTCTGGCACGTTTTGTATTAATTCGGTACTTTTCGGCAGGCTGACTTGGTACTCTCGGTAAAAGTAAATTGACAACATTGCATTCCGCTGGCCATCATTCATCAGAGGATATAAATGAGACTGAATAGTTCCAGAACACAAGAGATGTAATTTACGCGTTTCGGGTTACCCCGTTTTCAGAACTACATGTACTTCTGAAAACGGGGTAACCCGAAACGCGTAAATTACAGTCTCATTTATACCCTTTTATCCATTTGTCACAATAAACTCGGTTCATCATTCCTCAAATCAACACTACACTTCTCACGCTTTGCCTCCACCTCCTTCCTTGTCTCTGTATACATCCTTCATCCTCTGCAAGTATCCTTTCTAAAGGAACCTCTCTTCTCATGTCGCATGTCAGTCAGTCTATTTTGATCGCAAGTACAAACAGTCTCAGTGTCAAACTTAACTGTACATCTACTTTCACTTCAAAGCCATCCCATATCTGACCTGGGTTAGACTTCCAATAGGAT
>NW_028234443.1:25537375-25542375 GCF_977035675.1 Penaeus japonicus | reverse complement strand
TATTCATGATAATATTGACAATAATAATCACTGATATGATTACTTATAGAAACAAAATCCTCTTTCAGGCCTATGTATATAGGCTTGTAATAAAGATGTGCACCCCCCTCCCCCCGTTCAACTCATCTCCTGATGCATCTACATCAGTACTTTCAAAGTACTCCGACACCCTGATATCTTTGTAATTTATTATTATCTCTTAATTCCTTGTTATTACTTATTATTAGGGTTTTTTGCTCTCTCATCTACAAGTGTCGCGAAGAAGATAAAGGCGTACACAAGACTATATGCAATGATTGTACTTTATTTTATTGAAAATCGATTGCCTCGTGTAGCACTTGGGATACCCAAATATGGAAAAGGGAAAACAATCTTTAGAAAAAAAAAGCTTCATACCATGTTATAAGCCAAAACCTCACGACGATGGCGATTGTCTTACATCTGGCATATATCAACAAAAAATATAAGAACAGATCTCAAAGAATTTTGAATTAAAATGTCGATCATTATCTGACTTTCACAGACCCCTGAAGCTTATCAATGGACCCCAGGTTAAGGACCCTTGTTCGAGTGACAGGAAACTCACTAGTTTCATCCATAGCCGACTCTTTGGATGCTAAAGGATTATATTGGTTTTGATTATCCTTATAAAATCCTCTCTCTATAAACGTAATGAAAGGTATGATGTATATGAATCATGCTATAGAGTAAATCTCAGCTTAAGTGAGCAAAATATTCCAACTTTGCCACTTGCTAATGGAAACATGGAAATGAAACGCTCTTTCACGAAATGATACACATGCCATGGCATATAAGATTTAGATTAATCCAGCATTAACAAATATCATACAGAACTTGTGGAATCCAACGTATTTATGTTTCTATTTACATATTAAGGGGCGTACTGTGACAGGTACTGTTAGAAATCGCCTCGAATTCGCAAGAAGAATGGAACTGAGATTGCCAAAGTCTCAAATCAATAGGAATGATTTTGGTTTTATCTCTTTCTCACTTCTAATCAAGTACTTGGCGTCTAAAGGCTCTTAATGACTTATTACAGCACAATAGGGACAAAAATACCCACAGGGACTTGCTGCTGAAACTAAGTATCTTTCTGTTTTTCTCTTTACCTGTGTCTGCCAACTCCACATTTGCTTTTATAATACAAGAAATATTATATTTCTTGAGCATTACAACCTCCAAAAAATATAGCGATATAACAGACACAGAAAATATTCTATCCTTTCTGCAGTTAAGTAGATTTATAATGCTTCTTGTAAACATTTTTCACCCTTGAATTATTGAATTTTATACTCTTCGTTCAATCAGGGCTGCAAATACTTGACAAATAAACTTTGAACATTAGTAAAATGGGATGATCAGAGGAATAGTTAATATATATAGATAAACCCAGAAATAAGATTTTTTTTTTTCCTTTTTCACAGATATTACGACCCCAAGAGATAATGGACTGCCTAGCATGAAAGAAAATCATTATTGCAATTCCCAAAGTGTGGCTTCCGACACCATGTTTATACTGTGTTCCAATGCAACTCTCTCTGAACAATTTTCTTTTGATACAAAACACTTAAAGAGAGAACAATAAAACGATCCGAAAATACGTAATGATTATTGAAACATTAGGAATATTTCGAATATTGCAGTGACAGAATCTCTTTTGAGTTAGGAATATATATAAAAAGAAGAAAAAACAAACAACCTGTAACAACAATAAAAACAACAGGCAGCGTCGGCAAAGATATATATAATATATATATATATATATATATATATATATATATATATATATATTATATATATATATATGTAAACACACACACACACACACACACACACACACACACACACACACACACACACACTGACACACACACACACACACACACACATATATATGTATATATACATATATATGCATATATATGTATGTATATTTTTATATATATATATATATATATATATACATATATATATAAATAAATAATATATATATATATATTATATATATATATATATATATATAACATATACATACATATGTATACATATATATATATATATATATATATATATATATATATATATATATATATATATATATATATATACATATATACATATATATACACACATGATGGTACTAAAAAAACAATTACTCAATTATGGAGATGGTAATATGGCAGCTCTTTAGGGTCCAAATAAACACAGTGTATGATTTAGCATAAGTAAAGAAGAAAGAACAGAGTATTAAGAAGGTGGATCAACATCTTCCACTTTGATGAAACGGGAACTCACTCTTTCCTTTCCTTCCTGGCGTCTTAAAGCTGGTTTGTCGTTGCTGATAGGATCCACCTCTCTTCTTCTTCTCTTTCATATCTTCCTATCCTTCTCTTCATTGTTGCATTTGTTCTTCTTATTGCTATGCTTCATCCCCTTCTCTTTCTTCTTCTTATCTTTCCTCGTGGGAGAAGCCGTCCGCTGCTCTTAGATCCTCCTTCAAGGGCGATCATTAATGAAGATGAAGGGCACTGGTTAAGAAAAAAAAAAAAAAAAAAAAAAAAAAAAAAAAAAAAAAAAAAGAAGGAGAGAATAAGCTATACGACGGAGGGAGGAAGGAAGTGAGATAAAAAGGCGAGAAAAAGAGAATTAAAAAGAAGTTTTTTTTAAGAGATCACTGGGTCAGATAAAACAAAGGATTTAGGAGAAAGAGAGAGAGAAAAAAAATAAAAGTACAAACTCAAAAAGAGAATGACGCTCTTAGGCAAGGTGGTTGTATTTTTATGAGGTGGCGGGGTCAAAAAGAAATGTAAAAAAGAATTAAAGAAAAATGATGGAAAGGAGAGTGAGGGGAAAAAAGGAGAAAACAAGTGAGAGAGAAAACGGAGACAAATAAGAGAGTAAGAAAAAGCTGCGGTCTGAAAGATGGTGCTTGATTTTTCATGAGGTCGCTGGGTCAAAGGGTAAAAGGCAGGAAGAGAAGAAAAAAGTTAGATGAAACTGTGTGTGTGAGAGAGAAAAGTAGAAAACGATCTTTTCCTTTCCTACATCACCTTTCACTTCGTTTTTTTTTCCTTTTTTTCCTTTCTTTTCGACGCAAGGAGTCCTGCAAACAAAGCTATCGGCTCAGCGTCGAAAGTACTTCGTCACGGATAAGAGACTCACACTTTCCCGCTCTCTTTGAATCCTTTTTTTTTTCTTTCTTTCTTTTTTCTTTTTTTTTTACCCGAGTTCGCTTTACTTTAACTGAAAAATTATTTGCCTTGTTTCTTTACCTCCCGATGACTTCACGCAAAATGGTCCAATTCTTGATTGTCATATGCAGTGAAGTGCCAACTTAGTAAGCAAGGAGAGGGAGAGACAGAGAGAGAAAGAGAGAGAGAGAGAGAGGGTGGGGGGGGAGAAAAGAAAGGGAAATAGAGAGAGAGAGGGAGAGAGGAAAAAAGAAAGAAAGAGAGAGAGAGAAAAAGGAAGGGCGGGAAGGAAAGAGAGAGAGAGAAAGAGACAGAAAGAAAAACAGAAAGGGAAAGAGAGAGAGAGGAAGGGAGTGAGGGAAGGAAAAAAGGAAAGAGAGAGAGAGAAAGAGAGGGAAAGAGAGAGAGAGAGAGAGAGAGAGAGAGAGAGGAAGGAGGAGAGAGAGAGAGAGAGAGAGAGAGAGAGAGAGAGAGAGAGAGGAAGGAAGGAAGGGAGGGAAGGAAGGAAAGAGAGAGAAAGAGAGAAAAAAAAGAGAGAAGAGAAAGAGGAGGGAGGAGGAGAGAGGAAGGAAGGAAGAGGAAAGGAAGAAAGGAAAAGAGAGGAGAGAAAGAAGAGAAGAGAGAAAGAGAAGAAAGGAGAGAAGAGAGAGAGAGAGAGAGAGAGAGAGAGAAGGAAGGGGAGGGAAGGAGAAGAGAGAAGAGAGAGAGAGAGAGAGGAAAGGAAAGGAGAGAGAGAGAGAAGGAAGAAGAAGAGAAAAGAGAGAGAAGAGAGAGGGGAGAGAGAAAGGAAGAGAGAGAAAGAGAAGGAAAGAGAGAGAGAGAGAGAGAGAGAGAGAGAGGAAGGAAGGGAGGGAAGAAAGAAAGGAAAGAGATAGAGAGAGAAAGAGAAGGAAAGAGAGAGAGAAAGAGAGAAAAAAAGAGAAGGAGAGAGAGACCGCTCGTCAATCTGGTCTGGATGCAACTTCGGCGGAGGAGAGCGAATCTCCCTGACTGACAAGGGGATTAAAGGGGTTCATTGGCTTTCGGGGAATGGTTGCACTTGCCAGGAATGTAATTTGTTCTGAACCAAAATTCGGAGAAGACTAATACATGATAATGCTTTTAATTGCCGTTTATGAGACGATAAATCATCGTAAACGGTTCAGCTTTACTACCAACATTCCATTGCAGTCAGTGGAGGATACACACGTTCATAAACAAACATTCTGTCACTCACACATTTTCTCTCCTCCCTTCTCTCTTCTTCTTCTTTTCATCCTTCTTTCTCTCTCTCTCTGTCTATATATCTTTTTTAACAAGGATATATAGTGAAAGTTGAATGCCATTCTAGCTTGCCTCTGTTCCTTTAGATACCTACATTATCGAGCCGGAGGACCTCGGTACTTGAATTCCGCCGCCCTCGAAACACCTTGCTCCCGAATCCTTCAGAGACCTTTATTATCGAAGCCTCCTTTGCCTCGAGCCTGAGGGCTTCGGTACTTGAATTCCGCCTCCCTCGAAACACCTTGCTCCTAAATTTCCATGGTGAAGATAATATATTTGAATAAAGTATGTGGAGAAGGAGGAGCAGCAGCTCCTATACAGTAAAAGCTGTTTACTAAAATATGCTTCGTTTTCCTTCACGTGATAACTTCCGTATCTTGAAAAAGTGTTGTACCTAATTCAGTCCATTTGAGTATAACCATTAAATGTATATATACTTACAAATTAGTTCACAGCAATAAATTCATTATAACAAACATAAGTGAAATTTCCTAAAATCATATTCAAACACATTCGAACATAGTG
>NW_028234443.1:25509875-25512375 GCF_977035675.1 Penaeus japonicus | reverse complement strand
CGTATGCGAAAAAAAAACTCTCGCGGGTTTCAAATTGTGTAATAATAGCAACATGCAACAAACTATTCCCCTGATACCCTCAATCTCAGTTTAAATTTAGCTCTATAGCAAACATTGAATACTTTGATCCTTTGATTCATTGGTTTTAAAATGCTTTTTCTAGTGGCCACCTGTTACATCACACCTGCCGTCTCATATTAATATTTGCTATATATTAATGTTATATATATGTAAAAGTAAAAAAGAAGAATGTTATAGGTATAAGCAATACAAAAACAAGCAAACAAGTAAAACCTTTATCTCGAAAAAAGTTCCTGCGAAAAACAGCGACGCACTTTTCTTTTCAAGTGCTAAAAGAAAAGATGATAATGAAAGCTACCGTTACTAAACAGACGCAAGCACTTGGGGAGGAGTACGAGGAGGATTCAGAAGCAGAAGCAGAAATTAAATATTGTGTTTAAAGAGACAAAGGGTGTATGTGAGAGGGATGGCAGAAAGAAAAAATAGATAAATAAAAAAGACTGATATATACGAGTCCAGACGAACATGCGCGAGGGAAGACACATCGAAAAGGATATTCACAGTAAGTGATGTCCCAAAGAAGGGGAATAGGTGATGTCCCAAAGAAGGGGAATAGCAACAACATGAAAAGACTCCATGGGCAGTTTGTCAATGCCACGAAGAATGTGATAGAGGCGGAGAAAGGCTGACAAGGAATGCAATATTGTGGAATGGGAAGGGAAAGAGAGAGTGCGTTCCTGGCGATCAAAAATAGAGAATAAAGAGATCAATTCAGAGAATGTGACAGTGGCGTACAGACTTGATGAGATAGAGGAGGAAGCGTATTGATTTAGGTCGATTAGAATGAATAAAGGATCTGTAAAACAAAATCAGATTTCATAAAGTTTCACACACACACACACACACACACACACACACACACACACACACACACACACACACACACACACACACACACACGCATACTAGCTAGTGCAATATCTAAAGTGAAAGTCTTCGTTTATCATCATTGATTTGTCTATATGCAAGTATGACTGTCCTTTGTAAGTGACGACTAACACTAAGACAGATTGCAGATTCATGGTGGTATAGAGGACCAGGTGGTGTTGCAATGCATTATGGTAAGGATATGCCGGTAATAATGCTACTATTACTACTAATGATAATTTTATTATTGGTAATGATGATGTACCGTAGTTAATGTCAAATGCTGACTCCACGGGGACCAAGTAACTTGATAGACTTAATAAACTAAAGTTAATTCTATTATTGACGTTAATGGTTATATGCCTTTGTATTGATAAATCAAGTCAACTTCAAACTTGTATTTATTTTTATTGATAACTTATTGATTCATTTTAATTTCCATAAGAAGACGGTGGGAAAATGAAATTTTGTAAAAAGAAGAGGAACGCTGAATTTAAAGTATAATAGTAGTGCACTTTTGTTAATTGTGTCATTGATAATAAGAAACACTGACCATACAAACCATAAACCGCTGGAGGCAAATCCGATTAATTATCTGCTTAAGCGAGGACCGGAAGTCGGGAGTTCGAGCATTTCCCAAATTGAGAGGAAGTCCAAAAGCAGAGGATTGTGCCGTGCCATTTCAACATCACTGCAATAAGAGTAGATACTGGTGTTGGTGTTTAAATGAAAATTGGTCAGCAGCACGCATGTGCACTATTAACATAATCTGTAAAACAATCTACCATGAAGTTACCGTGGTACAAAACCCAATAAGGAAAAAACATGTTGAATGATGGATAGGACAGCAGTTTCAAAATCTTTTTAAATCTTATCATTTTAACGATGCATGTGACACAGTAGTTCGAGAAATGAATTTCTAAAGATAAAGGAGAGGGAATGACGGAATAAGGTGCGATAATTTGACTGACAGTCATAAAAACGGAAAACATGATAACTGTTGCTGAAGGTATACAAAATGAAAAAGATTGAAAAAGCAGAATAGAATAAAAAATAAAAAAATATATATATATATATAATAAAAAGAATATTGTTGCGGAGGCCAGTCAATCAAAGGAACGTGAATCCTTTTATATAGTTACATGAGTTACAAAGTGTATCTACATACAGGCAGACATCCACTTGGAATGTGTGTATAATTGCATATTTGTATATTTATATGCCTCTACGCTGTGCGTACATGGGCGTAATATATATATAGATACATACATAAGTGCAGGCAGGGGAACACGCATATACATGCAAGCAAGCATTATGCATAGGTCCTGTACGTGTACTTAAACAAATATCCATTCTCACTGGAGTAGACCGAAAGGTAGTGAGCTAGATCAGGGGATTTTTAAGATCTCTTAATAACATGCGAGACTAGCTCAGACGTGTTATTGGAGATTAATGGTAGTCTCATGACTAAACTACTCCCCCACCAAGTTACAATTAAGGCCGGTAGGTGGGGGTATCTGGCCCCACCCCTCTTGAATAGAATTTCCCAGTC
>NW_028234443.1:25502375-25504875 GCF_977035675.1 Penaeus japonicus | reverse complement strand
TATATATATATACTATATATATATATATATAATATATATATATTGTATATTTTTATCTACATATATAGTTCTATACATACACACACACACACACACACAACACACACTCTGCACAAATATATCTATATTTAATATATATATATATTTAATATTATATAATATATATATATATATATTTATATAATATATATATATATATATATGTCTCATCTATATTTATATATATAATATATAATATACATATATATATATATATATATATATATATATATATATATATATATATAAAATATATATATTCCCTGCTGTTGTTATTCTGCTTCTTTTGTTTATTTATTTTTTTTGTTTTTTTGCTCTCCTATCCTGTTCGCGTCTATCTCTATAGAAACTTTCATAGGCAGCTCGTGTTTTAAAACTTCAACGAAAAAGAAATCCTTTGCTCCTGATAACAGGAACTCTTATCCAAGCTATCAGTCTATTTTACTTGCTTCTTTGTTTTTGTGGTGAACATGCTTTTAGCATTTTCAAATTTATCTTTATAATCTTGCTTTCATCTAAACCGATATTGAAAATGCGATGCGTTTATATTTGTGCCTTATATTACCAAATATATAATTCATTCATGGTTCTTGCAATACATGGCAAAAGCTTTTTTGTTTGCAGTTTCACATAAACCTTTATTATAATCATTATCTTTTTGTCCAGGAAAAAAAATATCCCACCCCACCCCAATGGTAAATCAAGCAATGTTTTTAATTACTTCGTTGATTACCAGATACTGGCACTCATCCACCTCCTGATTCACGATTGCATGTACAGGAATTCTGGGAAAATGGGATTATACTGCCATCAACATCCTGTTGATTTTAACCCACTTCTCATTATGTTGATTAGAGTAATACTGAGCTATTGACTGGAAAGAGGATAAATGCTAGCCTTTAATTACGCACACTTGTGCGTACACACACACACACGCGCGCACGCAAACACACACACACTCAACACTACATCACATCTACACCACACACAACAACACCACAACACACACAACAGTATATATATATATTTATTATATATATATATATATATATATATATATATATACTTTGCCATATATTATGTATATATATATATATATATATATATATATATATATATTATATACTATCTATATATATATTGTATATATATGCATATAGCTTTGTATGTATATATATATATATATAATACCTATTGCTATATATAACTTATAATATATATATAGATATATTTATGTTATGCATATATGTATATATATATATATATATAGATATATATGTTTATATATACAATTTTCTTATATGCATATATATATATTTATATATATCTTATATATAGATATATCAATATATATATGTATTATACCATTTATTGCATTATAATATATATATATACTATATATATATATATATATATATATCTATATATACTACATATATATATATAAATTTATATAGATATATATATATATTATATATATATATATATTTATCTATATATATATATATATCTCTATATGTATGTATGGTATGCTATGTGTGTTATATTCTATATATTTAAGATATATACGAATATATATATATATATATATATATATATATACTATATATATATATATATATACAACACATACTACATACATACATACATAGTATAATATAATAATATACACACATATATATATATATATAATATATTATATATATTTATATACATATATATAGTATATATATTATATATATATATATATAATATATATGCTACTACTAGCTATATATATATTGGCATATATGCATTATATATATATATATATATTACATATATATATATATATATATATATATTATAAATATGTTTATATTTATATATTTTATCATATATATATATATCTTAATAATATTATAAGTATATATATATATATATATAATATAATATATATATATTTTTATGACATATATGCATTATACTATGTATATATTTTATATATATATATATATTATCCTATATATATATATTATATATATAACTATTATTTATACTATATATACATATATATATATAATATATATATACTATATAATATATATATATTATGTATATATATATATTATATATATATACTATATATATTTATATTTATATAAGATATATAGATTATATCTATATATTATATATATGATTATACACACACACACACACACACACACACATATATAAACATACACGCCCACCCATACGCATAAGCCGTTCAGATTCGAGTACAGACATATTGTCAGGAAACTTTTATTGTTGCTCATAGCATTCCACAATGAATGAGTATATAAGTCTAACAACAATGATAATAAGATTACTACTACTAATACTAATAATAATGAAAATAAGATAATGGCCAGATTAGTGAATACATAATTGAAAAACAACACTTATATACAATATTACATTTCTAATCTTAGAAAAATGA
>NW_028234443.1:25479875-25484875 GCF_977035675.1 Penaeus japonicus | reverse complement strand
ATAGGAAGATGGGAGGGAGGATGGGAGGATAGGAGGGAGGAAGGGAGGAGGAAAAGAGAGGGGAATGACGATGGAGGGAGAGAAGAAGGAGGAGGAGGAGGAAAGGAGGGGAGCGAGAATTGGGAGAGTAGTGATTAAATAGAATGGGAGGAAAGAAGGAAGACCAGGATGGGGAGGGAGTGAGGAGTAAGGCGGCGGGGATAGGACGAGTGGTAGAATTAATCTCCCGAGCCTGTACTCAGAAGATAGAACGATTAAGAGGAGCAGAGAGAGAGAGAGAGAGAGAGAGAGAGAGAGAGAGAGAGAGAGAGAGAGAGAGAGAGAGAGAGAGAGAGAGAGAGAGAGGAGATAGATAGACAGATAGATAGATAGTTAAATAGATAGATAGATAGACAGATAGATAGATAGAGAGAGAGAGAGAGAAAGAGCACTTGTGGCAGGAGATAGGATTGAAGGAAGGAAGAGTTACAAATCCATACATGAAGGGCAGAAGAAGAGGAACGGCGATGGAGAATGGAAAAAATGCAAAACATGCAAAAGTGAAAAAAACAAAGATGCAAAAAGTTGAATATCAATTGAATGAGATATAAAAGCATTTTGATGAATATTTCAATGATGCAGAGATAGCTAATAAATAAGAAAGTGATATCAAAGAGGGAGAATAGAAGACCAGTGAAATGCAATAGATTCCATTGCATGATTGATAAATTTGTCCGTTTCTGTTTGCAGATTAATCCCTTGGACAAATAATGCACAGGGTGTAAAAGCATCATGCTTGACCTTTGATCAAGTATTTATTGTGTCTGCAGGGGGCTTGACACTTCAGGTATTTTGTCATTTGTTTAAATTGCAGTAGTAACATTAGTTATCATTTATCTAATTATTCTTATTATTGCCATGGATGTAAATCATATCATTATCCTCATCATTACCACTGCTTTTTTATTTATTTATTTTTCTTTCTTTTTTTGCACTTCTATGGCAATAATAAAAAGTCATAATAATCATCATCGATAACAGCAAAAGTTTGAATCAAACGTCCTATAGCGTTTTAGATTCCAGGACTTTATGCAGTGAAGAATATTTTGCATTCTTACAGAATTTGGAATGGGAGTTTATTCAGCTTTATCATTCAATCCTCGGCCTATTCAGCAATTGTCTTTTCAATGTTCTAAATGTCAAAAATGAATCGGTGAATTGATATTCCATAATTTTATCTCTGTTCTCTGGCTAAGCGTTAATGTATATCTTTCGAGTTACACCTTAATGTCATATTGAAAAGCATACCCTATAAGACTTCTACTTCAATATCTTAGCTCTTTTTCTTCCTCTCCTTTTGTTTCTATCATATCAACCGTCTCACAGAAATATAAGAATAATAATATGGATCATAAAGAAAAAAAAAAAAAAAAATTATACATTAGTCATCTTCGATGGTTCTATCTGGCTCATGATGATATCAATTTCATTTTCCATAAAATCCGAACTCTCTGTTGGCTTCAGCGAATCATTTCTTTCCAAAGCAATCATGTATAAGCTTACCATCTGCGACAGTGTATTGCTTTTAAGCTGACATTTCATTCGCCGCAGATCCTCCACAGCTGCCCTTTGTTAACTCACGGTCTCATTCTCGTGAAGCCTAAATCTGCGTTTCTATCTCTACCTCTATTTCTCTGCCTTTCAAACGAGTCCACTTCTCCTTCTCTTCCTCATTCTAGCTCCTCCCTCCTAATGTTATTGTTACACTTTTCAGACGATTCCACTGACTTTTTCCTGCCAGGTTCTCCGTTTGTCTGAAAAAATGGGCTCATGCATTTTCTCTTCTCCCGGTTCTTCATACTCTCTCTCTCTCTCTCTCCCTCTTTCATTCTTTCTCTCTCCTCTCTCTCTCTCTTTCACTCTTTCTCTCTCTCCTCTCTTTCTTTCACTCTTTCTCTCTCTCTCATTCACACACTATCTCGCTCACTCTTTCCCTCCCTTTTTCTCTCTCTCTCCCTCTCTCTCACCCTTTCTCTCTCTTTTACCCTTACTCTCTCTCTATTTCACTCTTTCTCTCTCTTTCACTCTTTTTCTCTCTCACTCTTTCTTTCTGAGGCCGGGGGGTTACGGTGTCTCTTTCATTCGGTCTATCTGACATTCCAATTTAAACTGTGCATAGTCAACAGTCTCCCAGTACGTCTTTTTGGTTCTTGCAATTCATTTTTTTTCTTTCAACTGAAATTTCGAATTAACACTGGCATTACCCACTGGCTAATTCCTTCGCTATTGTTGTCACTTTTATTTCCACGATTTCCTGAACTCTCCTTAACAGCAAACTTTTCTCCCCTCTGTATGCTTAACTTCATTCAACTTCATTATCTTCTTTTAAACTTCCATAACGGATGTCATTATTCTGACTGATTCTTCCCCCCTCTCTTTTCGCAGTTGCTTTCCATTTATCGTTATTAAATGGTAGTTATTATTATTGTTATTATTTTTTTTTATTACTATACTGACAATTTCTCAATATATTCATACCTGTCGGTATTAGTGGTCTTGATATTACTACATTTTTATAATTATTGTGATACAGTGATATCGGAATATCAATATTATAATGTACATTGTCGTTATCAAAAAGTTTAGTGTATTATGTTTGAATAAGGTTATCTAATAATCTTATCCATAGTATTGGCCTCTTATTTACAAAATCGTTGTTATAAGTACTTAATTACTCATGATGAAATGTGATTCCATCATTACTACTCTATCGTCATATGAATTATATCATAATAGTGTGAGGAAATCTAATTAGTTGAAGCTTTTCATAAATATAGAATCAATGATTTTTTTTTTTCAGAAAATTGCAGTAAAAATGCATGATGATGCTGTTTCTTTGTCAATTAAGTAGGAAGAATTTTATGGGAAGTCTAATTTATTTGTTTTTCTCGAAAAGTAATGATTCGAATTAAAATGTTTGAGGGGTCAAAATGGAAAAAAAATATTTATTGTTATTTCCATACAGGTAGCATGCAAAAATGAAGCTTCAACTTTATTTTCGACTATAATATTTGAAATATGAAACTGCATACATAAATATGAGCGTGTGCGCTGCCCATATATGCACGCGTATTGATATGAAAAGATTCTAGTCTGCTAAAAGCCCAGATATCTGACCTGACCGGGTCAGATCAGTCACGGATACGTCAACCTGCCTGTCGGGTGTCACAATCTGCCGCTTGCAATTCGCTGACATTTAAGATACTTATCATCAATGTCCATGTACATTTTAGTTTTTTCCCCCTTCAATTCCCGCTCACTCAAGTAGGTTCTCGTATAATCACAGTAGATTTGAACATATATCCAAAGTACATTTCTATCAAAATCCCACACAATCAAACTGAGCACAAGAACAGTCAGTCAAGACCAAGACAGTCTTAGTCCTGGCACTCGGAAGGACGCATGTCCCTCCTCAGACCACTGGGTTGGAAGGAGGAAAATCCATCTCATAAATACAGCGACATAATTACATATTTGTTTCAAGCGCATGTGTATGTATGCAGGTATTCGCGTGTGTGCGTATGTGTGTGTGTGTGTTTGTGTGTGTGTGTGTGTTTGTGTGTGCGTATGTGTGTGTGTGTGTGTGTTTGTGTGTGTGTGTGTTAGTGTGAGAGAGAGAGAAAGATAGTGATAGTAAGAGAGGAAAAGATAGGAAGCGTGAGAAAGACAGAGGAGAGAGAAAGGGAGAAAGATAGAGGAGAGAGAAAGAGAGAGATAATATGAGGGAAAAAGATAGGCAGCGTGAGAAAGATAAAGGAAAGAGAGAGAGGGAGAAAGGTAGATGAGAGAGAGGAAGAGAAAGAGAGAGAGAGAAAAAAAAAGTGAGGAATAGAGGGGAGGGGGTAGGGGGAGGTGTAGTGAGGCAGCAATACGTCTTTTTCCACGGACTTTCAACCCTATTTTCGCCTTAGTTTTCATCGTATCTTCAAGGAACTACAAACAACCAGCAAACAACCCTTCACGTATTGGAGGACAGTTCATCGGCCAGGACTTCTACCTTCCCGCGCTAATCTACACACACACACACACACACACACACACACACACACACACACACACACACACACACACACACACACACACACACATATATATATATCTATATTTATATATATATATATTTAAGATATAATCTTACTTTTTGTTTATTAATAAATTATAATCTTTGTTTTATGGAAATATGATAACTAAGTCTGACAAAACTGAACATAAAGAACATAGATAATTTACGTCAGATCAACTGCTGAGCTCCTCAGACAGTTGGCTGAGAGCTCGTGACCTGTTCACTACATACCATACATAAGTATCTGGCTTTTGTTGTTTCTTTTTTATTACTGATGCTCGTTTTTTTATTGCTATTGTTTTTATTTACTTTGTGTTTAATCTAATAAATGTGTATTTTTCTATATCTTGTTTCACAATTCCATTCAGTATATTAGTCAATTCTTACACGCTACGTAAACTATAAGAATTGCTCGGCTTGATGGCTGTGTAAAAGCCAACCCTTACAGGGGGGGGGGGGAGTCAAGGAGAAAGAGAATGAGAAAGAAATAGAGCGAGAGAGAAGCAGAAGCGTGTCTGTATGTGCATAATTGTTTATTATCTGAGCTGGATATTTATCATTGCATGACATTAACCGCTCTATTCTTTAGCATTTTTTTTTCTAGATCCGTTTTGGTTCCACTCTCTCGACCCTACTCACCATACGGAATTAGAAACGTTTAAATCTTTAACCATTCTACTCATAGAAATGAAATTACTTCAACTCATTTTAGCAATGATCAATTATCGATTTTCATTCACTTAGTTTTATATTTTACGAGAACTGCTGACCAGCTTGCAACTTACAAGAGCCACAGAAACATAAGCTGGTATTCCGTAACTTGTTCAATGAAAGAAAACGCCAACTTCAGACACAAAAAAAAAACATAAAAAATCTGAAGGGCAGTGGGAATGCAAAC